>NC_142876.1:102287500-102605000 GCF_051225735.1 Oryctolagus cuniculus
GGAATAAATCTCCTGTACTGCTGTGACAGTAAATTACTGTTGTTTCCAGTGTTTGGGACTAGTGTACTAAATGCTCCACAAGTGGCAGGATTACTGGCTGTTGTTTCTACTGTTATCAGAGCAGGTACACGGTTCTTCTGAATGTGATGTGGAATCAGGCCCTAAGGCCATATCAGCCGTGATGCTCCTCTAGACAAAACATACCCCACGTGCTTTATTGCTATATCTTATATCCTACATCAGATTGGACTCAAAGGATTTAGCACCAAAAATGAAAATTTTTAACAGAAAGCTGTGGTGTCTTCGTTTCTGAATAGCAATTACAATCAGCTCAAGTTGACATGAGAATTCATCAGTGAAGTCTGAACATAAAGGTCCACATGGTATTCCAAGACATAGATGTGGCAAGACATCTCTTAGCCTCTTCCCTGAACCCTGGAAATAGAGATTTAGTTCTTTTCTTTGATTTTTTCAGATAAGATTTGCATGCTGGAGACACATCAGTAACCCAGAAACATCTAGTGTTTCTTAAAGGTTTTTGAAATTAATCTTCTGATAAAAACATGGAATCTTCCCTTAGAAAATGCACATATTGGGGCCGGCACTGTGGCGCAGTAGGTTAATCCTCCACCTGCGGCGCCAGCATCCCATTTGGGCACTGGTGCTAGTCCGGCTGCTTCTCTTCCCATCCAGCTCTCTGCTATGGCCTGAGAAAGCAGTAGATGATGGCCCAAGTCCTTGGACCTCTGCACCTACATGGGAGACCTGGAAGAAGATCCTGGCTCCTGGCTTCAGATTAGTGCAGCTCCCACCGTTGCAGCCATTTGGGTAGTGAACCAACGGAGGGAAGACCTTTGTCTCTGTCTCTTAATCTCACTGTCTGTAACTCTTTCAAATAAATAAATAAACCTTTAAAAAAAAAAGAAAAGAAAATGCACATATTAACAATAAGTAACACATAGGGTGCTGGGTTCTAGTCTCGGTTGCTTCTCTTCCAGTCCAGCTCTCTGCTGTGGCCCTGGAAGGCAGTGGAGGATGCCCTAGGTGCCTGGGTGCCTGCACCTGCATGGGAGACCAGGAAGAAGCACCTGGCTCCTGGCTTCTGATTGGCGTAGCTCCAGCCGTGGTGGCCATTTGGGGGGTGAACCAATGGAAAGAAGACCTTTCTCTCTGTCTCTCTCTCTCACTGTCTAACTCTATCTGTCAGAAAAAAAAAGTAACACATAAAAGTGCAATATGTTACTCACACTTTGACTTCGAGGGTGTTTAGGACTCCCTTGAACCTAGCTTACAGAATGAACTTTAAGAACTCTAGTAAAGCATTTAATTTTACTGTGAGCTGTTTGATTTTAGTTTCCAATGGAATTCTTTATTAAATAAGACAACTTCTTGAGCATCAAGTGAATCTATAATTCTGATTCTGGTTTTTTAAAAAGATTTATTTATTTTTTATTTTATTTTATTTTTTTGAGTATCTGAGTTACACAGAGAGAGAAGGCAAGGCAGGTGGGGGGGGGTCTTCACTCACAAGTTCTCTCCCTAATTGGCTGCAACAGCTGGAGCTGTGCCAATCTGAAACCAGGAGCCAGGAGCTTCCTCCAGGTCTCCCACATGGGTACAGCGGCCCAAGGGTGTGGGCCATCTTCTACTGCTTTCCCAGGCAATAGCAGAGAGCTGGATCAGAAGTGGAGCAGCTGGGACTCAGACCAGAGCCCATACGGGATGCCGGCACTGCAGACAGCGACTTTACCCACTGCTGGTCCCAACATATATTTTTCTTTCTTTCTTTCTTTCTTTCTTTCTTTCTTTCTTTCTTTCTTTCTTTCTTTCTTTCTGTCTTTCTGTCTTTCTGTCTTTCTGTCTTTCTGTCTTTCTGTCTTTCTGTCTTTCTGTCTTTCTGTCTTTCTGTCTTTCTGTCTTTCTGTCTGTCTTTCTGTCTGTCTTTCTGTCTGTCTGTCTGTCTTTCTGTCTTTCTGTCTTTGTCTTTCTTTCCTTCTTTCTGTCTTTCTGTCTTTCTTTCTTTCTTTCTGCCTGCCTTCCTTCCTTCCTTCCTTCCTTCCTTCCTTCCTTCCTTCCTTCCTTCCTTCCTTCTGTCTTTCTTTCTGCCTTCCTTCCTTCCTTCCTTCGTTCCTTCGTTCCTTCGTTCCTTCGTTCCGGCAGAGTGGACAGTGAGAGAGAGAGAAAGAGACAAAGGTCTTCCTTTTCCGTTGGTTCACCCCCCAATGGCCGCTCCAGCGGCGCACTGCGGCCGGCACACCACGCCGATCTGAAGCCATGAGCCAGGTGCTTCTCCTGGTCTCCCATGGGGTGCAGGGCCCAAGGACCTGGGCCATCCTCCACTGCACTCCCTGGCCACAGCAGAGAGCTGGCCTGGAAGAGGGGCAACCGGGACAGAATCTGGCGCCCCGAGTGGGACTAGAACCCAGGGTGCTGGCGCTGCAGGCAGAGGATTAGCCTAGTGAGCCGCGGTGCCGGCCTCAACATATATATATATATTTTTTTTTTAACTTTTTTTTTTAATCTTTTTTTTTTAATTTGAAAGTCAGAGTTACACAGCGAGAGGAGAGGTCTTCCATCCAATGGTTCACTCCCCAGATGGCTTGGGCCTTCTTCTACTGCTTTCCCAGGCCACAGCAGAGAGCTGGATAGGAACTGGAGCAGCCGGGTCTTGAACCAGCGCCCATATGGGATGCCAGCACTGCAGACCAGGGCGTTAACCCACTGCGCCACAGCACCAGCCCCCTCAACATATATTTTTAAACTATAATTTTGTTAATGTGATTTGCTTCTCTCTGTGGAATAAAACTACATTACTAGTGGGTCAGAAGTGTGGCATAGCCAGTTGAGCTGCTGCCTGTGACATCAGCATCCATTACCTATATTGGAGTGCTGATTCGAATCCTGGCTACTCTGCTTTCAATCCAGCTTTCTAATTAGGTACCTGGGAAGACAACTGATGATGACCCAAGTACATGGGTCCCTGCCACCTGTGTGAGACACCAGGATGGAGTTCCTGGCTTCTGGCTTCATCTTGGCCTAGACATAAGGAAAAATATTTCATGCCATTGGATTTGACAATATTTTCTTGGATATTACACCAAAAGTACAGACAACAAAAGAAGTAGCTAAATTGAGCTATGTTAAAATTTAAAACTTTTATGCATCTCAGTACAGTGAAAAACAACCCATGGAATGGGAAAAAATATTGTCAAATCATATATTTGGGATATCAGAGCCACACCAGCCCCAAAACTGGACTATTGACCTTCTACATATACCCAGTCTCTGCCCCTCCCTCTCTATAACTCTGCCTTTCAAATAAATACATGAATCTTCAAAAATAAAAAAATGTTTACTGTCTGAGAATAGAGGTTACAGATAAGGAGAAGAATGCTAGAATGAACTTTATGGTACTGGATTGGTTAGAGATATCAGTATAAACTCATGTTAACATTTATATATAGATTCAGAAATAAACACAGTGTGTATACACACACACAATATATATATATTTTTTTGAGCAGGCGGGTCTTGAACCAGCGCCCATATGGGATGCTGGCAATGCAGTTGGCGGCTTTACCCACTACGCCACAGCACAGGTCCCTCTTGTTCTCCTTCTTTATCTGCCTCTCAAGTAGATGAAAATTAAAAAAATAAATGTTAGGGTTGGCATTGTAGCATAGCAGGTAAAGCTACCGGCTGCAGTGCCAGCATTCCATATCAGCGCTGGTTTGTGTCCAAGCTGTTCTACTTCCAATCTAACTCCCTGCTGGTGGCCTCGAAACAACAGAGGATGGCTCAAGGGTTTGAGCCCATGTCATCCATGTGGGAGACCCAGATGAAGCTCCTGGCTTTAGCGTGGCCCAGCACTGGCCTAAAATAAATACTTGAGGGGCTGGCACTGTGGCCTAGCTGGTAAGGCCACCATCTGCAGTGCCAGCATCCCATATGGGCGCTGGTCTGAGTCCCAGCTGCTCCACTTCTGATCCAGCTCTCTGCTATGGCCTGGGAAAGCAGTAGAAGATGGCCCAAGTCCTTGGGCCCTGGCAACCATGTAGGAGACCCAGAGGAAGCTCCTGGCTTCGGATCGGCACAGCCTCGGCTGTGGCAGCCAATCTAAGAATGAACCAGTGGATGGAAGACCTCTCTCTCTCTGCCTATCCTCTCTCTGTGTAATTCTGACTTTCAAATAAATAAATCTTTAAAAAAAATGAAATAATAAAATACTTGATAAACTTTTTTTTTACTTGCTAACCTTAAAATATTGTAGCTTATTTTTTTTTAACTTTTATTTAATGAATATAAATTTTCAAAGTACAGCTTATGGATTACAATGGCTTCCCCCCGATAACTTCCCTCCCACCCGCAACCCTCCCCTTCCCTGCTCCCTCTTCCCTTCCATTCACATCAAGATTCATTTTCAATTCTCTTTATATACAGAAGATCAGTTTAGCATATATTAAGTAAAGATTTCAACAGTTTGCACCCACACAGAAACACAAAGTGAAAAATACTGTTTGAGTACTAGTTATAGCATTAAATCACAATGTACAGCACATTAAGGACAGAGATCCTACATGAGGAGTAAGTGCACAGTGACTCCTGTTGTTGACTTAACAAATTGACACTCTTTTTTATGGCATCAGTAATCACCCTAGGCTCTTGTCATGAGCTGCCAAGGCTATGGAGCTGATCATATTTAGACAAGGTCATAGTCAAAGTGGAAGTTCTCTCCTCCCTTCAGAGAAAGGTACCTCCTTCTCCTTCTTTGATGACCTATTCTTTCCACTGGGATCTCACTCGTGGAGATCTTTCATTTAGGTGTTTTTTTTTTGTTTTGTTTTGTTTTTTTGTTTGTTTGTTTTTTTTTTTTGCCAGAGTGTCTTGGCTTTCCATGCCTGAAATACTCTCATGGGCTTTTCAGCCAGATCCGTGTGCCTTAAGGGCTGATTCTGAGGCCAGAGTGCTGTTTAGGACATCTGCCATTCTATGGGTCTGCTGTGTATCTCGCTTCCCATGTTGGATCATTCTCTACCTTTTTTATTCTATCAGCTAGTATTTGCAGACACTAGTCTTGTTTATGTGCTCCCTTTGGCTCTTAGTCCTATCATTATGATCAATTGTGAACAGAAATTGATCACTGGGACTAGTGAGATGGCATTGGTACATGCCACCTTGATGGGATTGAATTGGAATCCCCTGGTATGTTTCTAACTGTACCGTTTGAGGTAAGTCAGTTTGAGCATGTCCCGGAATGCACATCTCTTCCCTCTCTTATTCCCACTCTTATATTTAACAGCGATCACTTTTCAGTTAAGTTTCAACACTTAAGAATAACTGTGTATTGATTACAGTATTCAACCAAAAGTGTTAAGCGGAACAAACAAACAAAAAATACTAAGTGGGATAACGTATTAAGTTGTTCATCAACAGTCAGGGCAAGGACTGATCAAGTCACCGTTTCTCATAGTGTTCATTTCACTTTAACAGGTTTCCTTTTTGGTGCTCAGTTGTCACCGATCAGGGAGAACATAGGATATTTGTCCCTTTGGGACTGGCTTATTTCACTCAGCATAGTGTTTTCCAAATTCCTAACAGGGATCACTTTTCAGTTAAAATTTAAACACCTAAGAATAATTGTGTGTTAATTACCGAGTTCAACCAATAGTACTAGAACAAAAAATAATACTAAAATGGATAAAGTATTACATTGTACATCAACAGTCAGGACAAGAGCTGATCAAGTCACTGTTTCTCATAGTGTCCATTTCACTTCCACAAGTTTCCCCTTTGGTGCTCAGTTAGTTGTCGCCGATCAGGGAGAACATATGATATTTGTCCCTTTGGGACTGGCTTAATTCACTCAGCATGATGTTTTCCAAATTCCTCCATCTTGTTGCAAATGACCAGGTTTCATTGTTTTTGACTGCTGTATAGTATTCTATAGAGTACATGTCCATAATTTCTTTATCCAGTCTACTGTTGATGGGAATAAGAAGGGCAAAGATGAAGACGGTGATGAAATTAAGATTAGGCCCTCATGTAGAAATAGAAGGGTGTTCAAGGACTTGTTGGGGTCTTTAGAATCTAGAAGTCTGTGTATACCATTCTGGATAACTTGTTCTCCACAAGGGGTAAAACACTGGAGTTCTTATAGAAGAGAAGTCTCTGATGTAAAATATTTTGGCCCTCCCTCCCTCCCTCCTTCCCTTCCTTCCTTCTTAAAAAGATTTAAGAAGTAGAGTTACAGAAAGAGGTCGTTCATCCGCTGGTTCAGTCTCCAAATCTCTGCAACAGACAGGACTGGGCCAAGCCAAAGCCGGCAGCCAGGAGCTTCGTCCAAGTCTCCCACCTGGGACCAGGGACCAAAGCACTTGGGCCATCTTCTGCTACTTTTCCCAAGCTATCAATAGAGATCTGAATTGGAAGTAGGACAACTGAGACACAAAATGGCTCCCATATGTGATGTTGGCATTTCAGGGGGCAGCTTTAGCCACTACACCACAATGCCAGCCCCCTTATTTATTTGAAAGGCAGAGACAAACAGATCTTCCATCCACTGGTTCACTTCCCAAATTCCCACGACTTTCAGGGCAGAGCCAGGTTAAAACCAACAACCTGGAACTCAGTCCAGGTCTCCTGTTTTGGTGTCAGGGACCCAAGTACTTTAGCTTTCACCAGCTGCCTCCTAAGGTCTGCTTTAGCAGGAAACTGGATTAGATGCAGTGTAGCTCGAACTCAAGCCATGTAGTCTGATAGGGAGTCGTTCGAGTGGCAACTGCTGAGCTAAAAACCTGTCTGAAAACATCTGATTTTAATACATTGTTGGTCCAAGAGGGAAACACATGTGAACCGAAAAGTGGGAGAAAGTTGTTTTGTGTAGACGTGATTAGCTTCAGATTGGTTTTGAAGTCACCATTTCATGTATGCTTAAAATTTATTTCCAGCATTTAGCCAAGGGGGGGAACAAATAGTATGTTATTAAGTGTGCACGTTGTGTTTAAAGGAGATAAGTAATTAAATCAAAATATGAAAGTATGAGGCATGAGTGATGTGAAACTAAGATACATACCCACCCTACTGTGTCTATAAAGGTATAGACCTAAAGGTTTGTGGGAATACGTTAGGGAAGGCCTTGTGGTGCAGTTGGTTAAGCTGCTGCTTGAGGTGCTTTCATCCCATATCACAGTAACAGTTTGAGTCCCAACGACTCTGCTTCTCATCCAGATCGCTAATAATGTGCTTGGGAAGCAGCAGATGATCACTTAGGTACCTGAGTTCCTGCTACCAATGAAGCCTGGATAGAGTTCCTGACACCTGGCTTCAGCTTTGGCCAGCCTGGCCTGTTACATCATTTAAGGAGTAAACCAGGGGCCGGGCTGTGGTACAGTGGGTTAAAGCCCTGTCCTGAAGCACCGGCATCCCATATAGGCGCCAGTTCTAGTCCCAGCTGCTCCTCATCCGATCCAGCATCTCTGCTATGGCCTGGGATAGCAGTAGAAGATGGCCCAAGTCCTTGGGCCCCTGCACCCACGTGGGAGACACGGAAGAAGCTCCTGGCTTCGGATCGGCACAGCTCCTGCTGTTGTGGCCATCTGGGGAGTGAACCAGCGAATGGAAGACCTCTTTCTCTGTCTCTGCCTCTCCCTCCATCTCTGTCTTTCAAATAAATAAAATAAATTCTAAAAAACAAAGGAGTAAACCAGCAGATGGATGATTACTATCTCTCTTTGTCTCTCCCTCTCTCTGTCACTCTGTCTTTCAAACAAACAGACTAAACCTTGAAAATGAAAAAATAGATTGGGGTATCAGAAAACTAAATGTGCAGATTTTGAGGTATGGCAACTCCTTATTATATAATAAATAAATAGAAAAGCTTTAAGAAACTACAAATAGAATTGTGTGGTCCAGAAAGAGAGGAAGGGTGGACAGTCAACCATATTTAAGGTTTTATTTATTTATTTGAAAATGTGACATAGAAGAGAGAGATTCATGATTCACTCTCCCAAATGGCCATAACAGTAAACACTGGGCCAGGCTGAAGCCAGGAGTACTGGAATTTCATCTGGTCTCTCATGTAGGTGGCAGGGACCCAGGTACATTAGCAGGGAGCAGGATTGGAAGTGGAGCAGCTGAGACTCAAACTGAAGCTCTGATACGGGCCTTAGCATTGCAAGCAATGGCTTTACCCACTTCATCACAATGCCAGCCCCTCTCAGCCATATGGATTTTCAAATTAACCATCAAACATTGCACAGACCTCTTCAGGGTAATGCTTTGTGTGTTAGCTGTCTGTAGGATTTGTTTAAGTTTACCCAGTTACAGAGAAAGAAATTAAATATTACGTAAATGCCAAACAGTTATACAGAACATTTTGTAAGAACCGATGTAGTAGTGATTAAATTCCGTAGTGAGTTTGGGTAGGACTAAGGAAATTTGAAATTAGAACTTGAAATCTTCATTCGGATGTAGAATTGACAACTGAAATTTGAGATGTCCTATATACTGAGCCCATGATACTCTCCCTCAAAAACAAAACAATGAAAACTCTACTTCATCTCAGTAAATGGAAACTCTGTTTTTCTAGTTGCTCAGGCTAAAATACTTGGCTTTCCCAGTTCTTGTCTTTCTTCCCATTCATATCTAGTTTGTTAGAAGAATTTATCTGGAACCTGACCATTTCTCACGACTTCCATTGCTCTCTTTCCATTTGGAGCCACCGTCTTTCACCATGACTACAGTAGTAACCTTCTAAATTAATCTTGCTGCTTCCCTAGATTTGCTCTCGGCAGTGTTTTCTCAGAGGCACTCAGAATAACTCATGTCATACTGTCTGTTCAGAACCCTTCAGTCATTTTGCATCCCAAAGGAAAAGCCAAATGCCTTACCAAATGCTCCAAGACCCTATGATATTTCTGTGGCTACAGCTTCTACTGTGTCCCTTTTCTTGATTTGTTTTGCTGGTGTTCCTTGAACAAACCAGGTGGAGGTGGTTCCGTGCCTTCGATTCAACACCTGCTTTCTCCTGCTCAAATGTTCTTTCCTCTGGTATATTCATGGTTCACACTCCACCTTCTCAGTGAGTCCACCTGTGATTATCTTACGTAAATTGGCACCCCTTCCATTCTTCCATTTTTCTATCCCCCTTCTCTACTTTAGTCCTCTCCATGGTATTTGTTTCTCGTCACTTTCTGATAAGGTATACAATTTAATTATCTTGTTTATTGTGTGGTTTTCTCCATTAAAATTAGTTAGATATTGTAGAGCTTTATATCTTAAGAGGAACAAGATTTTAGTGTTGCTCAGTGCTGTGGCCCAGCACCTATAGCAGTCTGGTATATGGAAGGTGCTTGGTAGCTGTTGAATATACAGTCTTGTTGAATGTCTTTCTGTTTACCTTGGACTTAACATGTAAAGGGAAACTGAAGAGCGAGACCAGATAAACTTGCAGGCATTCTTGCTAGGTTATTAGTACATGTCTTTCTAAAAATATCTCTTTAGTGAATTTGTTTAAATTTAAAGGAACTGTGGAAAGAGCAGCCCTGGGATTTCAGCTACTAGAGTAGATCTTTTAGGCAAATTGTTTGCCATCTTTGAGTCTAAGGTCCCTCTCATATTTAAAAAAAAAAAAAAAAAAATTTATTTAGGGCCGGCGCCGCGGCTCACTAGGCTAATCCTCCGCCTTGCGGCGCCGGCACACTGGGTTCTAGTCCTGGTTGGGGCACCGGATTCTGTCCCGGTTGCCCCTCTTCCAGGCCAGCTCTCTGCTATGGCCCGGGAGGGCAGTGGAGGATGGCCCAAGTGCTTTGGCCCTGCACCCCATGGGAGACCAGAAGAAGCACCTGGCTCCTGCCATCGGATCAGCGCGGTGCGCCGGCCGCAGCAGGCCGGCCGCGGCGGCCATTGGAGGGTGAACCAATGGCAAAGGAAGACCTTTCTCTCTGTCTCTCTCTCACTGTCCACTCTGCCTGTCCAAAAAAAAAAAAAAAAAAAAAAAATTATTTATTTATTTGAAAGTTACAGAGAGGCAGAGAAATAAACTATTTGGATTAAGTGACAGAATATTTTTAGTGCCTGGTAACCTAATTGAAAGGTTAGTAAGTATAAGATAAAATTAAAAATGATTAATTGTCATATAAAAAGTCCTTACAGAACAACTCAATATATGCTTTTGCTAATAAATCATTCTTTTTTGCTGTCAGCCCCTCTTCCTACTTAAATGGTTATATAACAGCATTTTAATTGGATGTAATCCAAGCTTATCTGGTCTTGTGAAACACAAATGCTCTGTTTCTAGAGGAAAAAACTGAGGTAAAACTTCAAAAATGGACTCCAAACAGCCTAAAGGAAGTTTTGTTTTCATTTTTATGAGAAAATTAAGATTTTGTAGCTCCAGAAACCTGCAAGGCAGTGCTTCAGTGAGTTTTTTAGCATTTGAAAAACGGGTTGAGAAGACTCACACATGTGTAAATGATAAATTTAAGAATTGACATTACAGCGTTTAGAGGTCTGAACTGAAGAGTTCTGCTTGGTGGCTCATGAGCTAATGTTTCTGTTAGTAGTGCTAAGCAGCAAAGGTAGAGTATGTTCTGCTCAGGAGACCTGTAAAAACAATTAGAGATTAACATGTGCCTTCTGATTTATTTTCATTGGGTTAAATGTCTTGTTTTTCCTGCCTATTTTTTTAATTATGTGAATTTAAGCTTTTTTTTTTAAGATTTTATTTATTGATTTGAGAGGTAGAGTTATAGACAGTGAGAGGGAGAGACAGAGAGAAAGGTCTCCCTTCTGCTGGTTCACTCCCCCAGTGCCTGCAATGGCTGAAGGTGGGCCAATGTGAAGCCAAGAGCCAGGAGCTTCATCTAGGTCTCCCACTTGGGTGGCAGGGCCATCTTCCACTCCTTCCTCCAAGCCATTATCAAGGAGCTGGATCATAAGTGGAGCAGCTGAGACTCCAGCTGATGCCCATATAGGATGCCAGTGTTGCAGGCTGCAGCTTTACCCGCTATGTTACAATGGTGTCCCTATTAACTTCTTATATGCACTTTCTCCGTACACTGAAACTTGTATTTAACAGTGAAACGATTCTTGGGTTTCTACCTACCATGATATAGCTGTGTGTCATATGATGCAGAAATCTCACCTTTTCCCTAATTACTCTCTACAGTCATTGTATCCATTCCTGACTATGTTTATTATTCCTCAAAACAAAGTTTGCTGAATACTCTCTTAACAAGAAAGTAATTATATTGGGGCTAGCGCTGTAGCACAGTGGGTTAAAGCCCAAGTCTACAGCGCCAGCATCCCATATGGGTGCCGGTTTGGATCCCAGCTGCTCCACTTCTGATCCAGCTCTCTGTTACGGCTTTGAAAAGCAGTGGTAAAGGGGCTGGCACCATAGCTCACTTGGTTAATCCTCCACCTGCGGCGCCAGAATCCCATATGGGCACCTGGTTCTAGTCCCGGTTGCTCCTCTTCCAGTCCACTGCCCAGACAGTGGAGGATGGCCCAAGTGCTTGGGCCCCTGCACTCGCGTGGGAGACCAGGAAAAAGCACCTAGCTCCTGTTTCGGATTGGCACAGCGCCGGCCTTAACAGCCATTTGGGGAGTGAACCAACGTGAACCAACGAAAGGAGGACCTTTCTCTTTGTCTCTCTCTCTCACTGTCTATAACTCTACCTGTCAAAAAAAAAAAAAAAAAAAAAAAAAAAAAAAAAGCAGTGGGCAGTGGTAGATAGCCCAAGTCCTTGGGCCCCTGCACCCATGTGAGAGACCGGGAAGAAGCTCCTGGCTTTGGATTGATGCAGCTCTGGCTGTTGTGGCCATCTGGGGAGTGAACCAATGGATAGAAGACATTCTCTTTCTCTCTCTGTGACTCTGCCTGTCAAATAAATAAATAAAAATCTTTTTTAAAAAGAATTACAAATTTATTTAGTGTGGGGAGCAGGGTCTGTCTCCCGCAACATGGTGGGGCGCCCGGGAGAGAAATAAGTACTGAAACTGTGGACTGAAACTAACTCTATGCGTCTGAGGGAGTAAACAAATCTTACACAGCTGCTTCCTCAATTAGCTGATTCCTGATCCAACCTCTGATTGGAAGAAAGTGGCGTGCTCAGCACGCGGGCAACGGAGCACGGATTGGTGGGAGAGGACTATAAAAGGGGGAGAGAGACAACATGCGGGGCCCCCTGAGAGAGTCGGTTGGTGCCGCTCCTCAGAGAAAGCGGGGGGAGCGGTGGGGGTGTCGCTCCTCCGCAGAGGCGGGGGAGAGGCAGCAAATCTGGGAAGGACCGGGGAAAGAAAACAGCGTCCGGTGTCGTTCCTCTGCAAGTTGGGGAGCGACAATTTAGTATTTATTTATTTATTTGACAGGCAGAGTAGACAGAGAGAAAGGTCTTCCTTTTGCCATTGGTTTACCCTCCAATGGCTGCCGCGGCTGGAGTGCTGTAGCCGGCGCACCGGCTGATTCGAAGCCAGGAGCCAGGTGCTTTTCCTGGTCTCCCATGTGGGTGCAGGGCCCAAGGACCTGGGCCATCCTCCACTGCACTCGCAGGCCACAGCAGAGAGCTGGCCTGGAAGAGGGGCAACCGGGACAGAATCTGGCACCCCGACCGGGACTAGAACCCGGTATGCCGGCACCACAGACGGAGGATTAGCCTATTGAGCCACGGCGCAGCCAAGAAATTTAATCTTCAACAGTTTATAATACTTGGAAGCAGGCTTATTCCAGACATCATCATCCTTGCTTTCATTGTGTAATGGCAACCCAGTTTCCCTTTAATAATTAGGCTCAATCATTCCAACCAGGAGGTTCCATCTTTGGTGCAGTGGCATAAGGAGTCCCACATGGCTGGGTGGATATCTATATCATCTTCTAATCCTAATGAACTATTATGCTGGAAGGTATATTTCCTCCCTGGACACCAAGACCTCCAAACCAGCAGAACTCAGTTGTCAGAAGTGAAGACAAAGCTTCTATGAGCAGATTATTGGGAATAATAATAAGTTGGGGGCAGGGAGCGGTAGGGTGCAGTAGGTTAATTCTCTGCCTGTGGTGCCAGCATCCCATGTTGGCACTGGGTTCTAGGGCTGGCTGCTACTCTTCTGATCCAGCTCCCTGCTATGGCCTGGGAAAGCAGTAGAAGATAGTCCAAGTGTTTGGGCCCTTGTACCCACATGAGAGACCTGGAAGAAGCTCCTGGCTCTTGGCTTTGGATCGGCGCAGCTCCTGCCGTTGTGGCCATCTGGGGACTGAACCAGCGGATGGAAGACCTTTTTTTGTCTTTCCCTCTCTCTCTCTAACTTTACCTCTCAAACAAAATCTTAGGTAAAAAAAAAAAAAGTGGGGCTACTCCCCAAATCTGCCCCTTGATTTCCAGACCTGCATGTTCTGGCTTATACCCGAGACAGACTAAAGAGCAGCATGTGGGGCTGGCACTGTGGTATAGTGGGAAAAAGATGCCTGCAGTGCTGGCATCCCATATGGGCATGGATTCAGGTTCCAGCTGCTTCGCTTCCATTCCAGCTCTCTGCTATAGCCTGGGGAAGCAATGGAAGATGGCCCAAGTCCTTTGCCCTCTGCACCTGTGTGGGAAGACCTGCAGGAAGCTCGTGACTCCTGGCTTCAGATTGGTGCAGCTCCGGCTGCTGCAGCCAATTGGGGAGTGAACCATGAACCAGCAAATGGAAGACCTCTCTCTCCCTCCCTGCCTCTCCTTTTCTCTGTGTGTAACTCTACCTCTCAAATAAAAAATCTTTTTTTTTTTTTTTAAGATTTTTATTTTTATTTGAGAGGTAGAGTTAAAGACAGTGAGAGGTAGAGACATGGCAGAGAGCTAGATTGGAAGAGGAGCAGCCGGCACTAGATCTGGCACCCATATGGGATGCTGAAGCCGCAGGCAGAGGATTAACCTCTTGTGTCACAGCGTGGGCCTCACCGTGTAGTGTTTTTATTCTTTAGTTGAATGTTTTCCCCTCCACATTCCAGTTATTTATTTATTCATTAAGAAACCACTTGTTGGGTAGCAATGAAGTATCAAGAAAGATGCATGATTCTGGGAATAGTGCAGAGATACAGTCCTTGTTCTCAAGTGGCTAAACATGATGACCAAGATCTCATATTCAAATGTTTGAGAGTGTGCATACAGGTCGCGAAGGGAACCTTAAAAGAATAGTCTTAGGGATTATCAGTGGTGGTCCATGCAAATAGTCCCGAGACAGGTCAGATGTAAATACTAGTAAACCTTTGGCAGTTCAACAGTATGGGAGGAGCTAAGTAAATTAGTCTAGGTGGAGAGAACAGCTTACATAAAATAGTAGATAGTTATGGATAATGAATAGTTTGGGCAGCTGGAAAGTGCAACAAATTAAGTAGACTGGATGATTAATGGTGTTGAAACGTTTAAAAAATATTTTTTATTATTTATTTTACTTGAGAGTCACAGTTAGAGAAGGAGAGAGAGAGAGGTCTTCTATCCGCTGGTTCACTCCCCAGATGGCCACAATGGCTGGAGCTGCGCCGATCCGAATTCAGGAGCCAGGAGCTTCTTCCAGGTCTCCCGTGTGGGTACAGGGCCCCAAGGACTTGGACCATCTTCTGCTTCCCCAGGCCATAGCAGAGAGCTGGATTGGAAGTGGAGCAGCTGGGACACGAACTGGCACCCATATGGGATGCCAGCACTGCAGGCAGTGGCTTTACCCACTGTGCCACAGACCTGGCCCCTTATGTTTTATTTAATTTAATTTAATTTATTTATTTGGCAGATTTAGAGAGAGGGAGAGAGAGAAAGGTCGTCTTCTGTTGATTCACTCCCCAAATAGTCACTGTGGCCAGAGTTACACCGATCTGAAGCCAGGAGCCAGGTGCCTCCTCCTGGTCTCCCATGCTGGTACAGGGGCCCAAACACTTGGGGCATCTTCTACTACATTCCCAGGCCATAGCAGAGAGCTGGATTGTAAGAGGAGCTGCCGGGACTCAAACCATCACCTATATGGGATGCTAGTGCTTCAGGCCAGGGCTTTACCCCACTACGCCACAGCGCTGGCCCTTAAAGATTGTTTTTAAAGATTTATTTATTTATTTGAAAGTCAAAATTAGAGAAGGAGAGGCAGAGAGAGAGATAGAGAGGTCTTCCATCCATGGTTCACTCCCCAGTTGGCCGCATTGGCCAGAGCTGTGCCATTCTGAAGCCAGGAGCCAGGAGCTTCTTCCAGGTCTCTCATCTGGGTGCAGAGTCCCAAGGAATTGGGCCATCCTCTACTGCTTTCCCAGGTCATATCAGAGAGCTGGGTCGGAAGAGGAGCAGCGGGACTAGAACCGGTGCTGGCGCCTCAGGCGGAGGATTAGCCAAGTGAGCCACGGCGCCTGCCCCAAGACATGTATTTTTATAGGAACATTATGTAAGATACAGCAAAGTTACTGCCATGGTATCATCCATCCTTCAACTGTGTCCACTCAGCAGAATTTCTGGTTAAAGTAAAACAAGTACTCTGTGTTCTTTGAAAATACTTCAAAGACAAGCATGCTGGTTTGACACAGGAAAAAGAAGTTGTTTTCCTAAACTCATTTCCTTTCTACTTTTTAAAAAGATTTATTTATTTTATTTGAAAGAGTTACAGAGAGAGAGAGTGAGAGAGAGAGAGAGGTCTTCCATCTGCTGGTTCATTCCCAAATTGGCCACAATGGCCGGAGTTGCGCTGATCTGAAGCCAGGAGCTTCTTCCAAGTCTCCCATGCGGGTGCAGGGGCCCAAGGACTTGGGCCATCCTCCACTGCCCTCCTGGGCCACAGCAGAGAGCTGTACTGTAAGAGGAGCAACCGAGACTAGAACCCAGTGCCTATATGGGATGCTGGCCCCATAGGTGGAGGATTAACCAAGTGAGCCACGTCTCCGGCCCCAAATACTTCTAATTTTAAACTAATTTCAAATGTATGGAAGAGTGAAAAGAATAGAGCAAAGAACTCTGGTTTTCCCAGATTTACCCAAATATAATATTTTGCCATGATTGCTTTATCATTCTCTAACATATATATGAATATAACATATTTGCCTTGTCATTTGTTTTATCTTTGTAATAACGATGTAAAATGTTCTCCTATCTGTTGCTTAACAGTGTTGACTGTTACTGAATACTATATTCTGATATTTCCCCCACCTTTTCTGTGACATGCCATTGTAACCATTAATTTTATTTAGTTTTGAAATATTTATTTATTTGAAAGGTGGAGTGATAGAGAGTAGGAAAAGAGAAGGATCTTCCATTTACTGGTTCATTCCCTAACTGGTCACAATGGCTGGTGCTGGGCCAGGCTGAAGCCAGGAGCCTATAACTCCATCCAGGTCTCCCTTGTAGGTGGCAGAGACTCAAGTATTTGGGCCATGACCCACTGCTTTCCCAGGCAGATTAGTAGGGAGCTGGATCTGAACCAGGGGAGAACACTGAGGTTCAGAGAAATTCAACAGGTTAACAACATAGGTCTTCCAAGACCAGTGGCTAGTACCTGATCTTCTGCCTAAATTTATGCTCTTTTTCTGCTGATTTATCACATTGAGCATCTTAAGTATGTGCATATTTTGTATATCTCAACAAAGCAGTTTTTTTTCCTCTTTTAAAGAGTTTATTTTACACCTATTTTACCACACAGCATGTTTTAAACACTGACACATGAATCCCCTAATAAGATAAAAGTTTACCTTATTAGAAACAAGATACACCAGTCTTCAAACATTATTGCACTTTTAACTTTCATAATTTGACAAAGCATTCATGAAATTATTGGCAGACTAGTTTTAACAGACAACTAACACCTTTAAGCAGACGTTGACTGTCCTAAATGGTTTATTAGGTGTGAATTTCACAAACATTACTTGAGTTAGCGGTAACGGTGCAGCTGGAGGGTATTGCGCCTTCTCCAGGCTGCACGGCGAGAACCACCAATAGTGTGGTGGAACTTGTGACCCTTTCCAAGGCCACGACTCTTGCAGCCTGCAGATGTCAGCCCACGCATTTCCCTGTGCTTGTGGACTGGCTTGGTGATCCACTGGGTGTCAGGATTTCTTCTGATGGCTTTATGGAATGTATCAATGAGGATAACCTCAAAGAATTTGTACGTGGAATCTTCACCAACCCAGTAAGAATTCAGGACTCTCAGACCTCCTCAGTGGCAGCTCATTCCTTGGCAACAGACTGAAGGCTTTGTGCAAACTTGAGCTGGTTAACGCCATGATGGACAGGCTTGCCGTAGGTCGCACCCTTGGGAACCAGGCGCTTGCGGCCACCACGGTGTACACGAATCCTATAGGTGACATAACCTTGTTTGGCCTTGTAGCCCAGCCTGCGCGCCTTGTCAGGCCGCGTGGGGCGCAGCGCCCTGTGCAGCGCCGAGAGCTGGCGGTACTGCCAGCAGCGGATCCACAGGAGAAAGCGCATCACGTCCGACTGCTTCTTTCTCCATAGCTCCTGGATGTACTTGTACGCGCCCATCCTGGCTTACCTGATGGCTGCTGGCCGATGGAAAGGCAACAGAGCAGTTTTAAAAAATAATATGGCACCTTAAGGGCTTTTGTTTATATGGATTATATCAAATTCAAACCAACAGAATTTTTAAAAATTATTTAAAAAAAATAACAGTGAATCCATTTATGTAAATTTAAAGAACATGGAGGCTGGCGCTATGGCAAGGCAGTTAAAGCTGTTTCGAGTCTGGGTTGCTACATTTCTGTTCCAGCCTGAGATAGCAGCAGCAGATGTTCCAAGTGCTTAAGACCCCGCACACATATGAGAGACCTGGAAGAAGCTCCTGGCCTCGGATTGGCCCAGCTCCAGGCGTTGCAGCCATTTGGGGAGTGAACCAGGGCATGGAAGACCTCTCTCTCTCTCTGTTTCTCTGCCTACCTTTCAAATAAATAAACGTATCTTTTAAAAAGAGAGAGAGGGGGCCAGCACTGTGGCATAGTGGGTAAAGCCACTGCCTGCAGTGCCTGCATCCCATGTGGGCACCATTTGAGTCCCAACAGCTCCACTTCTGATCCAGCTCTCTGCTATGACCTGGGAAAACAGTGGAGGCTGGCCCCAGTCCTTGGGCCCCTGCACCTGTGTGGGAGTACCTGGAGGATGCTCCTGGCTTTGGATTGGCACAGCTCCAGCTGTTGCAGCCAACTGGGGGAGTGAACCAGCAGATGGAAGACCTCTTTGTCTCTGCCTCTTCTCTTTATGTAACTCTGACTTTCAAATGAATGAAATAAATCTTTAAAAAGGGGGGGAATTAGTGTTGTGGCGTGCGGGTAAAGCCGCCACCTGCAGTGCCGGCATCCCATATGGGTGCTGGTTCAAGTTCTGGCTGCTCCACTTCCGATCTAGCTCTCTGTTATGGCCTGGGAAAGCAGTACATGGCCCAGGTCCTTGGGCCCCTGCACCCATGTGGGAGACCTGGAAGAAGCTCCTGTCTCCTGGCTTTGATCGGCGCAGCTCTGGCCATGGCAGCCAGTTGGGGATTAAACTAGCCGATGGGAGACCCCCATCCCCCACCCCTCTACCTTTCCTCTCTCTGTGTAACTCTGACTTTCAAATAAATAACTAAATGTTAAAAAAAAAAAAAAAGAGAGTGGGAGCAGCGCTGTGGCATAGCAGGTAAAGCTACCGCCTGCAGTGCCAGCATCCTATGTAAGTGCTAGTTGAAGTCCGGGCTGCTCCACTTCCAATCCAGCTCTCTCGTTATGGCCTGGGAAGGCAATAGGACATGGCCCAAGTCCTTGGGCCCCTGTGCCTGCGTGGGAGACCCGGAAGAAGCTCCTGGCTCTTGGCTTCTGGCTTCGGATCTGCCCAGCTCTGGCTATTGCTGCCATTTGGGGATTGAACCACAGATGGAATACCTGTCTCTCTCCCTTTCCCTCTCTGTCTCTCTGCCTCTGTCCGTGTGTCTCTCTGCCTCTCAAAGAGATAAATCTGAGAGAGAGAGAGAGAGAGAGAAAGAGAGGATCATCAAAGAGGTACTGTAGAAGCTGTGAAACCAGTGTCATGGCTTTCAGATGTGTGTCAGTAGGAGGCATGTCAAGCAGGGGATCGTTGATCTCACAGGCAGTGGCATAGGGACAGGATGGAGTATGGGCGTTAGCCAGGGCCAGAAGACCATCCTACCCACAGGCTTACCTATTGTAGTGATAAGAAATTAAGTCTAGCATGGATCATTTAATTAGTGAAGAAGAGTATTAGATTAGAATCCCACATTTGTGAGAAGCTTTGATATTGTTGAGGCCCTGAACAAATTGTCTTTAATAGCTTTTAAACAGCATGCAAAGATTGGTACAATTTTCTTTTAAAAGAGGTGAACAGTGGGACCAGTGTGGTGGCACTGCAGGTTGACACTGCTTGGGATGCCAGCATCCCATATGAGCTCTGATTCCAGTCCTGGCTGCTCCACTTTTTTTTTTTTTAATTTAAAATATTTATTTATTCGAAAGGCAGAATTAGAGAGAAATTCCATCCGCTGGTTCATTCTCTAAATAGCCACAATAGCTGGAGCTGCTCCAGTTTGAAGCTAGGAACCAGGAGCTTCTTTTGTGTCTCTGACATAGATACGGGGGCCTAAGGACTTGGGCCTTCTGCTGCTGCTTTCCCAGGTGCATTAGTAGGAAGCAGGATCAGAAGTAGAGAAGCCAGGAATCAAACCATTGCCTAAATGGGATGTTGGCATTGCAGGTGATGGCTTTACTCACTACGCCAGCTCCACTTCTAATCCAGCTCTCTGCTTAAGTGCTTGGAGGACATCGGAGGATAGCCAGAGGGCTTAGGCCCTTGCTAACCATGTGGAAGACCTCATGGAGTTTTAGGCTCCTGCCTTCAGCCTGGCCTGGCCCTGGCCATTACAGTCATTTAGGGGGTGAGCCATCCAGTAGAGAGTTTCTGTCCCTCCCTCTAACTCTGCCTAAAACAAATAAGCAACAACAACAAAAATATTAAAGAAAAGAAAGTGAAAGTGAACAAGTATCCTTAAAGGTCATTACTGAGATGAAGAGAGATAAAGGGGCTGTGCCAAATTTAATGTGGTTAGTGTGTGTGCAAAGCCTGAATTAAGAACTCACATATTTGGGCCAGTGCTGTAGTCCAGCAAGTTAAAGTCCTGGGCTGCAGTACCAGTAATCCATACGGGTGCTGGTTCGAGTCCCTGCTTGTCCATTTCCGATCCAGCTCCCTGCTAATGCACCTGGGAAGGCCGTGGAAGATGGCCTAAGTCCTTGGCTCCTTGTACCCATGTGGGAGACCCAGAAGAAGCTCCTGGCTCCTGGCTTCAGATGGGCTCAGCTCCACTCTGCTCTGACCCTTATGGCCATTTGATGAGTGAACCAGCAGATGGAAGACCTCTCTCTATCTCTCTCTCTCTGTAACTCTGCCTTTCAAATAAATAAAATAAATCTTTAAAAAAACAAGAACGCATGTATCTTTTTTCAAAAGATGAAGAACTTGTAGTGTTAACATCTGAACTTTTAAAAACATTTATTTTATTTATTTGAAATAGTTAGAGAGGGATATTGAGATCGTTCATCTGCTGGCTCACTCCTCAAATGGCTGCAACAGACCGGACTGGGCTAGCCCGATGCCGGGAACTTCATCACAGTCTCCCACATAGGTATGGGGTCCCAAGCACTTGGGCCTTCTACTGCTTTCCCAGATGCATTAGCAGGGAGTGGCACTGGAAATGGAGCAGCCAGGTCTCACTGGTGCCCATGTAGGAGACTTGAAAGAAGCTTCTGGCTTCAAATTGGCCCAACTGTGGCTGTTGGAGTCAGTTAGGGAGTGATCCAGCAGATGGAAGACCTCTCTCTCTCTCTGCCTCTCCACTCTCTGTGTAACTCTGACTTTCAAATAAATAACTAAATAAATCTTTTTTTAAAAAAAGCCTCCTGTCATTTAATTAATAAATTAAAAAAGATGTATTTATTTGTTTGAAAGGGAGAGTTAAACAGAAAGCGATATGGGGGGAGGAGAGAGAGATACTGGTCTTCCATTCACTGGTTCACTCCCCAGATGACCACAATGGCTAGAGCTGAGCTGATCCGAAGCCAGGAGCCAGGAGCTTCTGCATTTCCCACGCAGGGCAGAGGCCCAAGCACTTGGGCTATCTTCTACTGTTTTTCCAAGCCATAGCAGAGAGCTGGGTTGGAAGAGGAGCAGCTAGGACTCGAACCAGCTTTCATATGGGATGCCAGCACTGCAAGCTGGGGCCTTAACCCACTGTGCCACAGCACCGGCCCCAAAGAGACTTCCCATGTACTTGTTCACTCCCCCATATGGCTGCAAAGGCTGAGGCTGGGCCAGGTGATTGCCAGGAGCCTGAAACTCCATCTTGATCTCCTGCATGGGTAGCAGGGGCCCATGTACTTTGATCATCATCTGCTGCTCTCCTAGGCTTACTAGAAGGGAGTTAGAGTGGAATCAGAAAAGCCAAGGCCTCAAATCTGTGCCTCACATGGGATGCTGGTGTCGCCAGTGGCAGCTTATTCCATAGCACTAGGGCTGTGGCCCTTGTCAATTATTTAGAATAGAAAAAGTAACTCTTTTTGATGTTTCTTGTTTTTTCTGTATCTTTTCTTGGTTTTGCCTTGAATAACCCAATTCTAGGGGTGGAAGTTTAGCTGGGGGACAATTGCATGCACAACCTAATCTCTGGTTTTTAAAATTATTTCATGTTTTATGGTGCTGTTATTTCTGAGCTGGCTAATCACCATTGGATTAGTTTTTGCTGTTTTATCTCTCTTCTGAGAATTTTACCCAGTGCCTGAGTCTGTTGTTTCTGTCAGCCTTGAGATTCTTCTTCAGCATAGTCTACAACAAGTAAATGAACTAGGTAGAACTGGCCCTTTGTGTCTGCTGACATAACGATGTACATATGAAATACTACAGGATATTAAATCATTCAGTTAACCCAGTTCAACCAGTCAACTCTGAGGAGGTTGTGCTGAAATGCCATTTAAAGTTGCCTCTTAGAGATCATGCAAAAGGAGGCCATCTGGAGAGGGGACACTTTAGAGGATGGAGATGACACACTTAAACCTCTGGCTCTGCTTAGGCATAAATGTATAAGGCTACACTGCACGATCATGTTTCTTCTGCAGCATCACATGGTAGGCTCCACATCTGAACTATATTGACGGTACTTGATCTTTTTCTTTTCTCCTGGGTTCCAGAAGACATATTTACTTCTATACTTTAGCCATTTGTTAAGAGTTGATGTAGGGATGGGGCCGGTGTAGTGGCGTAGTAGGTTAATCCTCCGCCTGTGCCACCAGCGTCCCATATGGGCATTTGTTCTAGTCCCAGCTGCTCCTCCTCGAATCCAGCTCTCTACTGTGGCCTGGGAAAGCAGTGGAAGATGGCCCAAGTCCTTGAGCCCCTGCGGCCGCGTGGGAGATCCAGAAGAAGCTCCTGGCTCCTGGCTTCGGATCGGTACAGCTCTGGCTGTTGCGGCCATTTGGGGAGTGAACCAACGGAAGGAAGACCTCTCTCTCTGTCTCCCTCTCACTGTCTGTAACTCTACCTCTCACATAAATAAATAAAATCTTAAAAAAAAAAAAGAGTTGATGTAGGAAATATCCTTTGTAAACTGTTATTGATTAAATACAATTTTGATTATCTATTTCCATCTTTAAAAGATTTGAGAAGGATGGTCATTTGGCACAGCAGTTGAGACATCACATGGACACCTGCATTTCAAACTGGAGTGTCCGGTAGTTCTAGCCCCGCTGATTTCAGCTGCTTGTTAGTATGCCCCCTGAGAGGCAGCAGAGCATGGGTCAAGTACTTGGGGCCCTGTCTTCCATATTGGAGTTCCAGCTCCTGGTTATTGACTGGCATAGCCCTGGCTGTTGCAGGCATTTGGGGGAGTGAACCAACGGAAATCTCTGTCTATTTCTCTGTGTTTCTCTGCCTTTCAAATGAAAACATACAATTTTTAAAATGGTATTTGTGACAAATATGCCTAAAATTGGGAGGGGGGAATCTCTTTTCAGTAGAATTCTTATAAGTTAGTAGAAGGCAAAGGTATTTTGGCCTACTGGTTAAGATACCCACATCACGTATGATACACTTGGGTTCCATACCTGGCTCCAGCTTCTGATACCCCGTGTTAATGCAGATTCTGGGAGACAATGGTGATGCTTCAAGTAATAGTAATAGGCTCCCTGTTATCCGCTTGGGAGATGTAGACTGAGTTGTTGGTTCCCAGTTTCAGCCCCAGCCCAAGCACCAGCTGTTAGGGGCATTTGGGAAGTGATCCAGTGGATGTGGGAGCTTGCCTGCACATGCTCTTGTTCTCTCTTTCTCTTTCTCTCTCTCTCTCTTTCTCATAAATAAGTGAAGAAATAAAATTGGGAAAAAAGTGGAAGAGGGGCTAGCATTGTGGCCCATCAGGCTGAGCTGTCGCCTGCTGGGCCAGTATCCTATATGGGCACTTGTTTGAATCCTTGCTGTTCTACTTCTGATCCAGCTCCCTGTTCCTCTGCTTCGGAAAGCAGCAGAAGGTGCTTGGGCCCCTGCACCCACATGGGAAACCCTGAGGAACCTCCTCTAACTCTGCCTTTCAAATAAACGCATTTTTTTTTTTTTTTTAAGTAGAAGAAACCTCTTGGTTATGGACAGGACTGTTTCCATAACTTCCAAAGAGAAGCAAGTTGTACTAGAAGCTCCAGTTGGCAGATAGGACTTGGGAGGCTTTGTCATTCACAGTGTTAACTCTCCCTTCAAAAGGGAGAGTTGGCCAGCGCCGCGGCTCAATAGGCTAATCCTCTGCCTGCGGAGCCGGCACCCTGGGTTCTAGTCCTGGTCGGGGCGCCGGATTCTGTCCCGGTTGCCCCTCTTCCAGGCCAGCTCTCTGCTGTGGCCCGGGAGTGCAGTGGAGGATAGCCCAAGTGCTTGGGCCCTGCACCCCATGGGAGACCAGGAGAAGCATCTGGCTCCTGCCATTGGATCAGCGCGGTGCCCTGGCCGCAGTGCGCTGGCTGTGGCGGCCATTGGAGGGTGACCTAACGGCAAAGGAAGACCTTTCTCTCTGTCTCTCTCTCTCTCACTGTCCACTCTGCCTGTCCAAAAAAATAAAAAAAGATAAATTTCTTAGGGATTGGGTACTTTTCTCTAAAACGTATTTTAGTTATATGGTGATGATTCAACATCTTACTTAAAAATATAGTCCATTAACCCCCTCCCATTCTTTTTTTTGTAAAGATTTTTAATTTATTTCAGAAGCAGTTAGAGAGAGAGAGAGAGATCTTCCATCTGCTGATTCACGCCCCAAATGGCCAAAACAGCCAGAGCTGGGCCAATCCAAAGCCAGGAGCCAGGAGCTTCTTCCAGTTCTCCCACGAGGGTGCAGGGGCCCAAGAACTTAGGCCATTTTCTAGTGCTTTCCCTGGCCATCAACAGGGAGAGGATATACGTAATATACAAACATTTATCTTGTTTTATTCTTCTTTATTTTCCCAAACCACTTCATGACGGTGAAATCCTAGTTCAGTGGTTCAGTGAAACATGGAAATGAGGGCATGCTTCCAGTGCAAGTAGATGTGCATCTGGGGACAACTGGATGAGTTGACTGATAATGCAGGAGGCATGATCCTGGTACTTCCTTCTACTTTGCTTTGAGGTAGATAGATTTTTTTTTTTATTTGACAGGTAGCGTTATAGACAGTGAGAGGGAGAGACAGAGAGAAAGGTCTTCCTTCCGTTGGTTCACTCCCCAAATGGCCACCACAGCTGGCGCTGCACCGATCTGAAGCCAGGAGCCATGTGTTTCTTCTGGGTCTCCCATGGGAGTGCAAGGGCCCAAGCACTTGGGCCATCATCCACTGCCCTCCTGGGCCACAGCAGAGAGCTGGACCGGAAGAGGAGCAACCAGGACTAGAATTTGGCACCCATATGGGATGCTGGCGCCACAGGTGGAGGATTAACCAAGTGAGCCACGGCGCTGGCCCGAATCTGTGCTTTTAAAAAGTAACTTTATTGAGGTATAATTTACATACCATAAAAATCACCCATTTTGGGGGCAGGTATTTGGCACAGAAATTAAGATGCTGTTTTGGATGCCCGCATCCTGTGTTGGTGTGCTTAGGTTTGAGTCCCAGCTCCATTGCTAATTCTGGCTTCCTGCTAGTATGTACCCTGGAATGTCACTCAAGTAATGGATTCCTGCCACCTAGACTGAAGTCCAAGCTCCCAGCTTTGGTCTGGCTTAGCCCTGTCTATCGTGGGCATTTAGGGAGTGAACCATTGGGTGAGAGCTTGCATTCTGTTTCTTAGATAAATAATAAAAATTAAAGTAATGCTTTTGGAAATATGTATTATGAAAAATGCATGGATTTCAAAATATTGAGCACCAAAATATTTTAACTCCTTTTTTTAAATGAACTTTTGGAAGTACCCTTGTATATCCTAGAAACCCTACTATAGGGGGACAATGCTCTGACACATGGGTTAAGCTGCTGTCTGCAGCACTGGTGTCCCATATGGACACAAGTTCAAATCTTGGTTGTTGCACTTATGATCTAGCTCCCAGCTGCCTGCTGATGTGCCTGGGAAAGCAGCAGAGGGTGGTCAGAGTACTTGGGCCCTTGCTCCCATTTGGGAGACCTGGAGGAAGCTCCCAGCTCCTGGCTCCGGCCTGGTCCAGTCCCAGCCATTGCACCCGTTTGTGGACTGAATCAGCAGATGGAAGATTTCTCTCTCTGTCTCCCATCCTCTCTAATTCTGACTTATAAATAAAATAAATCTTTACATTAAAAAAAACAACAACAACAAGAAACTCTACTCTAGTAACTTTTTTGATGTTTCTGTTTTAAGGATCTTCAACTGAATTCCTTGAAGAGAAAATGGGCTACCAGGAATATCAGAACAGCCAGAACTGGCCTGAAGATACAAATTTTTGTTTCGAGCCTGAGCAAATGGTGAATCCTGTCCAGAACGGTAAGCATAGGTTTGCCTGTAACTCTTGCCCATGAGCTGTGACATAAAAATGGAAAAAGCACAACCACTACTCAGAAAACGTTTAAGCTTAAATATAGGTCATAAAGCACAAGCAAGGCATAATTATTTACTCAGAACATCTATTGACCTTTTTTTTTCATTGATTGTTTCTTCTGAGGCACCAAATGTCCTGTAGTTCTCTCTGTTTGAAAACCTGTTTTGAATAAATTATCTGAACTTCATATTCTTTGAAAAATAGAACCGTAATTCTTCCCGAAGTAATTACAGTAATAAAACACTATTTGTTGAGTGCCTGTTTTGTACCAGTCACCTGCTCTTGCCACTACATACATATTATCGGTGTTCCTTACCTAACTATGCCAAATATATATTATTATTCTCATTTGACAGAAGAGAAAACTAGCTCATACGCAATTCCTATAATTTTTTTTATTTTTAGAAAAAGCTTATCTGTAGTTGCCAGAGCTGGAGGTGGTAAGCATTGTGAATTGCAAAAGGGCCTCAGAGGAGTTCCGTTGCTTCCTCTGTGTCAGTTGGCCCAGTTGAGAGCTCAGGTTATTGGTTTCCACTTAGACATGGCATCATTTTTCCCATCTAATGTATAATATGTCCGTGGTTGGTTCCAAAGGACTGGTATTTGTGATGTTTCTTTACCATTCTCCAATTACTGACTTTTCTAGATTCATGGTGATTTTTAAGATATCGGAGGGGCTGGAGCTGTACTGTAGCTGGTAAAGCCACCGTCTGTAGTGCAAGCATCCAATATGGGTGTCAGTTTCAGTTCTGGCTGCTCCACTTCCAATCCAGCTCCCTGCTAATGCACATGAAAAAGCCGCTGAAGATGGCCAGAATTCATGGGCCCCTGGACCATATGGGAGACCCAGATGAAACTCCTGGCTCTGGCCTAGACCAGCTCTGGTCGTTGCGGCTACTTGGGGCATGAACCAGCAGATGGTTCTCTCTCTCTACCTCTCCCTCACTGTAACTCTGACTTTCAGATAAAATAAATAAATCTTTAATATATATTAAATACCCTCGTGGGTGGGTACAGGGGCTCAAGGACTTGGACCATCCTCCACTGCTTTCCCCAGGCACATTAGTAGGGAGCTGAATTGGAAGTGGAGCAGCTGAGACTTGACCTGGCTACCATATGGGATGCCAGTGCTGCAGGCTGGGGTTTTCACCAGCAACCAGCTGTACCCCAGCGCTGGCCCCTTTTGATCCTTTTTGGGTAAAAAAAAAAAAGAAAAAAGAAAAAAGAAAGAAAGAAAAGAAAAAGAAATGTTTGAAAGGTAGAATTAGAGAAGGAGGGGTATAGAGAGAGAACTTCCATCTGCTGGTTTACTCCCCAAATGGCTGCAACGGCCAGGGCTGTGCCAGGCTGAAGACTGAAGACAGGAGCCAGGAGCCTCTTGTCTTCCAGATCTCCCTCATGGGTGCAGGGACCCATGGACTTGGGCCATCTCCTACTGCTTTCCCATGTATGTTAGCTGAGAACTGGATCAGAAGTAAAGCAGCTAGAACTCAAACAAGCACTGATATGGGATGCTGATTTAACTGTGTCACCACAGCACTGGTCCCTTGAGTAAAATTTTTTATATGAGAGAACTTTAGGAAGTTCCTATTTGGGGCAGGTGTTGTGGTGCATTGGGTTAAGCCACTGCTTGGAATGCCTGAATTCCATATCAGAGTGCCTGATTTGAGTCCCATTTACTTTGTGTTTGCCATCTAGCTTCCTGCTGCTGCACTGGAGAGGCAGCAGCTTAAGTAGAGAGCTTCCTGCTACCGGCTTTGGAGACCCAAATAGAGTTCCTGCCTTTATCCTGTGGGCATTGGGAGAATGAAGTAGCAGATGGAAACAGTCTCTCTCTGTCTCTGTCACTCTGCCTTTCAAATAAATAATTACATCTTTTTTGAAGGTCTGGCAAAAATAGAAATATTTAAATGGGAGACCTGGATCATATTCCCGGCTGGTGTTTTTTGCCCTGTCCCATTTTGGACACTGTGGGTATTTAGAGAATGCAGCAGCAAATGGGAGCTCTCCCTGTTGGTGGTTTCTGTTTGTCTGCCTCTCATATAAATAAATAAAAATTTTTAAAACTTTATTTTGATGCAGAAACATTTTCAACTGCATGCATGGTTTTTTCATAATATGCATTTTTATAAACTTTTTGAAGCCCTCTCTTATGGTTAGAGTTAAGGGTCCAAATTCTATTGTATGAATAGATGGAATATAACAGAATGGATACCTATTGGAATCCCATTGTCCCAGCTCCATTATTTGAAAAGACTGTTTCTTCCACATTGAATGATCTTGGAATTCTTGTTGAAAATCCGTTTAACATAAGTGCACAGTTTTGTTTCTCAACTCAATGCAGCATATGCTGAATGTATTTGGTTTCTTAATTTCATTTTCAGATAATTCATTGCAAGTGTCTAGAAATATAATCACTTTTGTTTATTGATCTTATTATCTTCCAACCTTGCTGAACTTATTTATTAGTTTTAGTGATTTTTTTTTTTTAGTGGATTCTTTAGGATTTTCTAAAGACTTTCAACTGTGGTCTGAAAATGTTAGGTGGTTGGCTCAGTTATGGTCTTTGTGGCCATATGAGGAGTGAACCAGAGGATGGAAGCCCTCTCTTTCTCTCTTTATGCCTGCCTCTACCTCTGTGTAGCTGTGCCTTTCAAGTAAATAATAAATAAATCTAAAAAATAGGTGGGAAATTCCAGAACTAAATAACTCATATGTTTTAAATAACCTTTATATAGTATATCATAATTCTTCTGTTTTATGACTAGTTATTCATCTCTTACTGTGAAAAATTTACAGATTAAAATTTGTCATAGGTATGTATGCAAAACCACATAGTGCACATGTGTAAAGGTTTTGAAATCATGCAGTTTCACACATCCCCTGGAGTTTTTAGAATATGTCCCCTGTAGATAAGGGGAGACTGTTGGAGTTTGACCTTTTTCTTTCCAGCCTGGGTACCTGGGTGCCTGCTTTCCTTCCTTCCCTCCCTCCCTTTGACCTTTCCCCCTTGCCCTTCCTTCTTTTCCCTTCTCTTTCCTCTCTCTAGAACCTTTAGTATAATATTAAATAAAAATGAGAATGAAGGTAAGCATGTAACTGCACTGTTAAAGATGCCAGTGTTGGGGTTGCTGGTATGGCAGTGGGTTAAGCCACCATCCACCACTTGAGATGACGGTGTCCCTTATCAGAGTGCTGGTTCAAGTCCCAGACACTCTGCTTCAGATCCAGCTCTCTGCTTATATGCCTAGGAAGCAAGAGATGATGGCTCAAGTAATTGAGTTCCTGGCATCCACAAAGGAGACCTGGATGGAGTTCTTGGCTCCTGAGGTCTGAACCCCTATTTGGAAGATCTCTCTTTCTGTCTCTTTCTCTGTCACTCTGATTGACCATTGATCGATTGGTCATAAAATAAAAAGACACTACTATCCCTCATTAGGTAGAGTAGTTGGATTCAGTTTCCAGCTCCAGCTCCTGATTGGATCCTGATTCCAACTTCTGCTAATACAGACCCTGGGAGATAGTGGTAATGAATCAAGTAATTAGTTTCCTGCCACTCATGAGGGATACAAGTATTTAGTACCCAGCTTCTGGCTTTGGCCCTGGCCAGGGATGCCAGCATTTGGGGAGTGAACTGGTAGTAGATGGGAGCTCTTTCCCCTTCTTGATTCTGTTTCTGCCTCTGAAAAACAAGAAAACAGAAAACAAAGCAGTGATGAGAGTAGATGTCTTTGTTTTATTCCCTGGTTCTTTTTTTTTTTGACAGGCAGAGTGGACAGTGAGAGAGAGAGAGACAGAGAGAAAGGTCTTCCTTTGCCGTTGGTTCACCCTCCAATGGCCGCCGCGGCCAGCGCGATGCGACCGGCGCACCGCGCTGATCCGATGGCAAGGAGCCAGGAGCCAGGTGCTTTTCCTGGTCTCCCATGGGGTGCAGGGCCCAAGCACCTGGGCCATCCTCCACTGCACTCCCGGGCCACAGCAGAGGGCTGGCCTGGAAGAGGGGCAACCGGGACAGAATCCGGCGCCCCGACCGGGACTAGAACCCGGTGTGCCGGCGCCGCTAGGCGGAGGATTAGCCTAGTGAGCCGCGGCGCCGGCCTATTCCCTGGTTCTAAGAGGAGGCATCTAGTCTTTCACCATTCAATATGCTATGAGTTATGCATGTTTTGTAGATACCTCTTTTTTTTTTTTGGACAGGCAGAGTGGAAAGTGAGGGAGAGAGACAGAGAGAAAGGTCTTCCTTTTGCCATTGGTTCACCCTCCAATGGCCGCTGCAGCCGGCGCACCGTGCTGATCCGAAGCCAGGAGCCAGGTGCTTCTCCTGGTCTCCCATGGGGTGCAGGGCCCAAGCAATTGGGCCATCCTCCACTGCCTTCCCGGGCCACAGCAGAGAGCTGGCCTGGAAGAGGGGCAACCGGGACAGAATTTGGCACCCCGACCGGGACTAGAACCCAGTGTGCTGGCGCCACAAGGCGGAGGATTAGCCTATTGAGCCACGGCGCTGGCTTGTAGATACCTTTCATCAGAATAAAAATATGTCCTTCCAGTCCTAATTTGTTAAGTGTTTTTATCACAAAATGGTATTGATTTGGTCAAGTAATTTTTTTGTATCTGTAAAGATAATTTTGTATCTTTTTATTTTTTCTTCTGTTGCTTTGTATTGCATTAAGTGGTTTTTGGATGTTAAACTAACTTTGCATTCCTGCTTATGATCCTTAGGTTTTTCTATAATTTGGCATAAATATATAAGTCTATTTGTTGAGGATTTTTGAAGCCATATTTTAAGACATAGTAGATCATGGACTGTAGTTTTCAAGTGACTTTTTTTTTTTTCAGTTTTGTTTGGGTAGTACTGGAAATGAGTTCTAGTTTGTGAAGAATTTTCTCAAAGATTTATTTATTTTTACTTGAAAGACAGAGAGCTCTCAATTTTCCATTCACTGGTTCATTCTCCAAGTACACACAACAGCCAGACCTGGGCCAAGGTAAAGCCAGGAGCCAGGCACTCCATCCAGGTTTCCACGCTGGTGGCAGCCACTGCCTTTCCGGATACATTATCAGGAAGCTGGTTCAGAAGCAGAGTAGACAGGACTTGAACTAGCCTTTTGATAGGCATGCTGGCTTCACAAACAGCAGCTTAAACCAACTGCGCCACAATGCCATCCCCAAGAATTGGTAGAATTCATTGGTGAAGCTTTCTTAGCTAGGACTTTCTTTTAAGTAGTTTTTTTTTTTCTTTTGAAAGTTTAAAGATAGAAGTCTTCCATCCACTGGTTCATTCCCCAAATGGCCACAACAGGCACATATGGGCTGATTCGAAGTCAGGAGTCAGGAGTTTCTTCCAGGTCTTCCACATGGGTGCAAGGGCCCAAGGACTTGGGCCATCTTCTGCTGCTTTTCCAGTCCATAGCAGAGAGCTGGATCGGAAGTGGAGTAACCAGGTCTCAAACCGGCGCCCATATGGGATGCTGGCACTGCAGGCAGTGGCTTTACCTACTGCACCACAGTGGTGGGCCTGTTACTTTGCTTTTTAAGAGCATACTGCATTGGGAATGTGACAGACACCCAATTAAAAATAAATCATGAATAGGGGCTGGTGTTGTGGCATAGTGGGTTAAGTTCAGCCTGTGCTGCTGGTATCCCATATGAGCTGCTCTGCTTCTGATTCAGCTCCCTGCTAATGGCCTGGAAAACGCAGTGGGACATGGTCCAAATGCTTGGGCCTCTGCACCTGCGTGAGAGACCTGGAAGAAGATCTTGGCTTCTGGCTTTGGTTTGGTCCAGTCCTGGCTGTTGGGGGCCATTTGAAGAGTGAACCAGAATGTAGAAGTTGCTTGCTCACTCTCTCTCTCTCTCTTTCTTCCTCTCTCACCCTGCTTTTCAAATAACTAAATCATTTTTAAAAATTCATGAATACAGCCGGCGCCGTGGCTCAATAGGCTAATCCTCCACCTTGCGGCGCCGGCACACCGGGTTCTAGTCCCGGTTGGGGCGCCGGATTCTGTCCCGGTTGCCCCTCTTCCAGGCCAGCTCTCTGCTATGGCCAGGGAGTGCAGTGGAGGATGGCCCAGGTGCTTGGGCCCTGCACCCCATGGGAGACCAGGAAAAGCACCTGGCTCCTGGCTCCTGCCAGGATCAGCGCGGTGCGCCGGCTGCAGCGGCGGCCATTGGAGGGTGAACCAGCGGCAAAGGAAGACCTTTCTCTCTCTGTCTCTCTCTCTCACTGTCCACTCTGCCTGTCAAAAAAAAAAAAAAAAAAAAAAAAAAAAAAAAAAAAAAAAAAAAATTCATGAATACATGCAAAACTTTGTAGAAATCATCCATTTTTCCATGTGATTTAGCATTCTCTCATTCTGATTTGTAAACCCCCAGCATTTACTCTCTGACCCTATAAGCATTCTGTTTTCCTTCAGAGGAATTGTGAGAAGCAGATCAAGCAGCAGCTAGCCCAGACAGTATGGAACTGGGGAGAATGAATGTTTATCATCTCATATTCTAGCCCCTCTGTGTATCTGAAGAAGAAACATGGGGGCCTGCTCCATCCCCAATAATTTCTCAGTTTTTCCTTCTGCTTATGTTCATTTCCTATCACGATTGTTTCTCTTTATCCTGAAAATCCTTATAAAAAGAGGATGGTGTAACTGCTTCAGAGGCAAAGAAATGACCACTCTCAAGGAATGGGGTTTCACCTAAGTGCCTCAGTTTAAGTGGCTTAATTGAAATGATACAGGGAAATAGAAATATCAAGGATAGAGATTCTCAGTGTCCAGCAATCATTATTTTAATAGGCCTTTATGATAGTTATAAGTTAAATTTTGAGACAGTTTCCCTAGAAAGCTTTTTTTTTCCAACTTTAGCATAAAAAAATGTTAGTTTGAGTACCTTTACTCATGCCAACTCCTGAGAGTCTAGAGTTTGTTCCTTCTCTCAGGGTCTTTTACCCATGGGTTGATTCCCCAAATGGCCACGACGGCCAGAGCTGGGCAAGGCTGAAACCAGAAGTTTCTTCTGGGTCTCCCATGTGGGTGGCAAGGGCCAAGAACTTGGGCCATCTTCCATTGCTTCCCCAGGGGCATTAATAGGGAACTGGATCAGAAGCGGAGCAGCTGGAACTCAAACTGGTTGCTCATACAGGATGCTGGCATTGGAAAGCAGCAGCTTAACCTGCTGTGCCACAACATTGGCCCCCAGGCAGTGTCTTAACTACTGTACCAAATGCCCAGCCCTGGTTGTCTTTCTTGAAATAACTTCAAATGAATATATATTATGTAATTATGTTACGATGTGGTAGTTTTCTCTAGAGTTGACATTAATTGTCCTTTCAGTTCTTTGTATTTGTTTACTATCTCATTTAGATAGCCAAATTTTAGAGAATAAGGGATTATATTTTATTAAATCATAACAAGTGAATTCATGAATATTGATTCCCTCTCTTGTACAGTCTCATTAGCTCAACTTATTTAACTTACTAATGGACAGCATAGTAAGTTAACTAATCAGTATTCATCATAGGATATTAAGAAATGTTGATATTTCTAGTTACACTCACTGGGAATGAATTCTGGATTTCTTTTTTCATTCCAGATCCCTTCAAGATGCACCATGATGATGGCCTGGCAGATTTGCTGTTTCTCTCTAGTGGAGCAGCCAAAGCTTCAGCATTTACAGGACAAAATGACCCTCTGAAAGATAGTTATGGTAAGGCCTCTCTAACTGGATTTATTTTGTAGACAGGAAAATTAACTTTTCCTTCTGTGCAGCTTAGGTTCATTGTCTGGGGCCCATACTACAAAAGGCAAATTAGTAAGAGAAAAACAAACTGAAGTTGAACCTGTGTATTTCATATATCCAGAGAACAAGTAATTCTGAAAAAGTTAGCTTTAGATCTCTGGCATATATAGTGTCTTCAACAAAGAATAACAGCCGGCGCCGCGGCTCACTAGGCTAATCCTCTGCCTAGCGGCGCCGGCACACCGGGTTCTAGTCCCGGTTGGGGCGCCGGATTCTGTCCCGGTTGCCCCTCTTCCAGGTCAGCTCTCTGCTGTGGCCAGGGAGTGCAGTGGAGGATGGCCCAGGTGCTTGGGCCCTGCACCCCATGGGAGACCAGGTAAAGCACCTGGCTCCTGGCTCCTGCCATCGGATCAGCGCGGTGCACCGGCCGCGGCGGCCATTGGAGGGTGAACCAACGGCAAAGGAAGACCTTTCTCTCTGTCTCTCTCTCTCACTGTCCACTCTGCCTGTCAAAAAAAAAAAAAGGTGGTTGATAACATTGGTTATTCTAACAGATTTTCTGAGAAGTGACAAGATAAAGGAAACGATTTTGAGTCAGAAGGAGAGGCAAATTGTGGGATCAAATTCGTGATTAAGGCTAGTTACTAAAACTTGTTAAGGGGATTCTTGTGCTGCCATCTCCAGGTTGATGAGAGTATAGAGTTGTCTTCAGTGATCAACCTTTGTTCCTCTGCATAAAGAGGGAAAACGGAGACTTTGGAGCATTTATGGCACGTTTTTAGGCACATGGGGGAGAGCAGAGAGCTTTTTTTGGTGTCTTGCTTCTTCTTAATTTCATGCAGTTCAGAATAATCCTCATGCCAAAGCAGCATATTTTGGGATGATGTATTCTGGTCTTCTACGATTCTTTAGCTCCAAATGACCAACGTGGCCTTTCCCCTATCACCTTGTGTTTATTCTGGTCCTTGTAGTTCTTTTTTTAACTCCTGTAGCACAGTTAATACTGTAGGTATGCATTATTTGATATATTTTTGTTAGATTTCTCCAGTCTGCAGTAATTTTCATAAAGTTGTGTTTTACCTGGCTCCTGGCTTCGGATCGGTGCAGCGCAGGCCGTAGCGGCCATTTGGGAAGTGAACCAGTGGAAGGAAGACCTTCTCTCTCTCTCTCTCTCTGTGACTCTGTCAAATAAATAAATAAATAAACAAATAAAGTTGTGTTTTAATGTTAGCAAGGTAGATGTTGATCTCATTTTACAGATAAAGAAATTAAGGCTCACAATACTGTACACTGTATTACATTGCTTGAGCTGTTGGAGCTAGAGCTCAACATTTGGTATTTTGAATCTTTATAATGCACTATAGAAGGTGGCTGATGGCCGGCGCCGCGGCTCACTAGGCTAATCCTCCGGCTTGCGGCGCCGGCACACCGGGTTCTAGTCCTGGTCGGGGCACCGGATTCTGTCCCGGTTGCCCCTCTTCTAGGCCAGCTCTCTGCTGTGGCCAGGGAGTACAGTGGAGGATGGCCCAAGTGCTTGGGCCCTGCACCCCATGGGAGACCAGGAGAAGCACCTGGCTCCTGCCATCGGATCAGCACGGCACGCCGGCCGCGGCAGCAATTGGAGGGTGAGCCAACGGCAAAAGGAAGACCTTTCTCTCTGTCTCTCTCTCTCACTGTCCACTCTGCCTGTCAAAAAAAAAAAAAAAAAAAAAAAAAAAAAGGTGGCTGATAACATTGGTTAATAGCACTACTAGAATATTGTGATACTATTACCACCAATTAACATTTAGTCACAACCTGGAATATGTCAGCAGTGTTTTCCTTAAAACTTTTATGCTTTGTTTTTATTGGTTCTTAGGTCTGAGAATAGCAAATGCATTTTTTCCACTGTTGGCTAAGTTTCAAACATGTGCTTGTGTTTCATTATTAGGTCTGTCTCTCTGTGATACATTGGCTCCTGAAACTGTTGCACCTGAACGGTGGTCTGTAGACGCCCCAAATACTCCACACTCAGAATCCCTCATTTCCTCAGAGGACATTATAGAACCCCTGCAGGCAGCAGGTAAGTTTTTAGTAACCCCCTCTATCAGTTAAGGGTTACAATATCAAGAATCAGTATAAATCATGAGATGTAGTTTTAGCAACTTAAAGCAGATCAAAAGTTCAGAACTATCAGTTTTAAAATTTATGTTAGTGATATCGTAGCTGGAGGAGTTAAGTTGTAGTTGAAATACAACACTTGGGGTTAATGAGCAAAGAATATTCCTTATTTTAGTGCAGATTTCATTCTGGTTTACTTGACAGGAAAGGTAACTGTCCAGCTGTCCCATATATTCCCTAATAGTGACTTTGTACCTATGAGGTTTTATTAAGTCTGTGTTTCTCTCCTTTGCTTTTTCTCCTCTACTACTTGTCTTCTCGATATTATTAAAAGTTAAAATTTAACAGAGTTTATTTGAGCAAAAGCAAAAACAGTGATGGAGTGAATTGGACATTCCTCCAGACAGAGCAGGGTCAGAGAAAGTCAGCCAACAACATGATCAGACAATTCTTGTATTTTTAGGTAAACAGATGTGAAGTATTGAAAATAACTTAATTGTGCCCTAGTTGATTGACCAATCAGTTGGTTCATATAATTTAACTAGTTGTTTACAACTTATTCATTGGTCACATGTCTTCTACAAGCAACCAAAGCTCAGTTGCTATGATTAAAGTCTCTGTTGGCTTGGTCTATGGGGCTAAGTGCAGGTGCTCAGCCCAAAGTGATAGCTTCTCTCAAATTCCATGTAACAATATAACTCAGTCTTCTAAGTGTTGGCACTGTCAAAGAGTAGGCAGGATATCTTAACTTGACCATTTTTAGTTGTGCTTAGTGTCTTGTCACAAAAGCTAAATACCTCTGTTCCCTAAGAAAGAAAGTATTAAATGAGAGTTTTGAATAGACAATGATTGGTCCTAAATTTGCAACTTATTTTCTTTAGAGCAAGTTGAGGAAATAGAAATAATATCAGCAGAAGAGAGGCCACCAACAAAATCACTGGAAATAGGATTGGGACTGAAGAGTACTGACGTGGCACCAGCCACAGAAGCAGAAATGACATTGGCTAAAGATATGGAACCACCCACCTTATCTGAAATGTCCTTAGCCAAGGACATGGCACCAATCATAGAATCAGAGATGGCATTGGCTAAAGATATGGAACCACCCACCAAATCAGAAGTGGCACTCTCTCAGGACATGGCACCAACCACAGAATCAGAGATGGTATTGACTAAAGATACAGAACCACTCACCAAATCAGAAGTGGCATTGGCCCAGGACTGGACACCAGTCACAGAATCAGAGATGTCATTTTCTAAAGATACGGAACCATCCACCAAATCAGAAGTGACACTGGCACAACCATCCAATGAACCAGATATGGTCTTCTCCAAGGACATGGTACTACCCAACGAAACAGAGGGGACCCAAGTTAAAGATGTTGTGTTACCCAGTGAAATAGAGGTCACCCCAGCAAAGGATGCGACGCTATTCAAAGAAACACAGAGGACACCATCTATTGAAATGGACTTGGACCCACCAGAGGGCGTGGTGCCATCCAAAGAAAGAGAGATAGTCCCAGAAGTAGAGATGGCACTGAAGAAGGACATTGTATCATCCACAGAAATACCCTCAACCAAGGAGATGACCTTGTCTGGGGATGTGACACCACCCCCAGAAACCAAGGTGATCTTAATGAAAGATACAGAACTTCCCCTGGAAAAAGAGGTAGCCCCAGTCAAGGACATGGCTCCAACCCCAGAAGAAACAGGAATGGCCCTAATCAAGGATGTGACAATGCCTCCAGAAACAGGGGTGACACAAGTCACAGCTCTGACTCCATCCGCAGGAAAAGAGGAAGCCCCAGTCAAAGATGTAACTCTAATTCCAGAAACAGAAGTGGCTGTGTCTAAAGGCCTTACTGCACCCCCAGAAGCAGAGATAGCCCTGTCTAAGGATGTGGCTCTTTCCTCTGGAAAAGAGGTGACCCTAGTCAACAATGTGACTCCTCCCAATGATGTTGCACCACTCTCAGAAATAGAGGTGGCACCAGTTCCAGTTAAAGACATGGAAATTACAAAGACACAGGAAGGAATGAGCGAGGATTCCCAGTTAGAACCTCTCCAGCATGTGGGGCAATCAACTGTGCCCGCTTCTGTGATTGCACCAGGTATGGGTTTCTGCTTACTCTCCGCATTGCTCTGTACCAAAGTTAGTCTCCTGGAGACTAAGGGAAAGACACCATACCAGGTAAAAAATAAAGACAGTCTCACTCTGTCTGTAAGTCTCTTCATTTTCCTACTCTCCTAGACAACTCTTCCACCTTCCTGAACTTTGTCCATCCTCATTCCTTGCTCACGTTCCTCTTTTTCTTTCAGATAATTGAAGCAATAAAATAAGACAACCAGATTTCTATTAGCTTATCTGCCCAAGTACTTGTATCTGTCTCCATACACTCTGCCTTCTCTCCTGTTTTAATAATTGCTCCTGATTAGATCTCATCTCTCTCTCTTTTTTTTTTTTTTTTTTACAGGCAGAGTGGATAGTGAGAGAGAGACAGAGAGAAAGGTCTTCCTTTGCTGTTGGTTCACCCTCCAATGGCCGCCGCGGCCGGCGCACCGCGCTGATCCGATGGCAGGAGCCAGGAGCCAGGTGCTTTACCTGGTCTCCCATGGGGTGCAGGGCCCAAGCACTTGGGCCATCCTCCACTGCACTCCCTGGCCACAGCAGAGAGCTGGCCTGGAAGAGGAGCAACTGGGACAGAATCCGGCCCCCGACCGGGACTAGAACCCGGTGTGCCGGCGCCGCAAGGTGGAGGATTAGCCTAGTGAGCTGCGGCGCCGGCCTCTTTTTTCTTATTCAAGTGTACCAACCTAGTTGTTCTCTTCTTTTTGTCTCTCGCCAGTTTAACCTCCTTTTGACTGGATCATTCTCACCAATTTACAAACATGTTTTATCCTCATCTTAAAAAATTAGACCCTCCCAACTCTACCTTGCAAATATTACTCTGCTTCTTTGCTACCCATTATAGGAGAATTTCTCAAAAACTACTCCCATCTCTAGTTTCTGGCAGATGAAAAATGAGCTGAAATAGTGCTCTGAAACTTGTATGTTTGTTTTTACCTTTAGAACTAGTCATACCTGTGGGCCAGAAGTACAGCTTGCCAACAGATGGAGAATCTGTGTTAGAGAAACTAGAGCAGAAGAAACCATTCAGCAGTCAGCCTTCTGAACTTTCTCCAGAGACCTCAGGTAAGTTAGGAAAATAAAACTTGGAGCAATAGGGTAATGATGGTAGATGTGGTCCCTGGTTTCTTGATTGTAAGGTGGCAATCAGGAGTTTTTGAAGTTTTCTTTCTTGGAAGAATTTCATCTTATTTAAAAAAAAAAAAAAAAACTTGTATTTTAAAATTACATCAACTCAAGACACCTAAATTTTGATCCAGTTCAGCTGTGTATGTATTATTCTATCTTGTGTGGTCTTAGGCCTGTTAACTTACCATATCTCGGTTTACTCAGCTGTAAGATGAATAAATTGCTCAAGTGTTCTATAAATCCTTGCTCGTTAGTGTGTTCCATGGCTCCATAGCATCTGTTCTGCCTGGGAGTTTGTTAGAAATTCAGAGTCTTTGACTCCCATCACACACCTTGAATGATAGTCTGCATTTTAACAAGATCCCCAGGTAATTCTGTATATATGCTAACTTTGTTTGAGATACTCTATACTTTCCAACTTAAAGTTTGAATTCTGATTAAATAAACAACATATTTATATCACTTTAGAATCTCTAGGGCTTTGCATGCTGTCTAGCATCATATAGGGACCAAATAAATTAAGTTTTTGATGTTTTACCCACTCAGCATTATCAGTAAAGATTCATCATATGTTTCTTGTATAGAAAATGCACCATGCTAAGGTGTGCTTGTAGCTAGTAAGTCCTGCTGCTTATATTATAGCCTGGATGGAAAGAGAAGCTCCTAACCGTGAACTCTGAAACCAAAGATTTACCTAATAATTGAATAAAATAGTGTAAGAGATGACACCAAATAACTGTTACAATTTTTATAAATGGTCTGGGATGCTATAACCTAGCAGTTTTTTTTAAAGAGAAACAATGATTGAGATATAAATAATGATTAGAATATAGAGGACATTGGATGGGTCACGATCAAAACAGTCAGTTTTACTTGAGTATTTTAATGTTTTTTGAAATCACATCATTGGGACTTCCTTGAGAGGAGCCATTATATAGACTGGCTGTTAGTGACACACTTTCCAGGATCTTGGGTTCAAATTATGTTTACTTGAGGGCAGGAGATTAGACCAGATAACTTCTTGAAACTTTCCCGCTGGTGCTCATCCTAATTGTTGAAATTCATTAACTTTCTTTCTTAGCATTATGTAGATTTCTCTTTTGGCAAGTACATTCAGGAACAGAACACTGAAATCTGACATATTTGTCTTTTAAAGTAGGATGTTCTGGAATGATGAGAATTTTTTTCTTGGGCCAAAGTACTAATTCTTGTGTTGTTTCTTTCTTTCGTGTTTTTTTTTTTTTTTTTTTTTTTTTTAAGTAGCATAAGTCTGGCCTTCTGGTCTGTTTCCCAAATTGATCTAGTTAGTATAACTGATGTATAATATTGGTGACAGACTTAGAATTTTAAGTCTGATGAATATTTATTCAGTCAGTAAATGTCACCAAAAAGAGAGAAGCACTAGGAGCTTACCATAATGTTACAGAATTGGAAATTACATATCTATTAATAATAATAAATATAACTAAGAGGATATTTATAGATACTAAGAGCTTATTATAGAGGTTAGAATGTTCAAAATATTTTTTAAGTATGCATAAAAAATAGTTACCTGAGATGAAGATCATTGTTAAATATTTGCTAACCCCAGTTCCAGGTGAGAAACATTTGAGACAAAACTACTTTTCAAAACAAATTGGCATATATGTTGTTAACAATAGACTTGTTAACTGAGTAAATCAATGGACTCTTTTTTAATAATAGTAAAACAAACAAGCAAACAAAAAACACAGTAACAAGGAGTTTGTTTGGAATTTTAGCCAACTTCATGTATTGCAGGTACCCCTGCCACACAAGCCAAACAAGTTTGCAGACCCAGTGCGCGCAGGTCTACCCGGCCCAAGCCTGCCAGGCTCCTGCCCGAGCTGCTGGGAGGCTCTCCTCCCCAGAAGACTCTTGATCCCAGGCTGGGCCCCTGCCCTGTGTCTGAGTCGGGTTGGGTCTCCAGCTCATCTTCCAGTGGTGAGCCTGGGAACCAAAGGAGAAGTGTTCACGTTGACTTCCTTGAACCCCAGAGGGATCCTGGCAGGGAATCCTGGGATATGGAAAGCACTGCAGTGATGATGAAGAAAAAGAAGAAGAAATCAAAGCAAAAGAGATACTGTCAGCCCCGGACTGGAGGGTCTTGGGATGATGACAATGCAGATGAGCCTCAAAATCTTCGCTTTGCAGCTGACCCACGAAAATCTGCTGTTCTCCCCAGCCAGTCTGTCACTATGGGCGCAGAATGCAGACTTGTATCCAAAGAAAACTTGGAAAGTGTAGCTGACTCCAGAGCAACCAAACTGGTACCCGAGAACTTTGTCTCAGAGGGTCTCCAAATTCCCTTATGTCCTTCCGAAGAACCTCCAAAAACTTCAGTAAACTCTCAGGCAAAGTTGGAAGTAGAAGATGAGGGCAAATGTAACAAGTCTGTCCTGCAGAGCCAAGACAATAAATCGCTGCAGCAAGAAGCACCCAGACCACAGCCTGCACCCCACCTGAGGGGCTCTGTGAATGAAAGCCCTCTCCATCTGAAAGGATCCCCAACAGAATTTTCTGCACCCAAAGTAGAAACTCTTTTAGAGGTCATACCCAAAGAAGGTGGTTCTCCAATCTTGGACCAAGAAATTATAGTTGGAGTTTCAAAACTCACAGCAGCAAAAGAACTGCCTAATTCGATGCCTACTTTGACAACAAGTAATCAGTTAGAAAGCAGTGTAAAGGAAGGGAATGATGAAAGTAAAGTGACTACACTGAAGAATGTCAAACAAAAAGAATTTCCTGAAGGAGCGGAGGAGGTTAAAGGACTAAAAAAGAAAGCATTTCCCAAGCGAAGAGAGGAGATCAGCATCTTTGCATCTGAGCAGCTGCAGGGCCAGGTGTTTGTTCAGGGCTCTGGGCTAGGGAATGAGCCATTTAAGAGAGTTTTAGGTGATGGCAAAAGCAGGAAAGGCAGGACAGGGTCAGGAAAAATGAAAGCAAATTCAGGGAAGTTAAGAGAGAAACCTGAGCAGGCATTGTTTCTGGACAGCCAGAAGGATGGCAGGGCTGTTGTTGCGCCAACCGAGCCAATTCCTAAAACTGAAGGAGTGACTGCCAGGGATACAAGTGAGGAGCTGGGCCTGGACCCTTCAAAGCAGACTGGGGCCAGGACTGATGCCACTGAGACAGTGGTGATGAGGGAGCATGAGGAAGCTACTGACCCGAGGGTAGCAGACATACTGCAGGCATTGAATTCTTTGGAAAATGGATCCAGCATGACTGAAGTTTCTGGTTCTGGGACAGAAAAAGGAGCTATAGATAAAGATATGGGTGTTAGTAACCAGGGCAGAGAAGGAAAGTGTCCTTGGATGGATCATGAGGCACTTTCCTGCATTTCTGAAAAGCCTAAGAAGAGAGGTCATGAGGGCAAAGCCAAAAAGTTTAAAACTGATTATTCCCTACAGCCTGGTAGAAAGGAAAGCAGGGAAGATAACCTCAACCCTCTGGTAGTGGAAGATAGAGATGCCACTGATGGTGTTCCCCATAAAAACAAGGAATTAAACCCCATTTTCCCCAAAATGCATGATCCTTTTTTCTCACATACACCATTGGTTGACAGCATGGGCAGAAATATTGAGGTTAATTATGCTGAGCTTGGGATTCTTGAGGGGAACAAAACAAAAACAATCAAGGATTCTGCTATTACTGAACCAGCTGCCAAGGTGACAGATGTGAGCTGCCAAGGGCAAATCCAAGGGGCAGGATTTGTTCTTTCAGCACTGTCTGAGGAGAATAAAACAGATGCAGCCAAAGGACACATTGCAGTGGCTGACAAACCAAATAAAAGTAGTAGTGGTGGAAAAAGTAAAAAGGTTAAAAATAGTTTTCCTGAGAAGCACATTCTGGAGAATAAGATAGATGTAGCAGAAATACATGTTCCCATGGAAACCGCAGAGGACCACAGAATTGAAGGAATGGGCTACGTAGACGAAAATAGAAATATTACATTTACCTGTCCCAGAACACCATCAGGGCTAATGGATAAGTCAGTGTCTCTAGAAGCTGTAGAATCAGCAGCCTGTGAAAAACTTCCCATTCCTATTCCTCAAGCTGTGAAAGAAGGTGGTTCCTTTCTAGACACCTCAGGAAAAAGTGGGCAAGCGATAACCCCAGCCCAGGTTTCCAAATTGTTAGCAGTAGATGAGTCTAACAAAGATGGAGTCCCAGGTCCAGAAAAGCCCAAGATTCCCTCTGCTGTTAAACCTCCTGCAAGCACAGGAGGACTTGCCCTGACTTCTACTGCAACTGTGGAAACAGTTAATAGTCATGGAGACCATTGTCTTAAGGATAAAGGTGAACTTGCTGATCCCATAAAAAATGAAGCACGGGTAGGTATAGGGCATGTGGGAGGAGAATCTGGGTCATTGCACACTGATGCATCTCAGCATTCAGTGGAGAAAGTCACAGAGAAAGCAAAAGGGCACCTTCTTCCTGGAATTCCAGAAGACCAGAGCCTGCCAGGAAAGGTCAGAGTCCCAGAAGCATATGCAGATAGGGTTAATTTCCCCACATATCCAGTAAGCAAAGAGGAGACTGAGGAAGCTCCTGCTCCAGTTCAAACTGCTGAGTTACTGGGAGACAATGGACACAAACTCAGCATTTGTGAGGGCCCAAATGCTGAAGATAAAGATTCCAAGGGCGCAGATAGTTTGAATAAAGAGGTAGATGTGACTCTTTCACCTCCAAAAAGTGAAAAGGATCAATTAGAAGAAATTAGTCTGGCTTGTGAAATCACAGAATTGGAATGTGTTTCTTTGCCGACACCAGAGCTTCCATCAGGTATTTTCCATGGTAAAAGTGCAGCTCCGCCAGGAGTGGCGGATGTATTAGAAATGACTGCTTCCAAGGGTTTTCAACTCCCAGAACTCAAAGAAAAGATCCTGGAGTCATCGCAGAACATGGCAGAAAATTTTGAACCAAAGACATTGGGTGAAAGAAAGAAGGAAGATAAAAGAAAGGCAGAACCCTTGAAAGGCTACATGAGGCCTACCAAGTCCCGAGGACTTACTCCTGTTTTGCCAAAGCCTGCAGTCCAGGAACTAGAGAAATCCAAGCAGCTGAAATCCAGTGGTATGAACCTGCCATGGGGAAGTGTGTGTGCTTACTGTGGCTTTTGAGTCGGCATCAAAAAGGCAGAGAGCTTGTGCCTTGGTTCCATCCAGACAATAATCATCTCTTAACTGTTGTTGTGTTGGCATGAGTTCCCGTAACTGCTGCTTCTGTGTTTTCTGCAGCCAAGGCATGCTTCATGCCCAGCTGGAAAAGGCAGGTGATTTAGTTGCATGCCTTTTTACATAGCACTGAAGCTTGAATTTTAGAGAAAGTTGAATTTCTTTTTTTTTTTTTTTTTTTTTGAGAAAGTTGAATTTCAAACAATGAATTGTTTAGCAGAAGACCTACCACCATCCATTATTTTATTCTTAATAATAAAAAAAAGAGTTGTGCCTCCTATATGTAAAGTTTACAGCCAAATTTTAATGAGTATTTGGCATAAAGATTCAGGAGTGGAAAGAAAGTATTTCATGTCTTTCTGTGTATGTGAGGCCCCCCCCCCTCAGTATTTATGTAGATATGGTGCTCATGGGAATAAATATCCAAATCATTTTTAGACTAAACTTTAGAAGGTCCATCTGCCTCCTTATGAGGAAATGGTAGCCGCAGACCAGCATTGGTAAGGACAGACTTTGTGTTTATACTGGTAGAAAATGATCTCTCAGCCGTGCAGTCACATTCTTTGACCAGCTTGTTGTTTGTATTCATTGGTCAACAGTTGCATGTAGGTTAATGGTTGTGGGCACAGTTTGTGTCTGTGAAATAGTCCATAAAATGTGCCCATGTTGGATTCCTTACAATTTTTCCCTTTTTAGCTCTAGTCAATGAAGTGATTGGAATGAAATTGAGAAGATGATTCCTTGAAGATTTGGAAATGTTAGCCTCACTCCTTGCTAACTAAAATTATGCACCCAATTGTGGCTTTCCTGAGTCTAATCTTCAGAAATATGTTTCTGGTCTTTGAGGTTGTTCACAGCTATTTCCCAGCTTGCATGATGCAGCTACTAACATCAAAAGTTTTTTAAGAGTGCTTGGATTTACTAGCCAGTCAGGCTTTTGGAGAGGTTGATCTTGAACTTGTGTTTTGCACGGACTTGGTTTTTTTTGAATAAAGCTTGTGCTATGCATGAATTTATATCCAGTTAGAAAAACTTGCTGTGTGAGTCAAGAATGCTAAAGATTGTTATTTGCATAAAATATTTTTATCTTTTCTCTTTTTATCTTTCTTCTATTAGCAACTCTATAACCAAGGCAGAAAATGAAGCACAGTAGTATATGGGGGGTTCATGATTTCTAGCCTCCCTCTCAGTGTTTTAATTTTGGGTTCTAGACCAGTTCTTTAGTTTCAGCAATGATCCAAAGGGTAACATGTAAATTTTTGTGAAAATCTTGCCTTATATCTTTTTTTAATTAGTTTATTTGAAAAGCACAGTGACAAAGAAGGAAAGAGAGAGAGCACGCTTTAGTCTACTAGCTCACTTCTCACAATGCCCACAGTAACAAGGGCAAGGGCTAGGCCAGACTAAAGCCAGGAGCCAGGAACACCATTCTGGTCTCCTACAGGGGTGGCAAGAACTGAGGTATTTTGTCCATCTTTCACTGCCTTAACAGATGCTTTAGAGGGAGTTGGATCAGAAGCAGAGTAACTGATGGGACTGAAACTGATACAGAATACCACTGTCACAAATGACAACTTAATCTTCTCTGCCCCAACACCAGCCCCTCATCATTTCTTTTTGCTCAGTATTTCCAAAGAAATGTGAGAGGGGAATTTGTTCTTGAGGAAGCAACAATTGCTACAGAGCTTTTTGGGCCCTGCCTTGGTCAGACCAGGCTCAGAGACTGTTAGGACTGGCATGAGGTGAGGGTAATGGATCTTAGAGGAAGTTTATTGTTTATTTTCTAAATTCCATTGTACCATTTCCTTGAGGACAATTTATCCTTTGCAATAGCTTAAAAGTGATTTTTAAACTAATCTGAATAAGTTAGTACAATCAAGTGGTACAGGGGAGTATTCAAAAAGTACAAGGCTGCATCCCTCTGTTTTCCGCTTACAGTTTTCCTTCTTCTTCTTCTTCTTCTTCTTTCTTCTTTCTTCTTTCTATTTGTTTATTTACTTGAAAGAGTTACACAGAGAGAGAAGGAGAGGCAGAGAGAGAGTGAGTTCCTCCATTCTGTTGGTTCACTCCCCAAATGACCGCAGAGCTGAACTGACCCGAAGCCAGAAACTAGGAGCCAGGAACCAGAAGCCAGGAGCCTCTTCTGGGTCTCCCACGGGGGTGCAGGAACCCAAGCTCTTGGGCCATCTTCCACTGCTTTCCCAGGCCATAACAGGGAGCTGGATTGGAAGTGGAATAGCCAGGACTCGAACCAGTGCCCATATGGGATGGTGGGACTGCAGGCCTTGGCCTCATCCACTATGCCACAGTGCCGGCCCCCAGTTTTCCCTCTTCTGAGACAACCCATGTTAACAGTATTGTCCATATCCTTCTAGACAATTTATATATAAAGCAGCGATGACATACATATTTTCTGGTTTTATATGGGACATGACATATATACTGATGCACGCCTAGTTTTTTAAACTAAACAATTTTTAAGGAGACCTTTGCAAACTGCTACAAAGAAAAGGGTATCTCTTTCTTTATTAATAGCTGTATAATTTCATGGTTTGGATGTACCCTAATGTATTGTACCACTTCTTTATTGATGAATATTTTGGTGTTTTTAAAATTTTTTTCCCTATTAGAAACAAGGTGCATTAAACTATCCTTGTCTTAACAGAATGTAATGACTTTTTGTGTCTTATCAAGCTTACATGATCCATACCCACTGGGAACTTATAAAAATACTTTTGGTTGTCTTTTTAACTTCTCATATTTTAAGTCTTTCATCAATCTAGAATTTGTAGAATTTTGTTTTTTGGGTTTTGGTCTTATGTTTAAACAAGATGTGAGGTGGGATTACTTGGTTATCTCACTATCATTTGTGTCTGTCTCCCACTGAAATGCTACCCTTCTGGTGCTGTAAATTCCTGTGTGTATTTTATCTATTTCTGTACTTTTTCTGTTCCATTGAACTTTCAATTCAGGTTTTAATAGCACAGTGTGACTTAATATATTTTTTTCTTTATTTTTATTTTTTTATTTTTTGACAGGCAGAGTGGACAGTGAGAGAGAGAGAGAGAGAGAGAGACAGGGAGAAAGGTCTTCCTTTTCTGTTGGTTCACCCCGCAATGGCCACTGTGGCTGGCGCGCTGTGGCCGGCGCACCATGCTGATCCGAAACCAGGAGCCAGGTGCTTCTCCCTGGTCTCCCATGACATCCTTCACTGCACTCCCGGGCCACAGAAAAGCTGGACTGGAAGAGGAGCAACCGGGACAGAATCCAGCACCCCTACCGGGACTAGAACTCGGTGTGCCGGCACCGCAGGCGGAGGATTAGCCTATTGAGCCACAGCGCTGGCCAAATATATTTTAATGTATAACAGATGTAGCCTCACTTCTTGCCTTAATACTCTTTCTGAATTGTCCTAGCTATTCTCACTTGTTTCTTGTTACAAATAAATGAGAATTGGCTTGTATATTTTGGAAAAGAATAATAAGCTAGTCACTGTTTTCCTTGTGCACACTAATTCTCTAGATTATCCTAAGGGGACTTGTCTCATATGTTGAGTTTTTCTGTCCATCAGCGTGATGTGCCACTCACATGTTCATCTGCTGTTCTGACACTGGTACTTTAATATTTTCTTCATGCAGACCATAGGTATTTCTAGTATGCTTATTCCAAGGGTACCAGGAAGTAGACGAATGAGCAGACATAGAGCTTTAAGCAACTTTGGGACTCTGGGGGAGGAGCCTCTGTGGACTGAAGAGTATAGTGAATTGTGAGAGGGGACTGTGCTCATCTAACCTTGGTTCTTGTAAGCTTTGATGTGTCACCCGTGACTGATACTAGACTTAGCTTTATTAAATTTTCTCTTTGTTCTTTGCATTGAATCATTCTTGCTAATTGTGCTGTCCCTAGATTGTTAATAATCCTCACATCTTGTCCTCATTTATTCTGTGGGTGTATGGTGTTACCTATAGTTTTTACTGTTTTGGCAATAAAGATAGTAGTAGTAGTAGTAGTAGTAGTAGTAATAAAAATAATAACACCTACCATCTGTTATGAAGATGATGTGTCTGATTAATCATATATATGACCTATAATACTATGAAAGATTCTCTTCATTATCTAGGTGAGAAAATGTTCAACTCTTGAGGTTAGGGTCACACAGATAATAAGTAGCAAAGCTGGAATCTGAACCCAAGTCTTTCTAAAGCCCATGATTTCCTCATTCTTGCCTCAGAAAAACCTTCCAAAAGTTTTAGATACTTAAGATGGAAGTTGATAATTAATAGTTAAATATCTTTATTTTGGCAATTAGGCAGTTTTCTAGCTGTAGAAATAGAGACACATGAGGACATAAACAGTGAATCAAAGGTTAATTTTTAGATTAGAGAGAATCTAGGTTTGTTTTCTTTTGTTTTTTAGATATAGAGTTATAGAGAGAGGAAGGGAAAAACAAAGGTTTTCCATCTGCTGGTTCACTCCCCAAATGGCCACAATGGCCGGAGCTAAGCCATTCTGAAATCAGGAGTCAGGATCATCTTCTGGGTCTCCCATATGGGTTTAGGGGCCCGAGCACTTGGGCCATCTTCTGCTTATTTCCCAGTCCATAGCAGAGAGCTGGATAGGAAAAGATGAACCTGGGACGAGAACCAACGCCCATACAGGATACTGGCAGAGGATTAACCTACTACACCACAGTGCCAGCCCCAGAATCTAGGTCTTTGGACTGTCTAGTACTTTATTCTCCAGAGTCTGTGTTTGATGTATTGAAGTGTTCTTTTTATCACCTCGCCTAGAGCTTTACAGGCTTATGGTACCCTGTGACATTTTTGGTGTTAGACACAAATTATCTTGCTGATCTTAATCTTACTTAAAGTAAAGGAATTCTCTTCTTCCTTATGCTTCTTTTTTTGAGTTTAAGGAATCTTTAGCATAAAGTGGCTTCACATATTATGCAGATTGTTCTAGACAGGAAAGATTAATGAGATTCCTTAGGAAGGATGAGCTTAGCTTGTCAGGAAAGGACTTCTTGGAAGGTTTTTGTGACAGAAAGCAGAAACTTGAAAGGATGGGTCCATACTGGATTCTAGGATCTGCTCCATGTTAGTTCCTCAGAAAATGAGTATAGCTGTGTGTGACACTGCATGTGGGATAGTTAAGAATCCATCTAGACAAGCCCTTCCCTTGCCATCTTGAAGCCTGGTGTCCTTTTTATCTGGCTTCATTTCTTTTTCTTTACTTTGCTTGATCCTATCAACTGCCTTCCAGCAGCTGGGAATGTCAGTTTATGGTTGGAAATTCTCTTGGTGTGAAACTTGAAGTAATTTATAGACCCAGAATCCTAACAGTTTCTAGGCCCTTGTACATAAATAAAATATGCTCAGTAGATGAAAAATCCACTTTTAAAGTTGCTACTATTTTACAACTGGAGAACTACCCATTTGGTGATGTCTTTTCTTAACAGCAGTGCCATTTGTTAAGTGCCTTTGCTCATTATTCCCCCTCTGTTCTCTCTCTTTCTCTGTTTTTTTCTTCTTATTGACATATAATGAAATTTATTGGGACTCTTAAGTGTCACAAAGCTAAAAAATAGCTACTATTTATTGAAAGTTACTGCATGTTGAGCACTGTCCTAAAATTTTTTTTTAAGATTTATTTATTTTATGTGAAAGAGTTCCACACAGAGAGAAAGAAAGGCAGAGAGAGAGGGGTCTTCCATCTACTGGTTCACTCCCCAGATGGCCACAACTGCCGGAGCTGCGCCAATCTGAAGCCAGGAGCTAGGAGCTTCTTCCAGGTCTCCCACACCGGTGCAGGGGCCCAAGGACTTGGGCTATCTTCCACTGCTTTCCCAGGTCATAGCAGAGAGCTGGATCCAGAAGTAGAGCAGCCAGGATTTGAACCTGTGCCCATATGGAATGCCAGCACTGCAGGTGGCGGCTTTACTCACTATACCACAGTGCCGGCCCCCTAAATTCTTTTAACTTTCGAAAAATTCTATGTGGTCAGTGCTCCTATACCTTGTTTGAACCAGACCATCTAAGTTTTGTTTTGATTTTGGGAAGTGAATCAGCAGATGGAAGACCTCTCTGTCTCTAACTCTCTCTGTAACTCTGTCTTTCAAATAAATAAAATCTTAAAGAAAGAAGATAGCCCAAGCCCCTGAGTCCCTGCACTCACATGGGAGACTGGGAGGAAGCACCTGGATCTTGGCTTCAGATGGGTGCAGCTTGGGCTATTATGGCCATTTGAGGAGTGAAGCAACAGATGGAAGACCTTTCTTTCTGTCTCTCCCTCTCACTGTCTGTAACTCTACCAGTCAAATAAATAAATAAAAATCTTTAAAATTTTTTTAAATAAAAAAATTCATTTATTGAAAGTCAGAATTACAGAGATAGATCTTCCATCTGCTGTTTTACTCCCCAAATGACTGCAACAGTCAGGGCTGAATCCAGGAACGAGGAGCTTCATCTGGGTCTGCCGTGTAGGTACAGAGGCGCAAGGACGTGGGCCAATCTCTGCTGCTTTCCCTGTGCTCATTAGCAGGGAGCTGGTTTGGAAGTGGAGCAGCCAGGACTCAAACAGGCACCCATATGGGATGCTGGCATTGTAGCTGGCAGCTTAATTCACTGTACAACAGTGCTGGCCCCCATCTAAGTATTTTTTTATAGATTTATTTATTTATTTATTTATTTGAAAGACAGAGTTACAGAGAAGGAGAGAGACAGACAGACAGACAGGTCTTCCATCTGCTGGTTCACTCCCCAAATGGCCACAATGGCCAGAGCTGGGCCAGTCAGGAGCCAGGAGCCAGGAGCTTCTTCTGGGTCTCCCACAAAGGTGCAGAGGCCCAAGGACTGAGGCCATTTTCCACTGCTTTCCCAGGCCATATTAGAGAGCTAGATTGGAAGTGGAACAGCTGGGACTCGAACTGGCATCTATATGGGATGCCAGCCCTGCAGGTGGCAGCTTTACCCGCTACACCACAGCACCAGCCCCAATTCTTTGTTCCCTTTATTTCAAATTTGATTTTGCCTCCCAAACACACAGGCGAATAAATATATTCTTATTTTGTAATAATATTTGAATTTTGAATTGATCCAAAAACAATTATAGTTGTAAATTAAAACTGAAGTATTTTTCATTGCTGATCAAAAATATCAATGAAAGGCCGGCGCCACGGCTAACTAGGCTAATCCTCCGCTGCAGCGCTGGCACCTGGGTTCTAGTCCCGGTTTGGGGGCCGGATTCTGTCCTGGTTGCTCCTCTTCCAGTCCAGCTCTCTGCTGTGGCCTGGGAAGGCAGTGGAGGATGGCCCAAGTGCTTGGGCCCTGCACCCACATGGGAGACTAGGAGAAAGCACCTGGCTCCTGGCTTTGGATCGGCACAGTTTGCCAGCGTGACGGCTACTTGGTGGGGGGGGGGGTGAACCAATGGAAGGAAGACCTTTCTTTCTGTTTCTCTCACTGTCTAACTCTGCCTGTCAAAAAAAAAAAAAAAAAATATATATATATATATATACACACACACACATATATATATATAAATGAAAGTGAATCAGGAGATGGACCTTAGGATAGCAGTTACGTTATCCACATCTCATACTGGGGTGCCTGGTTTCCATTCCCAGTGAGAAACTCCTGACTCCAACTTCCCCCTAAAGCAGATGCTGGAAGGCAGTGGTGATGACTTAAGTGATCAGATTCCTGCCACCCATATGGGAAACTTATGTTCCTGACCACCACCCAGCCTTAGCTATTGCAGGCTTTTGGATATTGAGCCAGCAGATAGGAACTTGCTCTTTATGTTTGTCTCTCTACATCTCACTTTATTTGAGAGGCAGAGTTACAGACAGAGAAAGAGGTCTTCCATCCATTAGTTCATTCCCCAAATGGCTGTCATGGCTGGGGCTGGGCTGATCAGGAACCAGGAGCTTTTCCAGGTCTCCCACCTGGGTACAGGGGCCCAAGTGCTTGGACCATCTCCCACTGCTTTCCCAGGCCATTAACAGGGAGCTGGGTTGGAAGTGAAGCAGCTAGGACTCAAACCAGTGCCCAAATGGGATGCCAGTGCCGCAGGATGAGGCTTAACCTACTGTGCCACAGGGCCAGCCCCAGGTACCAGCATTGTGGTATTGTGGATAAAGTGGCTGCCTTTGACACCATCATCCCATATGGGTGTGAATTTGAGTTGCAGCAGTTTAATCTGCTGTGCCACAACACTGGCCTCTGAGGCTTTATTATTTCACATTAGATTCCCTATTGTGCATGGGAAAACCTAATTCATACAAAAATACATTTTCTTAGTTTTGAGGGTTTTTTCTTTTTCTTTTTAAGTTAGAAGAAATAGATATATTTTGTGTTTTAGTTATTTTTAAATGCTTTTTAGACTCACATGTGGATACTTCAAAAAGTTCACGGAGGGGAATTGTGGCATAGCAGGTAAAGTCACTGCCTGTGACAGTGGCATCCCATGTAGGCACCAGTTTGTGTTATGGATGCTCCACTTCCAATCCAGCCCTCTGCTCATGGCCTGGGAAAAGCAGCAGCAGATGGCACAAATCCTTGCCACCCACGTGAGGGACCCTGATGAAGCTCCTGGCTCCTGTTTTCAGCCTTGTCTAGCCTAGGCTGTTTGTGGCCATTTGGGAAGTGAACCAGCAATGAAGGATCTCTCTGTCTCTCACCCTCCCTGTATAACTCTGACTCTCAAATAAGGAAATAAATTTTTGAAAAACAAACAAGAAGTTCTTGTATGTGTGGCTGGCCTGGTGCCTTGGGTACTAGACTCTCATGTGGGTCTGAACTTCTTGACCCTGAGCCTCTTCCCCATAGCCTCTTCTTGCCTTGGTGGCTAGTTGCTGACCTCATTGTTACCTTCCTCAGGTTGACAAATTTCTGATCTATATAGTGTGAACTCTTGTTTGAGATACGTCCCTTGTGATTTGTCACCTTCATTCTACTGGTTCTTGCTGGTAGTTTGGCTGATTCTTATTTTACAGTTTGCTGTTTATGAATGGATCCGTCAAGGCAAAATATGTGGGCCTTAAAGGTGGCAATGGCTTGTTGCCTTGGCACCTTTTTTTCTTCTAATTGTGTTGGAGACGGTCTAAGTGGGCTCACTACAAATGTTGGACAATTTTCTACCCTGTTCTTTGCCTGAGAATTTTCATTCTTTAGAATACATAGGCCAACTCAGACTGCAGACTGTGCAGACATGCTGTTACTTGCCACAGGTATGCCTCTGCCAACAGGCAGCACCCTCAGAGAATGCAAAAGGGTTACTGAACGTACGGCCACTGAAGCCCAGGTTAAAATCACATGTGACATAGCAGTAGGCCTGCAATTCCTTGAGTGTATGTTTCAGCCTTTTTGTTGAGATATGAGAGTGTTAAAAATGTAAAACTGGAAGGTAGCTTAAAAAGTTCCCTCATTTGATAGATGAAGTAATTGAAGCTAGAAGCAGTTTAATGAATTACTCAGAATTTTAATTACTCAGTGGCATAGAGAGATTTTAAAATTTGGTCTACTCACTCACTGTGGCACTGCCATAGTGAATTCTGGGGACTCCCTACTTGGCCCTTAGGGGCACCTTTCTCTGGGAGAACCAAGAGAGGAGATGGCGGCCTTGGCAGCTGAGCTCTCAGACCCTTGAGGCAGGACTTGATGGGGCAAACTTGACTGTGAAGCTGCTGGCAGGGCGAAGCTGGGCTCTGAAATGTAGACAGCCCCTGCCCCCCTGCTTCTGGCCTCAGACAAGGGCATTCAGTATCTCAGGACCTCCCCCTGCCTTCCTCATTCCTACCACGGATGAGGTCCATGGTCTGTTTATTCTTGCCGGCTCACCTTCATCATAGACACTGTCCTGGGGCTGCGCATCTTCTTTCTTTCCCTCCTTTACCCTCAGCTTCCTCGTCCCCTTCTTATTTGTTGAGCAGGGGGAGAACACAGTCAGGAAGAGATTCACTGTGTCCTGGGTGAGGGGCTTACAGTAAGCATGATGTCTCCCCCTTCGCTGGCTGGCAGAAGACTTAATAAAGAGAGAAACTGAAAAAATAAAATAAAATTTGGTCTATTTACTACAAGTCAAATTGTTTTTCCCCCCACACAAGCCAAAGATAGAACATGCCAGTAAATTGAAGGTGTGTGTTTGGAAGTGGATGACTAGTGTTTGGGTGAGTGGGGTTGTTGAGGCTTTCCTAATATCTAAGGGTGTTTTCCAAACTCTCATCTCTGGTGTATTCGGACTGCATAGCAACAATCTCTTCTCTTCCTTTATACTTAGAAAATTTCTGTTACATATTTCATTCTTAATTATATGATTTATATATATATGTATATATATAATGTAAGAAAACCAGATTTCTACTGTATTTCATTACCAACGTTGTTTCTGTACTCAAGATTTTCTCCTATTTTTTTCTTGTTAATTAGAATCACGACCCTCTTGGCATCCATTCATTTTGTTACATATGCTTACTTTCCTTCCTTAGTGAGAGCTTTGCTATGGACTATAAGACATTTATGGTGCTTTAATATGTAGTCACTAAACTACTTGATATCAAGAGGAAGAAGTGTGTGTGAGACTTAGTTCATGTTTAGGAGAGAGATTCAATTTACGTTTTTTCTGTTCAATATTACAAGACTACCTACTGCTCTTGACCATAACATAGTGTTATGTCAAGTACTGAAGTTAATTCATGTAGGCTGGTTCCTCCTGCACTCTCTTTGGGATCTGAAGTAAAAATATATGAGTGATAATGAACAGTAGAGAAGGCTTGCTCCAGTTTAAGCAAGCATTCCTGAGCAATCTCAGTAATCTCTTCACATTTTATAGACCAATGTTTGAACAATCTTTCCCTGTTTTTCTAAAAAGTATTCTTTAAAAATTGAAACCAAAACTTTGCAGTTGGTGGCAAATGGTGTTGGTGTTTAAAACAAACAAAACACAAAAATAGGGGCCGGCACAGTGGGCTAAGCACTTGTGGCTCTGGCAACCCATATGGGCACCAATTTGTATCATGGCTGCTCCTCTGACCCAGCTCTCTGCTATGGCCTGGGAAAGCAGCGGAAGATGGCCCAAGTGCTTAGCCCCTTGCACCCAGGTGGGAGACCCAGAAGAAGTTCCTGACTTCTGGCTTTGGATTGGACCAGCTCCAGTCGTTAAAACCATTTGGGGAGTAAGCCAGTGGATGGAAGACCTTTCTAGCTGTCTCTTCCTCTCTGTATGTAACTCTTCCTCTCAAATAAGGAACTAAATATATTTTTTTTAAGATTTAGTTATTGGGGGCCGGTGCTGTGGTGCAGCGGGTTAAGGCCCTGGCCTGAAGTGCTGGCATGCCATATGGGTGCCGGTTCTAGTCCCGGTTGCTACCCTTCCGATTCAGCTCTCTGCTGTGGCCTGGAAAAGCAGCGAAGGATTATTAACTCCTGGCTCCTGGCTTCGGATCGGCGCAGCTCCAGCCATTGCGGCCATCTGGGGAGTGAACCAGCAGATGGAAGACCTCTCTCTCTGTCTCTACCTCTGTTTGTAACTGTTTCAAATAAATAAATAAATCTTTTACAAATTTATTTATTTATTTGAAACTCATAGTTACACAGAGAGAGGAGAGGCAGAGAGAGAGAGAGAGAGAGAGAGAAAGAAAGAGAGTCTTCCATCCACTGGTTCACTCCCCAGTAGGCCACAATGGCCAGAACTGCGCCGATCAGGAGCCAGGACCTTCTTCCGGGTCTCCCACGTGGGTGCAGGGGCCCAAGGACTTGGGCCATCTTCTGCTGCCTTGTCAGGCCATAGCAGAGAGCTGGACTGGAAGAGGAGCAGCTGTGACACAAACTGGCACCCATATGGGATGCTGGCACTGTAGGCGGCAGCTTTACCTGCTACACCACAGCACTAGCTCCAAGTAACTAAATTTTTTTAAAAAGATTTATTTATTTGAGCTGCGCCAATCCGAAGCCAGGAGCCAGGAGCTTCTTCTGGGTTTCTCACATGGGCGCAGGGGACCAAGGACTTGGGCCATCTTCCACTGCTATCCCAGGCCATAGCAGAGAGCTGGATGGTAAGTGGAGCGGCCGGGACTAGAACTGGCACCCATATGGGATGCCGGTGGTTCAGGCCAGGGCGTTAACCTGCTGTGCCACAGGGCCCCAGTAACTAAATATTTATAACACACACACACACACACACACACACTCACACACACAGAGCCTGAACCTTTTCTTGGAGAAAAGATGTCCCTTGAATTTTTTCTTATTTATTTATTCAAAAGGGTAAAGTGATACAGAGAGAGTTGGAGATTTTCCATTTGCTGGTTCATTCTTCAAATGGCTGCATTGACCGAGGCAGGTCAAGTGGAAGCCTGGAGCCCAGAGCTCCATCTGGGTCTCCGGTGTGGGTTGTTGGGGCCCAGGTACCAGGGCCATCTGCTGCCTTCCCAGGCATATTACCAGTGGAACTGAATTGAACTAGCACCTGTGTTGCAGGCAGCAGCTTAGATCGCTGTGCCATAATGCTGGCCCCATCCCTTGTATTTTTGGTAGAATATTTCACAGTATCCTATGTTATTACAAAATAGTGGACTACAGGCTAGACAACAGAAACCAGCCTTGTTCTGAGTATGGCCCATCCTTACAGGGTAACTTTTTCCAGTATGAATCCATCAGTCTTTTTTTTTTTTTTAAATTTGTTTTATTTATTTGAAAGACAGAATTACAGAGAGGCAGAGGCAGAGAGAGAACCATCCACTGGTTCGCTCCCGATATGGCTACAATGGCCAGAGCTGGGCTGATCCAAAGCAGGAGCCTGGAGCTACTTCTGGATCTCCCATGTGGGTGCAGGTGCCCAAGCACTTGGGCCACCTTCCACTGCCTTCCCAGACCACAGCAGAGAGCTGAATCAGAAGTGCAGCAGCTGGGACTCAAACTGGAGCCCACATGGGGTGCTGGTGCTGCAGACCAGGGCTTTAACCTGCTGTGCCACAGCTTAGAATTTGTAAGCTCAAAGCCTAGGGCAGCAAAGGACTATGAGGACATAAATGGGCCCAGTGGCTCTGGTGGGTGGGCAGGAAAATTCCAAGCCACAGATTGCCAAAGTGAACTGCCCCCCAACCCACATCCCCATGTATTCACAGAGATTTGAAAACTCAGTAGGCTAGAAGGAGCAGGGCCGGTGTTTGAGAAATGACCCAACTCATCCAAGGAGCCAAAGGGCAGAGAACAAAGACAAGAATAAATGCATGAGGAAGAGTGTGTTCTGTTACTGGGCAAGTATCCAATCATATAAGTGTTTTATGGTTGAAATATATGTCCCCAAAACCCTGATCACTGGAGTCTTTAAATGAACTATATATTGCCTGCGGCGCCAGCACTCTGGATTCTAGTCCCGGTTGGGGCGCCGGATTCTGTCCCGGTTGCTCCTCTTCCAGTCCAGCTCTCTACTGTGGCCCGGGAAGGCAGTGGAGGATGGCCCAAGTGCTTGCGCCCTGCACCCGCATGGGAGACCAGGAGGAAGCACCTGGCTCCTGGCTTCGGATCAGCACAGCTTGCCGGCCGTGGTGGCCACTTGGGGGGTGAACCAACGGAAGGAAGACCTTTCTCTCTGTTTCTCTCTCTCACTAACTCTGCCTGTCAAAAAAAAAATGAACTATATATTAAATAAACTTCCACAATGAGAGCTAGAGGCAGAGATCTCACGGGGCTTTGGGGTCCCCACTCAAGTCAGTTTTCAAGTAAATTTGTTAAGTTGCTATGACAGCCATCAACCCACTCTTCTCTATGAAGTGAATACGTACTATTTTGATACTAAATTAAGGGTTTAGGATTTTGTTGGTAGCAATTTCCTGGAATCATTATTCTCTATGGTTATAGCTAGAGATTGGCAAATGAGTCTTTCTTATTTTTACAACAGTTTTTACAGTGGGCGAATGTGGAAAGGTAGGCATACTATGAGATAAGTAAATGTGTGGGATCTATGTATCTGTGTCAGTGAAAGCCAGAATAATTACTATTTCTGTGCCTGGATTGGCACCATGCTCTATTTTAAATTGCAGATCTAAACAGAATGCTAGTTAGCAGGAAATTACATTTTCATATTAACAGTGGCATTTGGTTCTGCAGAAAACAACACTTTCCTTCCTTTCCTTTTCATTCATTCTTCCTTCTTTCCTTTTTCTCATATTGGTAAATACGTTCTGGACTTAGCTGCTTGAGGAAAAAGGGAGGTTGGTGAAAGAGGGGTTTTGTCATGAATACTGGGGACTTGTTGTGATGTCACTGCAAGCTCTGTGTGATCGTAGGTGGTGTTAGCGCTCCAGGAGCGAGAGGGGGGAGAGCAGTGGAAGACAAGCAGCCAGCCTGCCTCACTGCTGTGAGCGGCCAGCTCTGTGAGGGCAAGCTTGCAGAGTGCCGATGGACTCAGCGAAAGAAATCAGTCAAGCTGGATTCGAGTGGCAGAGGACAGAGGGAAAACTGAATGAAATCGGGCTCAGTGTCAGCATGGACGGGCAGCTGAAGGATGGGCTTGTGAAGAATGCCAGCTTCCTGGAGCAGAATAAGCTTTGCTTTTTTGAGGGGAAGATAGACAAAGAGCTCAGCGTTGAAGTGCAGAACAAGGACTGTCAAGCAGCCTCAGGTCACCTTGAGAGCAGGTATGTGATTTCAGAAAGCTGGCGTCCCTCGGAGGGGAACCCAGTACACCAGAAGATAGCCGAATTCCATCCGGGACTCAGAGAAGGGTCAGACGAAAACAAAGCCACTACAGTTCAGGGGGAAGTGGCAGGGGAAAATGGAGTAAAAACCAAGTGCCAGCCAGACCTGGATTTCCCTGCAGCCACTGAAATCCCCCCCAGGTTTGTTGAGGAGCAGGAAACCAGTGTTTGGAACCCCAAGTTTGATTCAGTAGCTCAAGGCTTTCGGGGCTTGAGGGAAGCAACTTCAGGAAGGGAGAATAACATCACTCCTGGCTGCCCAGTGATTGGGGTGGTGGGCGATAACACTGAGCAACTTGAATGTGAGTCCCCACCAGCAGTGGTTATAGGCCTCTCAGCCCCCACCACTGAGCCTTCCCCCACTGCGGTCCTTCCAGTTACTATGGTCGAGCTCACCCAGGAGTATTTGAATGTAGGCTCGCATATCAGAGGCCACGATAAAGAGCTGGAGAAACTGAGTTCTACTGAAGATGGGGCTGTGCTTGACCAAGTCCCCCAGCAGAAAAAGGCAATGCGCCGGGCCTTGTCTGAATGCTCTCACCTTTCAGTTCCCCCAGCTGTCAACCTTGCAGATAAGTACCCTGAACTCCCTGCCCGAGAAGAGCTTTCTTCTGGCCTACTGCCTCCAACTAATGGCTCAGTACCAACTCCTCTGCCCAGGAAACTGGCAGCTGCTGCCATAAGGCGCTCCATGACCGTGGCTGAGGAACAGACAGTCAACCCCAGACTGAGCCCCGGGGAGCTGCCCATCCTGTCTGCTACAGAGATACCTCCTTCCGTCCGCAAGGACCCAGTGGCTGAGAAGAGTGAAGAATTGACCCAGAGGAGCAGCAGCATCAGTTCTGGGAAAAAGGAATTCTGTGTTGCAGAGTTGTATCTCCATAGTAAGCTGGGGCAGATTCCTGAAGGAAGCAGCCAGGAAAAAGAACAGGAAGGTATTAGTCCAACAAAAATTGATTCATGTTCCCAAGTCTGCCAGGGAAGTGAGAAACAGCCAGGACAGTCGACTGTGGCAGGGAAGAAAGAAATTGAGGTCACTGCAACCCAGAGCACGCCATCCTTCCTGTGTGGAGAGAGCCCACGTGATGGTATGTTTCTAAATTTTGCTTCCATTGGGAACAAGCAGACAGCAAGAAAGGGAATAAAGTGATAGATTACCGGCAGGAGAGTTAGGCAGCTTATTGCTGTTGACGTCTGTGACTGCAGAGGGAAAGCTTTCTCCGTTATGTGGATAACACAGTGAATCTGACTGGGTCAAGCTGACTGCAGTGGGTGTGGGTTGGAGTCAGAGTGGTGGGCATAACAATTAAAGCCCCTGCCTTGACCTCATGTCACCCTATCCACCCCACCCCCATCCTCCCACCCTTCAGCTTCCCATTGGTTTGAACTAAATGATTTCTGAGCTCTAAATCATCCAATCACAACTGATTGATTTCCTTGCTTAAAAAAACTGTCACTGTATAGATTCACAATGGCTTTATCAGTACTAGCCTCCTCTCGTTCACTTGCACAGGTTGGGTGGAAGCCCTCTTTTCCATTAACGGCTTTTGAGAATGTTTAGTTTTGTTCAAACTGAAAAAGAGTCATCTCAGGCTGGCTATTTAGTATTCTTTTCCTGTTCTAAATGTTTGACCCAGTCTTGCTGCTGGTTTTCTCTTTAGGTGTTTCGGGAGGATTTGTGGGGAGAAGAAAGAGAAAACAGAAACAGGAGAGACTCACCCCCTAACAAACAGAGAGCGTGGCAGTCTTTGTGTCTGCTGCCTTCTGTGCCTTTCTTCCTGGCCCTTTATCCCCATCCCCATCCCCCAGTGGCTCCTATTGTTGGAGTCTAAAGCAGCTTGTTTTTCTCTGTGTCCAGTGTGAGCACAAAGGGCCATCATTTACAAACTTCTTAAAAGGAATATAAATGTGTTTTATTTCTTAAAAAAAGAAAAGTCAGTTTTTTTCTGGGACCTGTTTCCTCTGATGTTTATTCCATTTAGCAGATTTCTATGAAGTTTTCTTTTTCTCTGATAATAAGAAGTGGTATTTTCTAGGAGAGTGGTAACTGACCTGAATTTGTTTTTAAATAGAGATGGGCAGGAAAACATTATAGTTCTTCCATGATGTCTCAGGACTCGAGGACCAGAAGAACTCAGGCGTCCTAATCTTGTCTCTGTCTTCTGGCTGTGGCAGAACTGTAATCTCCTCATGGATAGGACTTCATCTTTTCCTTGATTTCCTAGATGCCCAGGTCAGCACTGCAAACCTTCAAGGTGGTAATGAGTAAAGACTTCTGTTTGTTTCAAAACAGGATCATGGTAGTTTGTGCTGATAGAAAAGAATTCCAAATGACTGATGAATCAACTGATCCATTCACTAGACGAATGGGTGATTGCTGACTCTGCGAAAGAGTGGTTTGCTCATTCAACATGCCTCTCATTTGCCATTTGTCACTGTTTAGACACTGGGAATTGTCCTTGTCCTCAAGTAATTTACGGTCTAGTTGGCGGGCATGGGAAGAGTGATAGGAGAAAGGGTTATGACTCATGGAAACTTTTGGAGGAGGTGGCATTTGAACTGGACCTTGGAAAATTAGGCTGTCCAACAATGCAGAAGGAAAGCCTTTCATACAAAGGAACTCATGTAAGCAAAGGTATGAACCCCAGGCACTCATTAGGTTAAACAAAAGCAATGAGTCTTTACCGGGCACTCTATTAAGTATTTGCAAAGAACAAACATACTCAGAGGAACCTATTTACTTGTTAAAGTATTTATTGACAGTACATAAATCCCAGGGGAATCTGATTGCAGGAGGTATAATCAGCACGCTGTAGCTAGTGGGTGTGTGTTCGGGACCTCTGTTTCTCCCTCCACATGTGCTCTATTGTCCCTTCTCAGAGCTGGGTTTTTCTCTGTCATCTCTAACCTTTTTTGCTTCTTCCCTTATGACTGTTTTGCTTAGCACAGAACAGTCACGTGAGTTAGTACGGTTTGGGCTCTGTGGCCAGCTTTTTGCTAGCATGTACCTTAGGGACTTAAGATTGCTTGATTACAGTTTTCATGGCTTCATCCATATTAAAGAAAGTAAATATTTTTACTGGCCTGGTTTGTTGCAGTCAGCTACACAGGTGTCATTGCCTTCTTAATATTTTTTTAAACATTTAAAAAATTTTGTTTGAAAGGCAAAGTTACAGAAAGAGGGAGAGACAGAATGAGAAAGAGAGAGATCTTATATATGCTGGGTCATTCCCCAGATGGCTGCAATGGCCAGGGTAAGGCCAGGCCAAAGCAAGGGGTCTGAAACCTCCGTTCAGGTCTCCCATGTGGCTGGCAGCTGCCCAAACACTTGAGCCATTTTCTGCCCAGAAGTATTAGCAGGGAGCTGGATCAGAAATGGAGCAGCTTGGATTCAGATCGGCACTCATATGGCCTGCTATGCCACAGTGCCAACCCCTCTTACTCAGTATTGACTTGGTCACTTTGTTCATCTGGAAAATTTTTCTTGAGAAGAAAAAGTGGGTTGAGCAAGTGTTCCAAAGCTATCTGGGGGCTGATGCTATGACGTGGTGGGTAAAGCTGCTGCCTGCAGTGCTGGCATCCCATATGGGAGCTGGTTCTAGTCCCAGCTGCTCCACTTTCTGCTATGGCTTGAGAAAGCTGTGGAAGATGGCCCTAGTCCTTGGATCCCTGCACCCCTGTGGGGGACCTAGAAGAAGCTTCAGGCTCCTGGCTTTGGATCAGCCCAGCTCTGGCTGTTGTAGATGGAAGACAGTCTCCCCTCCCCTGCCCCCGCCTTCCAAATAAATAAGTTAATTAAAAAAACAAAAAACAAAAAACAAAAAACAAAAAACACTAAGGCTATCTATACGTATATAGAAAGAAACAATAAAAAATCTAGAAAAATCTTTGGAACCCAATCTTTGTTTTTTTCTTTTTTTAAACAGAAAAGACTTTATTTTAGAGGGGATAGAATGGGGAGGGGTAAAGAGAGTGGAGGTTGAGCCTGCTGGGACAGAGGGCAGGGGGTTTGAAACTGAACTTCATTCCTGGAACCCAATCGTGCCAAGCTTCAGATACCTCACTGATAGAAGTTTAACTTACTACCATAAGAAGTGTGGTGGGGCCAGCGCCGTGGCTCACTTGGTTAATCCTCCGCCTGCGGTGCCGGCATCCCATGTAGGCACGGGTTCTGGTACCAGTTGCTCCTCCTCCAGTCCAGCTCTCTGCTGTGGCCTGGGAGGGCAGTGGAGGATGGCCCAGGTGCTTGGGCCCCTGTGCCCACGTGGGAGACCAGGAGGAAGCACCTGACTCCTGGCTTTGGATTGGCGCAGTGCTGGCCATTGTGGCCATTTGGGGAGTGAACCAACAGAGGGAAGACCTTTCTCTTTCTCTCTCACTGTCTGTAACTCTGTCAAATAAATAAAAAAAAAAAAAAAAAAAAAAAAAAAAAAAAAAACTGTGGTGAGGGTCTGTGACAACAAGTAAAGTAGCCAAAGGTCAGCTTAGGGAAGACACTCTTCTCGCTATGTAAGATGAACTGGAAGACGGAAGATTGAAGGAAGAAAACCTGATTAGGACAGTTTGATTCAGAAAGGGACAGATGAAACACTGAAAACACGATAGGGGAAATAGAGGTGAAAATAATTAACAGTGGAAGGTGTGAAAATGAGAGAGAAAGAAGCATTGAAGGTTGTCTTGTGATTTTGGGCCTGATTTCCCAGCAGGCAGTGGTTCAAATAATGGAAAGATCCAACAACAGAAAGCAGCTTTGTGCAGGAGTTAAATTAATTCTGTTCAAGACATCCTTTTGCAGAATTCTAGGGACATTTGGGTGGTAATCTCTAGCAGTTGCCTAGTGTATGTCCCTGAGGGAAAGATGATAGTTTTGGTGAGCAGCACCGTCAGGGAGGTAGACCATATCTGCTTACATAGACATGTTTACTTGTACATGTAAGTACATGTACATGTTTACTTGTACATGTAAGTGTGAGATAACTGCATGCCTGAATTCTAGTAATAGAATCTTCATGAAGTGAAGTTATATATTTATTATTATTTATTTTATTAATTATTTTTAACTATATATATTGTTTACTGAAAAATCCTATGTCCATTGGAAAAAAAATACAGTGGTCTAGGGCCAGGGGCAAAAATTCATACATTTGTTAAAATCTCTCAGTCTGCTTACAGAACAGGCTAAAATTTGTGTCGTTCTTGCAATTGTTTTTTTCTGTCACATTTTTAAAACTAAAAGATATTCAGTTTTGACTAAAAATACATGCAGTTCAGACATCAAAAAGTACAAAAAGCTCTACATTAGAAAACCACCTACAAAGACAAGATGGTATCAACTCACTTATTCTTGGTACTCCCAGTAAATACAACTAAATTCTTGGAAAATAATTTAGAGATTTCCATAAAGGACTCTAAAAGGTAGAGAAAAGGCAAACTGAGTAGAGATCCCAGGACTTGAGGACCCACAGTGCAGTGAGTTTTGCGTATATTCGTGGTTGAGGACTGGCAAGGCCCATAACCTGGAATTATCAAGCATAGACAAAAAAAAGACGAGAAGGAGAAAAGCCCATTCTCTCTTGCCAAAGGACAGGAAAGGGGAGGTCCAGCAGAGACCAGTGGTGAGCCCTGTTTCTCTACCCATAATCAGCGGTGAACTCAACCTGTCTGCTGACACAGTGTCAGTGGAACTTATGACAGCCTACCCATGGTCCACTCCACCCACAGCTATCAGGAGCTCTAGGCCTGCAGCACCAGTTAACAGCACCAGCAGCACCTGTGGGCCTGGTTTCTCATAGTCCTCTACCACCTGGCAGAAGCTGAAAGCAGGCCAGGTAGGTGCTTCTTGTCTCAGCAACCCCAGTAGAGATTCAATAGGCAGAGTCCTCACCCCAGGCAGCCAGGATCAGGCCAAGAGCAGCTCTCTCTTTACCATGTATCCAGCATTACTCAGTGCTAACAAGGTGACACTGCATAGGCCAGGGATTGAGTGACAGCCTTGGCAGGCCAGAATCCTATGGCACTAAATTATCATTGGCACTAAAGCCAGAATCTACTTGCTAAATGTAAACAAAGGCATTGCCTGCTAAAGTACGATATTAGAATTTATAAGCAACCATCATAAAATTGCTATAATAAGCAATTGTGATTTTTTTAAAATGAATGAAAAACTGGAAAAATCTCAGCAAAGAAACAAGTTATGAAAAATAACTAAATGTTAATTATACAATGCAAATAGTTTGTCAAATGGCCTCAGCAGTAGACTGGAGATCACATGATAGAAACAGTGAATTTGAGAACAAATCAATAGAATTTATTTAGTGTGAACAACAGAGAGAAAATAGACATAGAAAATAGAGTCTCAAAGACCCGTGGGACCATAACAAAAGATCTAACATTTGTGTCACCAGAATCCCAGAACAGGAGAAAGAATCCAAGAGTGAATAACTGTTCTAAGAAATAGGGACTGAAAACTCCCCAAATGGGACAAAAGATATAAACTTAAAAAACTGAAATTTGGGGACTTTGCTGTGGCATAGTGGGTTAAGCTTCCACCTACAGTGCTGGCATCCCATATGGGTGCTAGTTTGAATCCCAGCTACTCCACTTCCAATCCTGCTCTCTGCTATGGCTGAGAAAGCAGTAGAAGATGGCCCAAGTGTTTGGGCCCCTGCACCCATGTGGGAGACCTGGAAGAAGCTCCTGGCTCCTGGCTCCTGGCTCCTGGCTTCAGATTGGCCCAGCTCTGGCCATTGCCCCCATCTGAAGGGTGAACCTGTGGATGGAAGACCTGTCTCTGTCTCTCCCTCTCTCTGTAACTCTGCCTCTCAAATAAATAAATAAAGCTTTAAAAAAAAAAACACTATACACACTAAAATTGCAGATAAGATAAATACCAAGAAATCCATGCAAGGATAATCTCTTAACTTTTGTAAACTAATGATTGATAAAGACATGGATATTTCAAGTGGGTTTCTTTTTTTTTAAGGTATTCAAATTTCATGTATTTTATATATACAGAATTAGGAATATAGTGATACTTCTCTACCCTGCCCCCTTCTTATTAGTTTTGATTTTTTTTTTTTTTTTTTGACAGGCAGAGTGGTTAGAGAGAGAGACAGAGAGAAAGGTCTTCCTTTGCCGTTGGTTCACCCTCCAATGGCCGCCGCGGCCGGCGCACCACGCTGATCCGATGGCAGGAGCCAGGTGCTTCTCCTGGTCTCCCACGCGGGTGCAGGGCCCAAGTACTTGGGCCATCCTCCGCTGCACTCCCTGGCCACAGCAGAGAGCTGGCCTGGAAGAGGGGCAACCGGGACAGAATCCGGCGCCCCGACCGGGACTAGAACCCGGTGTGCCGGCGCCGCAAGGTGGAGGATTAGCCTATTGAGCTGCGGCGCTGGCCAGTTTTGATTTTCTTAACATTCATTTATTTATTTGAAAGGCAGACAAAAGAGGAAGAGACAGAGAGAGAGAATGTATTTGAAAGACAGTAACAGGAGGGGGAACAGAAGAGAGATTTGCATCCACTGGTTCACTCCCCAAATGGCCGTGAGTGCGTAGCTGGGCCAGGCCAAAGTCAGGAGCCAGGAACTCCATCTAGGTCTCTCACATAGGTACCAGGGGCCCAAGTACTTGATCCATCTTCTGCTGCCTTCCAAGCAGGGAAGTTAGATTAGAAGCTGAGCAGCCAAGACTCCAATATGCAATGCTGGTGTTGCAGGGAGTGGCTAAAACTGCTGCACCACAACACTGGCCCCTGAAGGGGGAAAGTATGTTAAAAGTGTTATAAGATGTGCAGTGTAGTGGTCAAGATGCCGCTTGAGATACCCACACCCCATACTGAAGTTCCTGGGTTCATGTACCAGCTCTGCTTCCAATTCCAGCTTCCTGCTACTGCACACTTGGGGAGGTAGCAGGTGATGACTTGAGTACTTGGGTACCTACTACCCACTTGAAAAACCTGACTTGAGCTCCAGGCTCCTGGCTTTGGCCTGGTCCAGCTATGGTGGGGATCTGGAAGTTAAGTAGCAGAAGAAACATCTCCCTCTCTCTGTCTTGCCTGCATATCCTCTCTGTTTCTCTGCCTTTTGATTGCTTTGTTTTTATTTTTTTAAGTTTTATTTATTTATTTCAAAGGCATAGATAGAGAGAACTTCCTTCTGCTGGTTCACTCCTAAAATGGCCACAACAGCCCAAGCAGGGCCAGGCTGGAGCTAGGAGCCAGGAGCTTCCTCCAGGTCTCTTATGTGGATACAGGGGCCCACATGGTGCCATCCTCTGCTGCTTTCCCAGGCACAGTAGCTGGGAGCTGGATCAGAAGTGGAGTAGCCAAGACTTCACTTGGTGCCCTATGGGATGCTGGCACTGCAAGCAGAGGTTTAGCCTTCTTTGCCACAGTGCCAGCCCCTTCTCTGTCTTTAAAAAAAAAAATTCAAATTTAACTTAAAATTGTAAATGTGGATAGGGCAAAAGATTCTAAATGGAAACAGGATTCAACAGTTCACTCAGAATAGTAAAACATTGATGTCGGTCAGCTGTATGTATATTGTAATACTTAGAGCAAGCCGGTGCCGCGGCTCACTAGGCTAATCCTCTGCCTTGCGGCGCTGGCACACCAGGTTCTAGTCCAGGTCTGGGCGCTGGATTCTGTCCCGGTTGCCCCTCTTCCAGGCCAGCTCTCTGCTGTGGCCAGGGAGTGCAGTGGAGGATGGCCCAAGTACTTGGGCCCTGCACCCCATGGGAGACCAGGATAAGTACCTGGCTCCTGCCATCGAATCAGCGCGGTGCGCCGGCTGCAGCGCATTGGAGGGTGAACCAACGGCAAAGGAAGACCTTTCTGTCTCTCTCTCTCACTGTCCACTCTGCCTGTCAAAAAATAAAAAAATAAAAATACTTAGAGCAACACTCAAAAACATTATTTAAAAACAAACAATTATTTCTCCTTTTTTTCCCCTAAAGATTTATTTATTTATTTATTTAAAAAGCAGAGTTGGAGTGAGAGATCTTCTATCAGGGGTTCATTTTGCCTATGGTAGCAGTATCTGTGGGTGGGCCAGGCTGAAGCCAGGAGTTTATCCAGGTCTCCCATGTGCGTGACAGGAGCCCAAATACTCAAGCCATCTTCAGCTTCTTTCCCAGGCTCATTAGCATGGAGCTGGATCAAAAGCGGAACAGCTGAGACTCTCAGATCAGTGTCCAAATGGGATGCCATGCCACCATTTCAGGCAGTGGCTTAACCTGCTGTTCCAGAGAGGGGAAGAAAGAGGCAGATAGACAGAGATAAACACATCGTCCATCTGTGGGTTCACTCTCCAAATGCCAGCAATGGCCAGGACTGGGCCAGGCTGAAGCCAGGAGCCAGAAATTCCATGTGAGTCTCTGTGGGTGGCTGGGGCCCAGCTAGTTGGACCATCTTCCACTACTTTCCCAGATGTATTAATATCAAATACTGGCGTCATAGACATTGGCTTAAACTGCTACACCAAGTCGTAGGCCCCAAAAATGGATTTCTAAAAGACATTTAGCCCACAAGAAGGCAAATGAGAGCATGAGAAGCAGCGAATGAGAAACAAAGAGAACAATTTATAAAATGTCATCTTTTTTTTTTAGATTAATTTATTTTTTTATTTGGAAGTTAGAGTTACACAGAAGGACAAGGAGAGGCAGAGAGAGAGGTCTTCTGTCATTCGCTGGTTCACTCCCAAAATGGCCTCAACGGCCAGCTGGAGCTGGCTCCAAAATGTCATACTTAAGCCCTAACATATACCAATAGATTTCAAGTCCACAGTGCCGGCCCCAAAATATAATGCTTAAGCCCTAACATATACCAATAGATTTCAAGTACAAGTGGTCTAAATACTACAATTGAAAAACAAAGTAGGAAGAATGGGTTATTTCTTGCTATTTGCAAGAAATGCATGTGAAACAAGGATATGAATAGATTGAAAATAAAAATATGGAAAAGGGTCACCATTAATTTTGAAAGCAAGAGTGGCTGTATTCATATCATTCTAAGCAGATGTCAGAGAAAGGAATGGTGAATCAGCCCACCAAGCAGACTGCTCAGTTCTGATTGTATATGCGTGGGCAGGCATTGCTGCAATGGTTAAGCCATCCCTTGTGATGCTTCCATTCCGAATCAGAGTTTCTAGACATGAGTCCCAGCTCTGATTCTGACCCAACTGCCTGCCAGGTGCACAGCCTGGGAGGCATCAGATGATGAGTCAAGTATTTGGGTCTATGCCATCCTGTGGGAGATCCAGTGGAGTTGTGGGCTCCCAGCCCTAGCTATTGTGAGCATATGGGAAGTGAATGGAAAATTGTCTTATTCATTCTCTCTCCCCACTCCTTCTCCCTCCTTCTCTCTCTGCCTGCCTCCCTCCCTCCCTCCTTCTCTTTCTCTCTCAGCCTATCTATCTTTCAAATAAATAAAACTTTAAATGTATGTGCATAAAAAAAGAACTTCAAAATATATGAAAGAAAAATTGATAGAGCTTAAAGGAGAAATGGACAAACCACAATTTAACATCCTGTTCTAAGCAGCTGATAAAATCACCAGACAGAATATTAGCAAAAAAGATATAAAATAGTTTACAGTGCTATCAGACAGCACAATCTTAGTAACATTATAGAAATTCCACTCAGCAAAAGAATATATATGTTCTTTTCACAGGCCCATGTGTCATTTACTAATATGAATCATAGGTCATAAACAAACTTTAATATGAATAAATTTTTTCTGTTTTTTTTTTTTTTTTTTTTTTTTTTTTGACAGGCAGAGTGGACAGTGAGAGAGAGAGACAGAGAGAGAAAGGTCTTCCTTTTGCCGTTGGTTCACCCTCCAATGGCCGCCGCTGCAGCCGGCGCACCGCGCTGATCCGATGGCAGGAGCCAGGAGCCAGGTGCTTTTTCCTGGTCTCCCATGGGGTGCAGGGCCCAAGCACCTGGGCCATCCTCCACTGCACTCCCTGGCCATAGCAGAGAGCTGGCCTGGAAGAGGGGCAACCGGGACAGAATCCGGTGCCCCGACCGGGACTAGAACCCGGTGTGCCGGCGCCGCAAGGTGGAGGATTAGCCTATTGAGCCACGGCGCCGGCCAATATGAATAAATTTTTAAAAATTGATATTATGTAAAATATATTCTCTGGCCATACTGGAATCAAATTCAAAATTGATGGCAGAAAGACTACAAGAAAATCTTCAAACACTTGGAAATTAAACAATATATTTCTAAATAATCCATGGATCAAAGAGGAATTCCAAAAGGAAATTTTTTTTTTTTTTTTTTTTTTTTTTTTTTTTTTTATTTTTTGACAGGCAGAGTGGACAGTGAGAGAGAGAGACAGAGAGAAAGGTCTTCCTTTGCCGTTGGTTCACCCTCCAATGGCCGCCGCGGCCGGCGCGCTGCGGCCGGCGCACCGCGCTGATCCGATGGCAGGAGCCAGGAGCCAGGTGCTTTTCCTGGTCTCCCATGGGGTGCAGGGCCCAAGCACCTGGGCCATCCTCCACTGCACTCCCTGGCCACAGCAGAGGGCTGGCCTGGAAGAGGGGCAACCGGGACAGAATCCGGCGCCCCGACCGGGACTAGAACCCGGTGTGCCGGCGCCGCTAGGCGGAGGATTAGCCTACTGAGCCGCGGCGCCGGCCCCAAAAGGAAATTTTAAAAATACAGTGAGGGGCCGGCATCGTGGCTCAGCGGGTTAACGCCCTGGCCTGAGGCGCCAGCATCCTATATGGACACTGTTTGAGACCTGGCTCCTCCACTTCTGATCCAGCTCTCTGCTGTGGCCTGGGAATGCACTGGAAGATGGCCCAAATCCTTGAGCCCCTGTGCCCATGTGGGAGACCCAGAAGCGTCTCTTGGCTCCTGGCTCCTGGCTCCTGGCTTCGGATCGGAGCAGCTCCAGCCATTGCGGCCAACTGAGGAGTGAACCATTGGATGGAAGACCTCTCTCTTTCCTCTCTTTGCTTCTCCTCTCTCTGTGTGACTCTTTCAAAAAATAAATAAATCTTTAAAAAATGAAAATAAAATAAATAAATAAAAATACAGTGAACTGGATGAAAATGAAACTTGTTAAAATTTATGGAATGTAACTACGGCAGTACCGAGATTGGAAAATTATGCTTTACATTAGAAAAGAGTAAAGGTCTGAAATCAGTCATCTAAGTTGTGACATCAAGAACCTAGACAGGAGCTGGCACTGTGTCATAGCTGGTAAAGCAGCTGCCTGCTCTGCCGGCATCTCATATGGGTGCCAGTTCGAGTCCTAGCTGCTCTATTTGCAATCCAGCTCTCTGCTATGGCCTTTGAAAGCAGTGAAAGATGGCCTAAATCCTTGGGCCCCTGAACCCACACAGGAGACCCTGAGGAAGCTCCTAGCTCACGGCTTCGGATTGGCAGAGCTCCAGCTGTTGGGGCCATTTGAGGAGTGAACCAGCAGATGGAAGACCTCTCTCTCCCTGACTTTGCCTCTCTGTAACTCTGCCTTTCAAATAAATAAATAAATCTTTTAAATTAAAAAAAACTCCCTCCAAATTCCTTTAAAAAACCTAGACTAAGAATAAAATCAAAGCAAGCAGAAATTTGTGAAATTGTAAACCAGAAAATAGCAAAGAAAAGCAATTAAACCAAAATATGGTTCTTTGAAATTATCAATAAAATTGATAAATTGACAAAAAGATAGAAGGTACAAATCACTAATAATATGATATTGCATTGCTATTGCAAGGATAATGAGGGAGGGACTACTAGAAAGAACTTTATTTTTACAAACTAACAACCTAGATGAATTAGACCACTTCCTTGAAAAACAAATTACCGAAACTCAGCCCAAATGAAATAGATAACCTGGGTAACCATTAAGGAAGTTGAATTTATAGTTATAGAGCTCTTGAAAACAGTTACCTGCCCAGATGGTTTCACAGGAAAAAGTTACCATACATTTAAAGAATAATTAGCACCAATTTTATATACTCTCTTCTAGAAAACAAAAGGAGAGTTAACATTTAATAACTCATTTTATAAGTTCAGTATTATCCCTATACCAAAATTGGACAAGGACAGTACAAAAAGAAAATTTCAGACAGTATCTCTTATGAACTTAGATGCAAGAATTCCTAACAATATTAGCAAATCACATCCAGCAATATATAGAAAGGATTATATATAATATACAAATAGAATTTATTCTAGGCTGGATCTATAATCAAAAAAGCATTCAGTAATACCCAGCATTCATGAGAAAGCTCTCATCTAACTGAAAATCTTTCCCAGCTTGACAAAGGACATCTACAGAAAACATGCAGCTAACATCATGCCTCATGGTGAAAAACTGAATACTCTTCCCCTAAGAAAAGGGGCTGGGGCCAGTGCTGTGGCTTAGTGGGAGTGCTGCCATTTGCAGTGTTGGCATCCCCGTATTGGCGGCGGTTCAAGTCCCGGCTGCTCCATTTCTGGATCCAGCTCTCTGCTATGGCCTGGGTTCCTGCACCTGCGTGGGAGACCCGGAAGAAGCTCCTTGCTCCTGGCTTTGGATTGATGCAGCTCCGGCTGTTGTGGCCATCTGGGGAGTAAACTAGCAGATGGAAGACTCTCTTCCTCTACCTCTCTGTAGCTCTGCCTTTCAAATAAATAAATAAATCTTAAAAAAAAAAAAAAAAAAAAAAAAAACAGCAACAAAGTAAAAGGGGCTGGTATTGTGGCACAGAGGGTTATGTCTCCACCTATAACATTGGCATCCCATTTGGCCACCAGTTCAAGTCCCAGCTAACTCCACTTCCAATCCAGCTCCCTGCTAATGCACCTGGGAAGGCAGCTGAAGATGGCCTAAGTGCTTGGGCCCCTGCCAACCTGTGGGAAATGCAGATGGAGTTCCAAGATCCTGGTTTTTACTGGCCAAACCCTGGTCATTGGGGCCATTTGGGGAGTGAACCAGTGGATAGAAGATGTCTGTCTTTCTGTCTCTCCTCTCTCTAACTCTGCTAATATGTGTGTGTGTGTGTGTGTGTGTGTGTGTGTGTAATTGGATGTTGCTATAAAGGTGGAGACCACATTAAGACTTTACTACATTAAAGCTTCCCTGGAAAAGGGGGTGAGTTGGGTGTGGCTATAATGTAATAATATGAAGGGGAGCCCTGTGGCAATGAAACAGTTGTGTATCTTGATAGTTGTTAGTGATTATACAAAACAACTTATGTGTTAAAATTACATAGAACTGTACACACACAAATGAGTACATGTAAGACTGGAGGCCTCTGAATAAGCTCTGTGGACTGTACTGTGTCATTTCCCTGGTTTTGATGGCATACGGTAGTTATGCAAGATGACATTTCTATGTAACGTTCTGTGAATCTATAATTATCTCTCAAAAAGCTTTTAAAATTTCTTTTATAATTCACTTATTTGAGAAGCAGAAGGACAGAGAGAAAGAACACTCCCATCTGCTGATTTATTTCCTGAATGCCCTGAACAGTTAGGGACAAAGCTGGAGAACTCAGCTTGGGAACTCAGTCCAGCTCTCCATGTGCGTGGCAAGAATCCAATTACTTGGGCCATCACTGCTGCATACCAGGGCCTGCATTAGCCAGAAGCTCGGAGCCAGAGCAGGGTATTTAACCCAAGTTTCACTGTGATATTTCCAAAGGTTCTTCTAAAATACATATATGTGTGTAATCACAGTGGTTTATTTCCCCCATCTCTTTTCTACACACATAGCTTCATGTTTTACATACTGCTTTTATACACCTTGCATTTTTGTTTCTTTAACTTAGTAGAGATCATTCCATATCCAGCCACAAGAGAGTTTATCTGTGCTTTGTTTCTCCAGATCAAGGATTACAATAATAATTCGTTCATAATTTAACCAGCTTTGTATATTAACAGACTTCAGTTGCTCATCCCTTGGTACTCCAGTGCTCTAGTGATGAACCGTGCATGTTTGGCGCTTTGCAGGTATGCAGATCCATCTGTGAGTTGGATTTCTGCAATAGTATTCTATGCAAGCACTGCCAGACTACCCTGCCTGTGGATTGTAACCAGTTCACACCCTTCCAACAGTGTACTTCTCCATGTTGTCCCCTGTGGTTCTTTTAAATTTCAATATTTTTGACAATGTGTTAGGTTAAAAATGGCAGTGTGTTTTCATTTATCTTATTATACTTAAGATAAAACATTTTTACATTTTCAAGACATTTGTATTTTGATATTAACTATGGTTTGATCATTTTTCTAATATATGGTTGACCTTTATAGGACTTAATGGTTTGTAAGAGTAATTTTTTAGCCAGTGCTGTGGCTCAATAGGCTAATCCTCCACCTGCCGCGCCAGCACACCAGGTTCTAGTCCCGGTTGGGGCGCTGGATTCTGTCCCGGTTGCTCATCTTCCTGTCCAGCTCTCTGCTGTGGCCCGGGAGTGCAGTAGAGGATGGCCCAAGTCCTTGGGCCCTGCACCCGCGTGGGAGACCAGGAGAAGCACCTGGCTCCTGGCTTCGGATCAGCGCGGTGCGCCGGCCGCAGTGGCCATTGGAGGGTGAATCAACGGAAAAGGAAGACCTTTCTCTCTGTCTCTCTCTCTCAACTGTCCACTTTGCCTGTCCAAAAAAAAAAAAAAAGTAATTTTTTTTTCCTATTTGTCATTTGACTTTTTAATTTAGTTCTGTTTTTTGGTCATATTGAAGTTCATTATTTTTCTTTAGTCAAACTTAGCTTTTGTGGCTTATGTATTTTGTGTTAGAAAGGCCTTCCCACCAAGATTACAAATTGCATGGCCTTTTAAGGCTTTCAGGTCTAAGTCCATAGAAAGCTTCCCACAGAGGGGAAGCTATGCAGCCTGCGACAGTAGATTTTATTTCTGGCCCTGGATTTGGTTCCCTGGGTCCCCTCAGCCTTGTTGGAAATCTGGGTCACTGCTAGATCTAGAGCGAGTTAATCTCACATCCTCCATAAAGTGATTCTTTACAAGGAAAGGAAGTAAGGGAGGACATTGAATGATCTTCTGGCTGTTACTGCATCTCTCAGCAACCTTTATTCCAAAAGATAGACACTGCTAGAAGAGATTTTTGTCTCTTGTATTCCGAGAGCTAGTGGTTTGGTGATAGAATGCCTTTTGCTTATCTGCAGGGAAAGGAGACCACACTTTAAAGGCCATTTCCTTCCACTGATTATTTGTGCAAATCCCATTGAGATCGCTTCTCCACAGGGACAAACTCCCTGAATCTCTGGAATCTGAAACTATCCTGCATCACAATGAGAACTTGGGCATCTTGTCCAAGTTTCAGCAGCACAACCCGTTGGACTTACTCGGAATGAGGTGCTAGTTAGTGGTCTGTCTCTGCTAAGCCTTGCATTTTCAATATGGTTATGAAAAGCATTCACCTAGAATAATTCCCACTCACCCCACTTAGGAATAACCCGACCAGACGAAGGACGGACTGCTGTGAGTGTGACCGGAAATGACATCACCACCCCACCAAGCAAGGAGCTCCCACCAAGCCCAGAGAAGAAGGCAAAGGTAGGTGCCCAAGTGCTGATTATCTTCCAGTGCGATTATTTTTAAAAAACAGTATTTTCTATTATTGCTTGAATCGTGAGTGAAACTTCTTGTTTTCTGAGCTGTTATAAGTCTGTCTTCAAGTTTGGAGGTACTTAGAAAGTATCATATGTTCCCATTTTACCACAGTAGCCTAACCCAAAACTTGAAAATTTTTGATTTGACCCTATTGTGTATCTGTCAGAATGTTCTGTAGAGGTTGTACAGCCTCCCTTAATGACAACAGAAAGGACAATTGCAGAAGTCCTCTGAAATCGATTCTGAATTCTGTGTTCATGAAAAGGAATGCCGAGTTTGAAGGTAGATTGTAGCTTCAGATACTGGCACTTCCTGCAGTGTTCAGGTGCCACACTTAGGATGTGCTGGTGTTGCCACCCCAGGCTTAAAGTCGTAATGGCTTAGTCACCTGCTGAGGATTTTCTGTGTAGAATTACGGCAGCCACCAAAAGTTAAGTATATAAAGCTGTTACTGAATTTAAATCTTCAGATGCCAAATTGCTGGAATTTGTGGCATAGTAATTAAGAAAAAAAAATCCTAACTTTCTTTATATCCGTCTTGGAGTCAATTCACTGTTTTCTGAGCTCAGAAGAAAGAAGTGCTAATTTTCAGTTGCATCTATCCTCATTGCTTATAATTTTACTTTGAATTGTGCAATTTATACTTTATTTTAATTTGTTTTTATTCTTGTCTGTGTGTTTGACGTTGGTCTTTAAAAATTTAAAATTAAAAATTAAAAAACAACAACCAACCTAAAGCCTTTGGCCACCACTCAACCTGCAAAGACTTCAACATCGAAAGCCAAAACACAGCCCACTTCTCTCCCTAAGCAGCCAGCTCCCACCACCACTGGTGGGACGAATAAAAAACCCATGAGCCTTGCTTCAGGCTTAGTACCAGCTGCCCCACCCAAACGCCCTGCTGCCACCACTGCCAGGCCTTCCATCTTACCTGCAAGAGACGTGAAGCCGAAGGTAAGTAGTCACCCAAGTACCAGGGAAGAATTTCCCTGAGTGTCAGATAGACTCTTGTTGGTACCAGACAGTGGAATCAGACAGGTGGAATTGGGACAAGGGGAAGCGTAATTTGAACAGTCAGTTTGGGGCCCCCTTGATGGCAGCCATAGCACTTGGAAACCCTTTTATTCTTTTTACCTTTTCCTTCCCTGGTTGGAGGCGATATTTCATCTACTTTGGTTCCTCTGTCTGTCTCCACTGTTCTTGCCCATAACCTACTGAAGCACTTGTTAACCAGTTTCACTGCTCCACGTACTAATCAAATATGCTTTTTCAGTATAATTCCTACATCAACTTCAGTTCTTTGTCTTTCTCATTAATCATCCTACAGAAGTGAATTTTACCCATTACCGTAGTAGCAGTATAAGTGAGCTATTCCAACTGGTCTCAGCATGTTCCAGCACCATGCAATAACTCACCTTGCTTTTGGCATTAGGCTGCCTCTTACTGGTCTGCATTATTGCCCGGAAACTTCCCATTTGGAGCAGCATTAACTTTATAGAATTGTTCCAGGAGGAGAGGGTAGGTGGAGGTCATGGTTACCTTTGTTAACATTTTGTTTGATTTAAGAAGGGGCTTTAGGTCAGCTTGATGGTACTCCTAAAATTCACGGCGGGAAATAGTTTCCTGTGTTAAATGTCAGTATTGTAATTTAACCTTTTAAAGGCAAGCAGTGGGATCTAAGAATTGTAGTCTAGATGAAAATTCTGGCCAAGAAACTAAGAAGTCCCATCAGAGGTTATGATTAATAAAATCTCAAAGCTTTCTCTCATTCACCCAGTTGGCTGCTTCTGTTGAACTTTAGAGAGCAGTTTCTTTGAATCTGAGGGTGCAGGGAAGGTGATTGGAGCCATGGTGGTTGGTTCTTCTTGAGGCTTACTTAGCATTGGCTCCTAGTAGGGGGAGGGGAGTAGCAAGAGAAGGGGAGGTGCTCAGCCCCTCATGTGGAGGATACCAGTCTCTTCCTTTCTACTTAAGAGAGGAAGCTTAAGCTCCATCAGATAACCTTCTGAAGGACCCATGCTGCCAAGTGGCAGAGCCAGTGTTTGAGTTTGGGTCTGAGGCCAGTGCTGGCACTCAGGGGTCCTGTGAACCCTCGTTTGACAAGCGGTCTTCAGAAAGTTTGTGGAAATACGTACTATGAAAAAACTATAAATGAGTTTCAGAGTTATTTGTACTTAAACAAACTTAACATTTAACTCCATCTTTCCATAGACTTCTGAGATACCATCACAGTGGCTTTTTTCCACACAGCTCTTTAGGCAGCATCTTAAGATATAGCTAAGCTAGAGAGGGGATATGCATTACAACTATCATGGTTGTTGTCCTGTAGATGAGAAACAGATGGAAACATTTTGAGAGATTGATAGAAACTAAAATGTCTGATGATGTCATTCTGGTCCTTATTTCGGTAGAAAGATTTATAGAAGCAAACTGAGAAGAAAAAAACCTGTTCAGAAAAAAGAAATAAATAGATTTATGATTCTGGCAGGGGAGGAAATACAAACTGAGAAACAGCAGAATAACTCCGGGTATGAGTGCAGGCTGTTTCTGCAGCTTGATGCGGCCAGCAGCTTGTCGTCTGAAGGATGGTACTAGTGTGGAAAATGTGAGAGACCGCACACCCAGGCTTCCTGATTCCAGCCTTAGAGTTCACACTAGAATGACCTGGAGGCAGCTTAGCTCCCCTTGAGAAACTTCTCCCCTTCTGCTCTCAGTCCCTGGTTTGGGGCTGGCGCTCCTTGTGGCCCCTGTCGTTAGTCGTGCCCCTTCTCATCATCCCTGTGCTGTTGGCTTCCCATCCTCTGTTCCCCAGCATCCCATACTATCAAAGCTGGGCCTCAGTAATGACCTCTTCTGACTTTTTATCCAGATGAAAAAACAGAGCTCAGGGAGGCTCAGTGGTCTAAGAACACACAGAGGGAGACCCTGGTCTTAGGGTTGCAGTCCAGACTTCTGACCTGAATTTGGTCAGTATTTTATGAGTGTGTTATCAACCAGAAAAACAGCGGCCTCTGACTGGACACAATTTTGGATTTTTTACCTGTGTTTATTTAACCTTGTCTGATCCATTTCATGGGCCATTATGTAGGTTATGATAGGATATCTGCATCCTTTCCTGGGCTGTGTATTCTTAGAGATTCAGGTTGGGGAGAGGTGGTTTAACTTCCTATTTCCCAACCCTAGATCATACAGCCCTCTATAAAGCCAGTTTCTGGCTCTGTCTGGAGAACTTTATTATTAGAGCCATGATATTTTGCTGTTGGTAGCCACCTAACCCGTAGCACCCCCTGTTGTCTGCTACATGCCTCTATAGAACCCTCATTTGGCCTGAATTTCTGGGATATTACTGACCTGCAGCTCTTCCTCCCACTTTCAGTCCACTGCAGAGGCAAAGACTGCTGAGAAGCGGACATCCCCAACCAAACCGGCCTCTGCCCCAGCCCAGAGACCTGGATCCAAGAGCACCCAGACTGTTCCAAAAACCACAACACCTGCCACTCCTGCTTCAGCTGGGCAAAGCACTAAGAGCCCCCCAGCACCTCTGCCTAAGAGGCCCACTAGTGAGTATTGACTATTCTTCCCTCCGCTGGGAGCCACTTAGCAGTTATGGGGCCTTGGCTTTGTCCCAGCCATAGCTTTAGCCAGCATCCCCGGCAGGTATGCAGACCTGCTTATGCATTGAACAGCAGAAGCCTGGTTGGCCTAGTATTGAGCAAACCTTAGTCTCCATGTGAGCTTAGCATTGTGTTTATTCAGAAAAATCTTCTTTATTTTTCCTTTTTAAATTTTTTTTTTTTTTTGACAGGCAGAGTGGACAGTGAGAGAGAGAGAGAGAGAGAAAGGTCTTCCTTTGCCATTGGTTCACCCTCCAATGGCCGCCGTGGCCGACGCGCTGCGGGCCGGCGCACCGCGCTGATCCGGTGGCAGGAGCCAGGAGCCAGGTGCTTTTCCTGGTCTCCCATGGGGTGCAGGGCCCAAGCTCCTGGGCCATCCTCCACTGCACTCCCTGGCCACAGCAGAGAGCTGGCCTGGAAGAGGGGCAACCGGGACAGAATCCGGCGTCCCGACCGGGACTAGAACCCGGTGTGCCGGCGCCGCTAGGCAGAGGATTAGCCTAGTGAGCCGCGGCGCCAGCAAATATTTTTATTTTTAAACACAGTTATGGGGTGGGGGTCTTACATCCACATGTTCACTTCCCAAAATGGCCATAACAGCCAAAGTGGGCCTACCCAAAGCCAGGAGCTTCTTGCAGGTCTCCCACGTGGGTGCACTTGCCCAAGCACTTGGGCCATCTTCCACTGCTTTCCCCAGTGCATTAACAGGGAGCTGGATCAGAAGTAGAACATCCAGAACTTGAACCTGGTGCCTGTATGGGGTGCCGGTACCACAGGTGGCAGCTTTACCTGCTAGGCCACAGTGCCGGCCCTCAGAAGAGTCTTGAGTGAAGGGGATGTATGAGTTTCCTCTTACTGTCTGTGACTCTGTGGCACCTAGCACATTGTGGTCATAGGTTACATGACACAGGCAATTCAATAACATGAACGTGTATTGATGGCCTACTTCTGAGGCCATGTAGAAGGCATTGTCAGGATTGTAGGCGAGAAAAAGGCACAGTACCCAGCCTGGTTCTGCTAGTGAAGGGCAGCCTATATGTGACTCAGTTGGTGCTCCACCTCCGAAGACTAGCACAGTGCCTGTTTCAAAGTGGACATTATGTAATTGTTGAATGAATGATGAATCCCAGCATTGGGAGAGTGGTCCGGCAGGTCAGTTTGTTCAGTGTCAGGTTAATCATCAGTGTGTGTCTCTGCAGCCATCAAGACTGAGGGGAAAACTGTAGACGTCAGGAAGATGACTGCAAAGTCTGCACCAGGTAATGCCACTGCTCTGCCCCTTTGTGGAACCCTAACGTGAGCCCTCACTTTCCATGACTTTAAGAGCTCCATTTTCTCTGTCCCCTGAGCCATGCTACCTCTCATTCTACCTTTGCAGCGGACTTGAGTCGTTCTAAGAGCACCTCCACCAGTTCTGTGAAGAAAAGTACCACTCTCACTGGAGCACCCCCAGCAGGAATGGCTCCCACTCGAGTCAAGACCATCCCCACAGCACCCCGGCCTTCCGTGACTCCTTCTCTTGACAAGAAGCCCACCTCTGCCAAGCCCAGCTCCTCTGCCCCTAGGCTGAGCCGCCTGTCCACTACTGCTTCTGCCCCCGATCTGAAGAATGTCCGCTCCAAGGTGGGCTCCACGGAAAATATCAAGCATCAGCCTGGAGGAGGCCGGGTAGGTCCAGGGGACTTGGGGTCCTTGGCATGCTAGCTCTGGCCTCTTCACTTGCCACATGTAGCCACCAAAGAATGGAGGTTGTTAGGATACGAGACTGGATGGCGGGAAATTTCCACCTGAGCTTTGTGCCTCAGCAACTGGGAAAGGATGGCTTGAGCTCCTGGCTTTCTCTCACCGTCTCAGTCAAGAGCAGTTCCTGTTTTGTATGTTGTTGGGGTTTGCATTCATGTTTTTGTTTGATGGCAAAAGGATTCTTCTACTTTACAAAAGAAACAGAGGAGGCCTCAGAGACTCTACAGTGTAAGAGACAGTGGACGTGAACCCGGTGTTTCATGTTCTGAACCCACACAGTGACTGTCAGAACAGGCAGAAGGTGAACACCTCTTAGTCCTACCATATGTGATTTGGGTAGAGAGTGTCTGAACGAGGACTGTCCTCTTGTGGCCAGAATGAGTTGTGCTGTGAGCCCCTGGTTTTCCTGAACCACAGGACTAGCCAGTGATGGAGAAACACGTAGCAGGCCACAGTGTTTGCTTTACAACTATCTGAGTGTGCGTCAGTCCTAGAATTATTGTTAGCAGCTATGGGGACTCTGTGTGGAATGATGGTGGCAAAAGTCCATTGGAAAGGGTTCAAGTCCCTGCACTAGTACCCATGTCATCTCCTGCATCAAACCCTCACCACTGCTGTCCAGGACAGAATACTTAGGTTGTCCAGAACTGTTAAAGTAAGGCCAAAACCTGGAACATTTGAAGACATTGGTGACAGATTGGTCCGGTCTGGGATGAGAGCCCCAGAGTTGCTTTTGGTAAGCGGTGGTGCCTCAGGTGTATCCATTTGGTCTTCTCAGCCTTCCCTGGGGCCTGTTCTCTGTAAATTGTGTCCTGATCTCTTCCTCCTGGCCTAGGGATTTGATCTGCAGCTCCTCGCTCTGTGGACCTCCACTCAAGGATCTCCAGCTTGGTCTGTCCCAGGAAATGTGTGTCTAGAAGCAAAGATGACCTGCTCCTGTCTGGTGGGCTGGCCTGGACTCCAGTCCCCTACATAGCCTTCTTCCTTCCTTGGCATTGGGCTGTCATCCTCTTGGTTTGAAATTTGCCCTCCCTTTATCTCCATCCAGGCCAAAGTAGAGAAAAAAACAGAGGCAGCTGCTACGGCTCGAAAGCCTGAACCCAGTGCAGTCACTAAAGCAGCCGGCCCAATTGCGAGTGCACAGAAACCGCCTGCTGGGAAAGTGAGTTTTATTTAGATTTAACCTCTGGAAGGTAAAAGATGGTAAAAATTCCTCTTCCAGCCTGAGTCACTTTCCCCTCTATGGCACTTTTTTCCTGCCCTTAACCGGTTTCTACTTCTTCCCTGTGTTCCCTTCTCTGTGCTTGATGGCTCAGCCATTGGGAATTTTTTTTATTAACCCTGAAAGTTTATAGATTTGGGAGCCCATTAACCCTTTGGTGAATATTGAGCTAGATAAAATGGATCCAAAAACTCTCAGTCACTGCCTTCACACTGACCTTGATCTGAATCCCACCCCATGTGCACATTCAGATTCTTCCTCCTAAGACATGGCAGTGGTTCTTGTCCATCATCTAATCTGAACCAGAAGACCCCTCTCCTGATGCAGCTGTGTGGAGAGAGCTTGCCCTGGTCCCTAGGCCACCTCTTCACCGAGGGTGAGGATGCTCATTCCCAGTAAAAACACACTCAGTGTGGGGAATGTAGCGTCAGCTGGAAGGCAGGGGGAGCTGGAACTCTGGGTTCTTTCCTTTTGCTTTCACACCATGGAGTTGGGCTCCTGCCTGTGTGGGGCACCCTCTTTCGTCAGCTGTGGCCGGCAGGTGGGCCTCTGATCAGGAGCTGCCAGAGAAGCCTGAACTAACCCTTAGGGACCAGGATAGCAGGTCTCTGCCCAAGGAGCTGGCACAGTGTGGGGGTGGGGCTGAAGAAGGAGCTCTGTAGCTTCTAGTGATCACTAGAGGGCCAGGAGGCCTTTGGCTCAGACCAAGCCTCATTAGGAAGTGATTTGCTACCCAATTATTCATCATTCAAGTTGCAAAAAAGGCAAGAAATGATAAGGAATGCAACAAGTTAACCTTTCTAAGGCTGCGTTCTTTACAGCTGAGAACTCTTTGGTCTGGGGCAGCATCATTGGCAGAGAGCCTCTAGCCCTGAAGCAAAGGAAGGAGGGAAGCTCTTAACTGTTCCTTCTGCAGGTGGTGCAAGGAGAATTGTTGGTTCCAGCCAGGTTCCAGTTGAGTTGCTCAGCTCCAGGAGAGTGTTAGTATACAGTACGGTGTGATTATGCGTCATTGCAGCTCTACCCAGCATCTCTTCTCTTTCCTGTGAAACTCAAAGGGCGTGGGATTTGGCTCAAGAAATTATTTTACCCTCGAATCAAAAATAGGTCTAGGTGCACTTCTGGTTTCCTGTGTTGTACTTGCTCAGGCCATGCACTGACTGAGCCCTTTGGAAGTTGCTGTGGGCTGGGTCTGTACCTGCAGTGGCGTCCCATGACTCTGTGTCCATTTGCATTGTACATGAGCAACGTCCTTTTTTTCCTCTCAGTGTCAGATTTGTGTGCTGTTGGCAGCTGTCCAGTACCTGTCAGAGCAGCCTTGGCTTCCAAGAGTGGGTCTGGCTGCAGCATTGCCAGGCCCTAGTCTCTAGAGAGTTGCCCTCTTTAGGTGAGCACAGGCCCAGATGATCGAGAACCCTTGCAGAAAGGAACCAAGGATGCTTTGCTCAGCTCATGGGGACGGGGCAAGATGAAAAGGTGGGGCTGCGCCTGAGTGTGTGTCTGGGTCTTGCAGGGAGCAGTGATGACACCCATAGAGCACCTGTGCACAACTCCTCCTGTCCTTGTGGTATTTGTCTTGTTTCACTCCTTTTCTTGCTCTTTCAAATTCCCTTTCCTGTTTCTTCTACACTTACACTGTGGACGGTGGGGGTGGAGGTTTAACAACACCCTTTGTTGGTCATTGTGGTCATGTGTGGACTGTCTACCTGTCCTGTGTCAGATCTAACCAGTCCTCCCTTTGTGTTGTTTTTTTCTGTTCTCTAAAACTCCAGGTCCAGATAGTCTCGAAAAAAGTGAGCTACAGCCATATTCAGTCCAAGTGTGGTTCCAAGGACAATATTAAGCATGTCCCTGGAGGTGGTAATGTAAGTATAAGCTCTGGCCAGCTGGCCTCCAAGGCATAGTCCACTGAGGGGTGCACTGGGAAGTGGGCCATCTGAAAAGCAGTCTGGCAAAGTGAGGGGGACCTTGGTGCTGGATGCATTTGGACTAGGTGTTTCTACAGAGTCCCTAGACAGCAGCCTGAGGATACTGCCTGCTCTCACCCACATGGGTGGGAAGCTTAGGGTTTTCCCAGCTGTGTTGAGACCTAGTGAGAGGGCAGGCAGTCAGCAGCAGGCCGAGGCCTGTCTTGAGTCCATTCTTGGGATACACATATCTGTCTGCATGCCCATGTGGCACCGGCGGAGTCTATTCAGAGACAGATGCCTGGCTCTGTCCAAGCTCATCCTTGCATCGCTACCATCATATCAGAGAATTCATCTTTCTCTCCCTACCCATGACTTACTTCCCTACATTCTTGTTATTCTCCCCTCCCCTCTTTCTTGAAGACTTGTGCATGTATTTATCTGAAAGGCAGAGTGACAGAGAGATCTGCTGTGGCTAGTTCACTCCCAAGTGGTCACAACAGCCAGGTCTGTCTAGGGAACTGCATCCGGGTCTCCCACATGGGTAGCAGGAGCCCAAGTACTTGGGCCATCTTTCCCTGCCTTCCCAGATGCCGTAGCAGGAAGCAGAGCAGACAAGACTCAAACCAGCACTGCAACGAGATGCCATTAAGCAGTGGCTTAATCTGTTGTGCCACAACACTGGTCCCTCCTTGCTTCTCTTTCTCCTTTTTCTGGTCTTTCTTTTGTTCTCTCCCTATTTTCTCCCTTTTCCCCCATTTCTTTTTTTTTTTTTTTTCCACTTGTTTATCCGTCACCTCCCCACTTCCATCCAAAAACCCTTGTGCTGTTTGTGCCGGCTGTCCAGTCTGTTGGGAACACAGCTCACAGCAGAGTTCTGGTCTGGGGCGAGACCAGCAGAGTCTCATCAGTGTCACTTGGTGTGTCCAGCATACCCTGTGCATTTTCCTCTTGTCCCTGTGACTGTGGGCCAGGCAAGCAGTACTCTGCAGCCCTGGGCGGGGCTCTGCTGAGCCATCCACAACCCCACTGCTTCTCTTTCCAGCCCTCAGGGACAGAGAGCCTGTCCTGACTTAGTTTCTCTTGGGTCCGTTTGCCTCCTCCTGCTATCCCGAACTAGGGTGTTCTTGTTACCTTTTCTTCATTGTTCCTTTTTTTATGTTTGAACCTTGTCCCCCAATTCCCCACCCCCATTCACTCAGTGATCAGGCCATTCTGCCCAGGGCTGTGACCACCCTAGCAGCTCTGTCGTGAGGACTGGCCGTCCAGCATCCCTTCCGCATGCCCTGCACCATTCCTGTCCTTCCTTCCTGATCGCCTCCATGAATCCGAGCAGCCCTTCTTGGCCTGGGCAGAAATGGCATTCTCTGCACTCAGCAAGAGGGTGTGTGTCCAGCCAGACATAAGCGAGCCTGATGTGGGATCACCTGAAGAGAGCAACACTTTTTTTTTTTTTAATTTTATTTATTTATTTGGAACACAGAGACAGATATGGACAGAGATCTTCCTTCTGCTGGTTTATTTCTCATATTTCCACAAATGCCTGGACATTGTCCAAAGCCGGGAGCCAGGAACTCCATTCCAGCCTCCCTGTGGGTGGCAGGGACCCAAGTACTTGGGCCATCTTCTGATGCTTTGCAGGCTGTGCACTCAGAAGAAGCTGGACTGGAAGTAGAGGAGGGACTCAAATACAGGCACGCTAATAGAGGATGCAGGTGTCCCAAGCAGTGTCTGAACCACTGTGCCAAATGGCTGCGTGATGTAGTGGGTTAAACTGTGGCCTGCAGCCCTGGCATCCCATCTGGGTACTGGTTTGAGTCCTAGCTGCTCCATTTCCAATTCCACTTCCTGCTAATGCTCCTGGGAAAGCAGCAGAAGTGACTTAAGTGCTTGGGTCCCTGTACCCACGTGGGTAGACCTGAAAGAAGCTCCTTGGCCCTAGCTTCAGTGTGGCCTAGCCCCAGCCATTTTGGAATGAACCAGCAGATGAAACATCTCTCTGTATCTCTCCCTTTCTCTGTTGCTGTGCTTTTCAAGTATATAAAATCTTTTTTTAAAAAAATGTTTAAAAACAAGAAAGGAGAGGACTGTTTAAGTCAGGGGCCTGCTGTGCAGACTGAGCGGCTGCCAGTCCTACCCCACCCCCACACACCCAGGAGCTTTGCAGTTAGCGCTGGATGTGAGGCGTGGAGCTGGGTGCTAATTAGTGTTCCCGAAGCATCCCCCCCCCCCCCACAACACACACACAGGGGCAGCCTCTTGATGAGAGCCAGGAAGCCCTCAGGAGAGAGAAGAGCAGGGGTGGGTCAGTTGGTCCAATGTAATAATGGCTTCTTCGGTAGCTGGGCCCACTTGTAGGTTTCGTGGTGGTTTTGATTCTGTTGCCCTTGCAGGGTGGCTAAGACCTGTTGGCAGCTCCTTTCAGCATGTGTTGGTGTCTGCAGGTGCTCACACACCAGCGGAGCTGCCTGGGAAAGGCACAAGAGAGGGGGCTGGCACGCTCCTTGCTTGTGTACTAAGAGGCCAGACAGGGATGGGCACGGCTCCTGCTAGCTGTCGGCTGTCACTGAGGAGAGGGTTGGACACTGGGCCAGCTGAGAGGAAGTACACATTTTCAGCTAGAGAAGCAGCATGTGCTTCCCTGAGCCCTGAATGGGAGTGGCTGCAGGTGGCCAGGGGAGGAGGGGGTGGGGACGCCGTGCGGCAGTGCCTGCCTAAGGGGATGGCTGTGTCCAAGAGAGCAGCACTTGTTAAGTGAGTGGGGCCCACTTATACTTTCTTAAACTCTTATTGTGGGAATTTTCACACATAGAAAAACAGAGAAAACAGTAAGATGAACTCAGTATGCCTTTTATCCAGCTTACTCACCATTGTTATGCCCAATCTTGGGTTGTTGTGGCTTTTTTTTTTTAATTAATCTTTTTTTTTTTTTTTTTTTTTTGGTTAAAGATTTATTTATTTGAAAGTCAGAGTTGGAGCCGGCGCCATGGCTCACTTGGTTAATCCTCCGCCTGCAGCGCTGTCATCCCATATGGGTGCCGGGTTCTCTCCAGCTCTCTGCTGTGGCCCGGGAGTGCAGTGGAGGATGACCCAAGTGCTTGGGCCCTACACCTGCATGGGAGACCAGGAAGAAGCACCTGGCTCCTGCCTTCGGATCGGCGCAGCGCCGGCTGGGCCATAGCGGCCATTTGGGGAGTGAACCAACGGAAGGAAGACCTTTCTCTGTCTCTGTCTCTCTCTCACTGTCTATAACTCTGCCTGTCAAAAAAAAAAAGAAAGAAAGAAAAGAAAAAGAGTTACACATTGTGGTACCTGCAACACTAGCACCCCATAGGGATATCAAGTCGAGTCCTAGTTCCTTCTTTCCTTCCTTTCCCTTTCCTTTCCTTTTTCCTTCCCCTCCTCTCCCCTCCTCTCCCCTCCTCTCCCCTCCTCTCCCCTCCTCTCCCCTCCTCTCCCCTCCTCTCCCCTCCTCTCCCCTTCCCCTTCCCCTTCCCCTTCCCCTTCCCCTTCCCCTTCCCCTTCCCTTCCCTTCCCTTCCCTTCCCTTCCCTTCCCTTCCCTTCCCTTTCCTTTCCTTTCCTTTCCTTTCCTTTCCTTTCCTTTCCTTTCCTTTCCTTTCCTTTCCTTTCCTTTCCTTTCCTTTCCTTTCCTTTCCTTTCCTTTCCTTTCCTTTCCTTTCCTTTCCTTATTTATTTGAAAAGCAGAGTTACACAGAGAGAGAGAAGGGTGAGGAGGTGACTTCCATCAGCTGGTTCACTCTCCAAATGGCCACAGTAGTTGGAGCTGGGCCAGACGGAAGCCAGGAGCTTCTTCCGAGTCTGTCATGGGTGCAGGGGCCCAAGGACTTGGGCCATCTTCGAATGCTTTCCCTCGCTCATTCGCAGTGAGCTGGATTGGAAGTGAAGCAGCTGGGACTTGAACCAGCACCTATATGAGATGCTGGCTCTGCAGGTAGTAGCTTTACCACTAAGCCACTGCACCATCCCTGCATCATTTCTGATCCAGCCCCCTGCTGATGTGCCTGGGAATGTATTGGAAGGTGGCCTGAGCAGTTGGGCCTCTGGCTCCCTTGTCGGAGACCTGGATGGAGCAGCAGATGGAAGATCTCTTTGTATCTCCCTTTCTCTATGTAGCTCTGCCTTTCAAATAAATAAATGTCTTTAAAAAAAGAATTTCATAGAAAATGGAATGTAAAATAAATTTTTGTTAGAAAAAGTTTTAAGAATTATGTACAGGCTTGCGCTGTGGAGCAGCAGATAATGCTGCCGCTACTAGTGCCACCATCCCATATGGGCGCTGGTTCAAGTCACATCTGCTCCACTTCCAATCCAGCTCTCTATTGTGGCCTGGGAAAGCCATAGAAGATGGCTCAAGGCTGGCGCCGCAGCTCACTAGGCTAATCCTCCACCTTGCGGCGCCGGCACACCGGGTTCTAGTCCCGGTCGGGGCACTGGATTCTGTCCCGGTTGCCCCTCTTCCAGGCCAGCTCTCTGCTGTGGCCAGGGAGTACAGTGGAGGATGGCCCAAGTCCTTGGGCCCTGCACCCCATGGGGAGACCAGGATAAGTACCTGGCTCCTGCCATCAGATCAGCGCGGTGCACTGGCCGCAGCACGCCACCCGCGGCAGCCATTGGAGGGTGAACCAACGGCAAAGGAAGACCTTTGTCTCTCTCTCTCTCTCTCACTGTCCACTCTGCCTGTCAAAAAAATAAAATAAAATAAAATAAAATAAAATAAAATAAAATAAAATAAAATAAAATAAAATAAAATAAGAAAGAAAGAAAGAAAGAAAGAAAGAAAGAAAGAAAGAAAGAAAGAAAGAAAGAAAGAAAGAAAAGAAAGGGAGAGAGGGAGGGAGGGAGGGGAAGGGAAGGGAAGGGAGGGGAGGAAAAGGGAAGGGAAGGGAAGAAAGAAGGGAAGAAAGAAGGAAAGAAAGAAGGAAGATGGCTCAAGTGCTTGGGCCCCTGCATCCATGTGGGAGACTTGGAAGAAGCTCCTGGCTCCTAGCTTCGGATCAGCCTAGCTCCGGCCGTTGCAGCCATCTGGGGAGTGAACCAGCAGATGGAAGACCTCTCTCTCTCTCTCTCTCTGCCTCTGCAATCTGAAGCCAGGAACCAGGAGCTTCCTCCAGGTCTCCCACGCGGGTGCAGGGGCCCAAGGACTTGGGCCATCTTCCACTGCTTTCCCAGGCCATAGCAGAGAGCTGGATCAGAAGAGAAGCAGCCTGGACTAGAACCGGTATCCATATGGGATGCCGGTGCTTCAGGCCAGGGTGTTAACCCACTGCGCCACAGCGCCGGCCCCAATAAATAAATCTTTAAAATAAAAAAAGGAGAGAGAGAGAGAGAGAATCCCAGCTCCAAGGGTTGGAAGAGACCTGGATATTCTGCTTTTAGAAAAAAAAAGAATTATGTATTTTGTTTATAATAATGCATTTCTGTGAACTTTGTGAAGTACTTTGATAAGTTTAAAAGATAAGGAATCTTTAAAATATAGATTGGTGAATACATACATTACTATATGTTTATATACTAATGATATATAAGATTAATTTTTAAAAAGATTTATTTATTTATCTGTTTGAAAGGCAGAGTCACAGAGAGAGAGGGAGAGAGGTCTTCCATGTGATGATTTCACTCCCTAAATGGCCACAATGGCTGGGGCTGGGCCAGGCTGAAGCCAGGAGCTTGGAGCCTCCTCTGGGTCTCCCAAGTGGGTGCAGGGGCCCAAGGTCTTGAGCCATCTTCTCCTGCTTTCCCAGATGCATTAGAAAAAGTGGAGCAGCCTGTCTCAAACCAGTGCCCATATGGGATACAAGCGTCACAGGTGGATGCTTTACCAGCTGCACCACAGTGGCAGTCCCAGGATCCATCTCTTTTTTTTTAAGATTTATTTATTTTATTTGAAAGAGTTACACAGAGAAGGAGAGGCAGAGAGAGAGAGAGAGAGAGAGAGGTCCTCCATCTGCTGGTTTACTCCCCAATTGGCTGCAATGGCTGGAGCTGAGCCAATCTGAAGCCAGGGGGCAGGAGCCTCGTCCAGGTCTCCCACGCAGGTACTGGCGCACAAGCACTTGGACCATCCTCCACTGCCTTCCCAGGCCACAACAGAGAGCTGGATTGGAAGTGGAGCAGCTGGGACTCGAACTGGCACCCATATGGGATGCCAACACTGCAGTTGGCAGCTTCACCTGTTACGCCACAGCACTAGCCCCATGGATCCATGTCTTTTAATCTTAAGTGGCTTTTACTCTGCAAGTCTCCCATCTTTTAAATCAGATTATTATTATTATTATTATTTCAAATCAGATTATTATTATTGTTATTTTTTTATTTGTTAGAATGGCAGAACAACATAGACAAGGATAGACAGGGATTTTCTGTCCATTGAGTCACTTTGCAAATGCCCTCAAAGCCAGGAGCCAGGAACTCGTGTGGGTAGCAGGTACAGAAGCACCCAGGCCATCCTCACACCAGGGTGGGTTTCCAAAGGTGCTAGATGAGTGACATTCTTGAACATTTGTTGGGCAGCACAGAAGCAGGGCCAAGTGTAGAGGACACCCAACCAAATGAGTCTCCAGCCCCGTGTCTCCCCCGTGGTTCACCGTGGATCACCAGTCTTGTAGGGCCCTTCATTCTTTTGCCTTTTTGCCTGTTGTAGACAGAAGGTCAGCTAAAGGAAGACCCTGAGGGGAGCACACAGCTGATGAGGCCCTGTCAGTGCAGACAGAGCTCCAGGCCTGAACACATTCGGTTGTACCCACTGTGCTTACCCAGTGGGATTGGGAAATACTCAGGGGCAAATGAGGGGATGAATCACATGATGGACGGTAAACACACAACCAAGTTCACTGTGCCAATGACCAGAGCTCCCCAAGTGAAGCCCGAGTGTCCCGTGCGGGAGGCACCAGACAGACACGCATGTGAGCCGTCAGGGGAGTTGCCAAGCCTGGTGCTCGTGCGCTGCAGCGGAACAGCAGGGCCTGCCTTCAGGCGGTCTGAGTCTTGGGCCAGGTGCACCTGAGTTCTGGGCTTTGAAGCTTGGATTCACAGTTACTGCTGCCATGTCTAGTGAAAAATCAGTAATATTCTTCATGTTCACTACTAGAAATATGGGTGGATGTGTGTGTGTTATTACAGGTTAGATCATTATGTGCCCCCTCCTTTTGTTGCCATTTTCCATCTTGTAGAAAATTCCGCATGGCTGTGCTGTCAGCTATGAAGGGAAATGGGCAAGGAGCTAATGGATAGGATTTTAAGGTGGGACAAAATGTGCATTTCAGGAGAGCCTTGGTATTGGCTTTGAGACCCAGAGCAGAGATGGAAGAGCCGTATGGAGGGTGCCTGCCCAGAGTGTGGAGGGAGAGGCTGTGGCCACTTGGGCAGCAGTGGCTTGGTCTGGCTGGAGGTGGGGTCACAGGCAAAGAACAGGCTTAGGATGGATCGGGAGCTCTTGAAAGCTCTGGGCGATGGTCCTGAGCTTGAACAAACTGAGGTGTTGGGGCTTGCGGAGCGAGAGGGAAGTTGAGCACAGAGATGCAGGTTGTGTGGGTTTGGCCCCTCACACTTTTCTCTTTTTCTCCATACCCTTCTCCCTGCCACCCAGACAGTAATTTCTTCATGTTCTTCCCTAGGTTCAGATTCAGAACAAGAAAGTAGACATCTCTAAGGTCTCCTCCAAGTGTGGGTCCAAGGCTAACATTAAGCACAAGCCTGGTGAGTGACCTCCCCAGCTGCAGGTGCCCACCACGGGCTGGCTGCAGAGCGTTTCCACCTGGGCCCCGCGCGTCCCTTAGAGCTCAGCAAGCTGCCTCATACCCCGGACAAGCAGTTCAGAAAACACAGTATGGGCGCTGTCCGAGAGAGGAATTCCGGGTGCTGGCCTATTTGTAAAGCTACCTGCGCATTCTCTGCTGCCCACCTTGCCCTGTTGGTCTGGGCCTGGGGGAAGAGGTGTGCTGTAGGCTGAGCACCCATGTCACTCTGTAGAGAGAGGGGTGGGTCGTGTCTATGGGATTCAGGAGAGGAGAGCCTGCCCTCCAGCAGTGGTGCTCCGTGTCCTACTAAGCACCTCAGGCCTTGTGCCGCAGAGCCTGGACTGTGGCCTGGGCTGCAGCAGATGGGGCAGGAGGGTATTGCTGCAGCAGCAGGCACGCTGGAGGGCAGGGCAGCTGTCCCCAGTCAGCGCCACAGGCCAGTGGAGGTGAGATGAGAGTGTGCTCTGTATTCAAATGTGTTCCTTTTATTTTTTTTTATTTTTTTTATTTTTTTTTATTTTTTATTTTTTTGACGGGCGGAGTGGACAGTGAGAGAGAGAGACAGAGAGAAAGGTCTTCCTTTGCCGTTGGTTCACCCTCCAATGGCCGCGGCTGGCGCACCGCGCTGATCCGATGGCAGGAGCCAGGAGCCAGGTGCTTTTCCTGGTCTCCCATGGGGTGCAGGGCCCAAGCACCTGGGCCATCCTCCACTGCACTCCCTGGCCACAGCAGAGAGCTGGCCTGGAAGAGGGGCAACCAGGACAGAATCCGGCGCCCCAACTGGGACTAGAACCCGGTGTGCCGGCGCCGCTAGGCGGAGGATTAGCCTAGTGAGCCGCGGCGCCGGCCCAAATGCGTTCCTTTTAAAGGATCAATACACTTTGGTCCTTAGGTAGCCTTCATTTCCCCTGTCATCTGGGAAGCACCTCCTTCCCTGGCAACAGCGAGCACCTTCATGTCTGCTTTGGGCCAGGCCTCGAACTCCAGTGTGTAGGGCACCTGCAGAGTGGAGCCAGGAGCTGGGTGTTGAGCTTTGTCATGTGAACTGGGACAGCTCCAAGGGAAGCCAGACCGCAGGGACAGCAGCCTGACCCGTGAGCTCTGGAGACTGCCCTCGTCCCCATCCAGGATGCTGCAGCCTGCCCTGGGTGTGTCGTCCTCGGCTCTCGGTCCGTTGCCATCCCTCTGTTCACCCCAGTGTGATTTGGTTTAGAGACTGACAGGTGAGGGTCACACCCTGTCCCTGTCACTCACTAGCTTGGTGGCATGTCAGGCAGATCCCTTCGTTTTTTCTGGTACCAGTTTTAGCAGCTGTGAAACATGGGTCATGACCCTGACTGCCAGGGCGTTGGCAGGGATCCTGTGAGGCTGTGCTGCCACGGGAGTCAGAGCATCTGCTCACCTCGGCACTCCTACGGGCTTCATGCCGTGCCGGCCCCAGATAGCGGTGGCTGGATTTGACACGAGCAGCCCTGTTTGCACCAGTACATGTACCAGTGCCTCATTTGTCTGCAGGGGCAGCCTCGGGCAGGTTATGTTGTCCCCAATCTTGGACGGGGCGTGCAGCCAGGCTTTGATGAAGTTTAGATTTCGGTTCTAGGCTCCTGGCTTTGCCTGCTGGGTTGTTTCTTTGCTGCCCTCAGTGACCAATTCCTTTTTGGCTCCAGGTGGAGGAGATGTCAAGATTGAAAGTCAGAAGCTGAACTTCAAGGAGAAGGCCCAGGCAAAGGTGGGATCCCTCGATAATGTGGGCCACCTGCCTGCGGGAGGCGCTGTGAAGGTATCAGTGGGACATAGCTGGGGGGTGGGGTGGGGACTGTCCAGCCAAGATCAGGTCCCAGAAGGGAGGCACCTGTCACCGCCCCTCAAGTCTCCTCAAGAGTCCTGTCCTGACCACGCCCACAGCTGTCTTCCCATCATCCCTCATCAGTCCTGAGTGAGGCAGGAGAGGTGAAGAGGCCCCCAGCCAGCCAGCTCTTGTCTGCCGACTCTGACCTGCCTGCTGGAGACAGCTTGCCCCTGAGAGCCAGGGCCTGCCTTGTGGAGCCCCTCCCTGCCAGTTTCCAAGGCACTGCGGGCCACAGCACAGTTGACCATGAGATGAGTGGGTGCCACATCACGGTCACATGGTGGAAGCCCCACTCCTGGCCCAGTACATTTTCAATTGCCAGCCACTTTGGGCCTGACGCTGCCCTCTGGCTGCTACCTCCTGATGGCCTGCCCCTGGCCGACCCTGCTTGGGACTGAGAGGGGTCTCGGGCCACAGAACTTCCTGTGCTGGCTGCTGGCTGCTGGCTGGGCCTCTCCTTCCCTTCCTTCTTCCCCCTTCCCTGCTTCCACAGCACCCTGAGACCCTCTGTGTGCCAAGATGCTGTCCATCCTTTGTGCCGAGTCATGGGTGGGTCGGGGACCCATGTGACCACCTTGCAGCTTCCCAGTGTGAGGATTCTGTCACTGCTCAAGGACAGGGCACCGCGAGAGGGGACGAGAGCAGCTGCCCACCCAGTCCTCCTGCTCATCTTCTGCTACTGCACTGACTCAGTGCTGGTCTCTCCCATGCACATCTCGGGGCTCCTGGCTGTCCCAGGCTCTCTTATTCCCATCTCGTGAGGACACCATATTCACGTGTTCTGACTGGAGTCTGTCTCAGCAGGGCCTGAGCTGCTTTTTAGCCCTTTTTCTGCAAAGCCACCTCCAGGCAGGTACAGACCAGGATTCACACCTAGGCTTTCCTCACCAAAAGTCCTGAGTTCTTTTCTGTGTTTGTATTTTCTCCCTGTCTTTATTTAAATTTCTGGAATTATTGTTCTAGTACAGAGGCCTTTTTCTTTCTCTTTTCTGATTAAAACCTACCCTCGAGGTTCTTTGGTCACTCTGGGCCATTGTGGGATGCAGGTGCTCCAGGTTACCAGAGGCTCCCACTATTACCCTTTCTCTTCTGCTCAGTGTCCCTGGATGTCCTCCTCCTGAGAAGCCCTCCAGGCCCCTGAGGTCTCCTTGGGTCCTACCTCCTTGGACATCTCCCTGCCTCCCCTGTGCCTCTGGGCTCCAAACCAGGGCCCAGCACACAACAGTCCCCCGTGTCTGGGGCATTTCCAAAGCTGTGAGTGGGCAAGGAGGACTCCCTGAGTTGTGAGGACCCCTGTCACATGTGCCGTGTGTGGAAGCAGGGCGGAGCTCATGGAAGCTCCAAGGTGCAGGTCACCACCGTTGTCCCTGCCGCCCAGGCCGGGCCCACAGCATGTGACCGGATCAGCGCCTGTGTTGGCTGTCACTGTCCTGATTCCTCTAATTCCTGGAATTAGCCTGTGGAGGGGTCAGCACCTCTGACTTCAGAGGGGCTTCACACAGCCTCGGGAGTGGGTGGCACGGCCAGGGGCAGGGGCTGGGGCTGCCTGGGCCTGGTTCTGCAGGTTGACTGTGCTGGGGCAGTGGGGTGGGGGCTCTGTGTGAAACCCACCACCATCACCCATCTCACTCCCTCCCCAACTGACCCTGCATTGTCTCCCCCACTGTTTCATTGTAGACTGAGGGCGGTGGCAGCGAGGCCCCTCCGTGCCCGGGCCCCCCTGCTGGGGAGGAGCCGGCCATCTCTGAGGCAGCGCCTGAAGCTGGCAACCCCACTTCAGCCAGCGGCCTCAGTGGCCACACCACCCTGTCAGGGGGTGGTGACCAAAGGGAGGCCCAGACCTTGGACAGCCAGATCCAGGAGACAAGTAAGTGGCTGGGCTCGGCCTGAGGGCCAGCCAGGGGCCCTGCCACTGGCCGCAAACTGAAACTCCTTTGTTTTCTGAGAAGAGTGTGGCCTCAATTTTAACAAAGTAACCTTTTATTTTCCAGGCATCTAATGATGACATTCTGGTCTCGTCTTCCGTCTCCCCTGTGTTCCCCCTCTTGTCTCCTGCGTCACCCTCTCCCTTCCCTCCTCCCGTGTCACTGCAGATTGAGACCTACAGGCTGACGTTCCGGGCAAACGCCAGGGCCCGCACCGACCATGGGGCCGACATTGTCTCCCGCCCTCCCCACTTCCCTGGCGGCCCCAGCTCGGGCTCCCGGGCTCTTGGTCCCCTTTCCCGGGCTGTCCACTAGACCTAGGAGCGCTTGGGTGCCGAGCCGCCCTTCAGGCCCCCTTCCCTCCTGCCACGCTTGCCCAGGGCAGCAGCAGCAGCAGCAGCAGCAGCCCCCACCCCCCATAGCTCCCTCCACTCTGCCCCAGGCCACTCCCTGCTCTGCTCCCACACCGTCGCCATCACCTTGCCACTGCTCCGTGGAGATTGGGAGGGGTTTGGAGGGTGGAGCTAAGTTGGCATTTAAGGGGACTGGGGGGAGGGGGCGCAGATTCCAGCCTCCTCTGTTTGGTTATTTTTGGACCAAACCCTGAAGAAACTGACATACCCCCTGCTCCCTGGGTCCACCTGGAGGAAGAGTGGAGGTGGAGTCCGTGTGACGGTCAAGTGCCGACTATGTCCCCTGGAGCCCAGCATGGCACGCGCTGCCCTGCCCCAGGTTAGGGCAGTGCTGCCTGTCCCCACTGCTTACTGTGCCTGCCCAGCTGCTCCCACGCATTCTCTAGTTTTATTTTTCTTCTAATAACCTAGAAACTGGTGGAGTAGTTTTGCAGGTTGAAGCCATGTCTCTGAAAGTCCTCAGCAGGTGTAGAAGGAAATGGGGGAAGGTCCTTAAGCCTCCACCCAGGAGGATGTCGGGCATCGGTGGGTGGGGGGTGGGCTGCCCTGCTGTGGGCAGCCTGGCAGCCCGGAGGTGTATGGGCAGGGAAGCAAGGTGTGCAGGGGCTGCGGCCTGATGAACCAGTCAGGCACGTGAGGGGCCGCTCAGTGTGGCCTGGTCGTGGTGGCATTGTGTGTTTGCTGCTTTTCTAACCAAGAGGCTGGTTGGCATCTCTGTCTCATTCCCTGGGATGTGGAACACAGGGCAGGGCTGCAGGAACAGGAAAGGGCCTTACTGCTCACGTTCCTCTAGCAGGCCTTGGGTGCTCAGGCCTTCTTTGTCCAGAACTTGTGTGACAGTGGGGAGTCAGGTCTGAGACTGAGGCCATCCCACCTGCAGGCAGACTGGAGAGGCGGCCAAGCCAGCCTGTCTGGGGCATCTCAGCAGGGCCCAGTCTACAGTCAAGGGGTAGCTGCAATGCTGAGAAATCCCAGGAAATGTATTGACACAGATTCTTATCTTATTGCACTTGTATTTTTTGTATTAAAGTTTGCATGGTTTCTAATAAAGGATTAAAACCGGAATTTGCAGTGAAGTGGCCTGGGAGTTCCAAAGGACTTCTCTGGAGGGCACCTTCTGCAGTGCTCCCTTGCCCCAAGTGCCCCCACCTCCTGCTCTCCTTTGGGTCTCCAGCTGTCTCTGCCCCTGGCATCCCCTGCAGCTGGAAGCGGAGGTTTTCACGCAGGTTCAGGTTTGCTCTTCATGTGGCACGAGGGCATCCCTATGCCTTACAGCTCCCTCGTATTTTGAGGCAGCAGTTTGTTTGCCTGGGGCAGTTTGAGACCAGCGCCCCAAGTACAAGCCAAGAAACCACAGTGACCTGGGGGAACCCCACTTCCCTCCCAGTCTGCAGGATGCTTCATCGTGCCTGGACCTTGAAGCTCCAATGTTTGGTCAACAGGAGGAAGAGGAGTGATCAAACTGGGGAGGGGGCACAGGAGTGAGGCTGATTCCAAAGGTTCCTGCTGTTATCCTGGAGCCACAAGGATGCTGTTTCCTTTGGCCAAGAGTTTGAAAGAATGGGGTGACCCAAGTAGAGAGCTCTTCTTAGAGGTTCACTGGTCACAGCTTCCTTGGAGGATCCCAAAAAGGCAGAGAGCCTGAGGCGGCTGGCCTGACAGGTGGGGACCAGTGGCCACCGTGTGGTGTCTACTGCTCTGCAGCCACTTGAGGGTGGGACATTTCTGTACTTCCCAATTTGCTTATGGCCATGGCCCAGCCATTCCCCATGTCAACCTGACTCCACTGTAATGATTTCAAGAGTAAATAAAGCTGCCTGATGTCCCACCACACAGGCCTGTGCTCGTTTGTCTCCACCTCTGGCACCAGCGAAGACCTCAGCCAGCACTCAGACCCTCACCTGCGAATCCGTGGGTCCTACCGAGTTTGTAGCAGGGCGATGGCACGACCGGAGGGTTATAGTCCAGGCAGGCGAGTCCAGTGTCCAGGTTTGCAAAGGCAGTGATGGTTCTGACAGGCCACCTGTGGCGTTGGGGACTTAGGTGAGGCGCTGCGCCGAAGGCTGGGGCTGGCCTTCAGCGTAGCAGCACTGCAGGGTCAACTCCTGGGGGGTAGGGAGGACAGTCTAAACCACAACTCAGGGCTACCACAGGCCCTGTCCCCCAGGAAGACACTTCTGTCTCTCCCTTCATGCTTCCTCGATGTCGGGCAGCTGAGGCCCTGAGAGGAGCCCCTAGTGGGTAGCGATGCTCACAAGGGATAAATAGAACTTTATTTTAAATAAACATTTGCACTCTGTACACAGCCCCAGGGAGTGGGGCTCAGTCATCTGCTGTCTTGCGCACATCAAAGCTACCACAGGGTCCTCGCAGCAGCTCTGCCAGCAGTGCCAGCAGCTGCCCGTGCTCCTGCTGCACACTGGGGGGAAGCGCAGCCAGCTCACTGCGCAGGCTCCGCTCCACCATGCGGCCCAGGGCCCTGCGCAGCTCCCTCAGCAGCCGCACAGTGCGTGAGTCACCCTCCAGCCGCAGCAGGTCACTGTCACTCAGTGAGATGGTGGCACGGCGCCCATCATCTGGGGGAAGGGAAGAGACCGGAGAGAGCACAGTGAGGCTGGGCCCAAGGCCATGGCGCATCCCATGGAGCCGTGGGGCTGGGAAGTCTGCAGGTACCCACCGCGGATGTGCACGTCGCCATCGGTCAGCAGCAAGACAGCTAACGGGTGCACCTGGGAGGAGTCCCGGACAAAGACGCTGCCATTGGACTTGACTGCCATGAAATATGTCAGCCATCGGCTCCGTAACCTTGTGGCCTCCCTAGGGAATAGACGGCTGGGTTGAGGCTGTGCTTTGGGCCCTACCCAGCTGCCCAGTCCACTCCTGCCGGTCCCCAACCTGTTAATGGTTGACTTGTGCAGCAGGATGTTGCCTGATTTGGTCCTGTAAGTGACACTGTTGGGCTTGAACTTCCCCTGTCGGGTCACTTTGCCCTGCCTCACCTGCAGGGATGGAGAAAAGGATGGGTGAGGTCAGGGAAGGAGCTGAAGAAGGGAGGCAGCTGGGATATGGTCAGCTCCTGCCCCCAGAGGCTGCACCTGGATGAGGTTGGGATAGAGACCAGCCATCAGCACGCCCTTCACCAGCTCCTCCTCCGCACTGTACTCATTGCACTGGGCAGAGGGCAGCGTGCAGTCTGACGGCTTCCCCACCAGGAAAGCTTCGTAAATGTTCTCCGAGAACTGCTTGACGAGCCCTGTGGGAGCAAGTGCACCATGAACCAGGGCCCTCCAGCCACAAGGCTAGGGAACGACAGGAGTTAGTGTGGGTGGGCATGGGTGGGAGCAGGCAGGAGGGGCTGAGGAGCCCAGGTGTGGACCCCGCTGACCATGGATGAAGCGCAGGCTGGGTGCGTAGAGCAGGTTTTCCTCTAGGTAGTTCTCCCGGGAGCTGCGGTCCTGCCAACGCAGCACCTCCTCCCAGCCGGCTACAGCCCGCACAAAGGCCAAGTGGTCGCTGCCGCTGTCATGGCTCAGCAATGCCTTCACCTGGGTTAGGGGGGCGGGGGGAGTACCAGGGTCACAGGGAGGGGCTGGAGAAGGCCGCCTCAGACAGGATGTGGCTGGAAGGCTGGAAGGGGGAGCCAGGGGGCTGAGGGGAGGGACTGGGTCTGACCTTGTCCACCTCTGCCCGGTTCTGCAGGCTGCTGCTGAAAGGGTCCCGGGTGAGGCAGGAAACCACCACTAGCAGTGGGTGCAGGCAGCGGAAGATGGCAGCTAGTACGATAGCCTTGGCCAGCCGCGGGTCAGTAGAGATGTGGGCCAGACGCTGCCCCAAGGTGGTCAGGTACTCTCGCTGGTCCAGCACCCCTGCAATGGCTCAGCTGTCAGTCCCATCTGAGAGCCACCCCAGAGCCCAGCCCAGCTCCTACGCACCGATCTCCTGGAGCAAGATCACAGCCTCATCTACCGCCTTGATGTTTGGACTGTCCACAGCCTTCGAGAGGAACTCGACTGCCTACAGCAGGAATAAGCCAGAGCTCCCTGTGAGTCTGCAGCTCACCTGCCTGCTCCCAAGGCCAGCCCCATCCAGCCCCAGCCCCAGCCCCAGCCCCAGCCCCACGCACCGTCTTCTCAGGCATGTGGATCTTGGCTTGCAGCACCAGGTTCTCCAGAGGTGTGCGCAGGATCTCTGGCACTTGGAAAGGGACCATTTTCTCCAGCCGGCTCCGTGGGAACAAGTGGTAGGCAAAGCCTGATTGGCAGCGGCCTGCCCGGCCCCGACGCTGGATCACGTTTGCTCTCGACACCCACACAGTCTCCAAGCAGGACACCTGGGGGAAGAAGCAGGTGAGCAGCCACACGGACACCACAGGACTCCCCCCCCAACACACACCGCAGCAGGGACAGTCAAAGCCCACGAGCGTGGCCTTCTCCAGAGACAGAGCCGCTGTAAGGCAGGTCTGGACTGGGGGCCACCTTGGGATTGGAGTCCTTCCCCCGGGGTCTGGCTGGGCCCAGGAGATAGGTGCCACCTTGGTCTTCAGGTCGTAGCGTTCCTCCTTGTGCAGACCGCTGTCCACCACATGTACAATGTCATTGACCGTGATGGAGGTCTCGGCAATATTGGTGGCCAAGACAATCTTGCGCACCCCTGCTGGAGGCTGCTGGAATATGGCCTTCTGGTCCATCATGGGGATGTTGGAGTGCACTGGGGAGCAAGACACACACTGGTTATAGGCACACTCCTGCCAGAACCACCTCCTAGAATCGGGGCAGGGCAAGGACTCCAACCCCATCCTGATGAAACTGAGGCCTATGCCCAGCAAGAAATGAGGCAGCTGGGTCATCAACTCGGGCCCGAGTCCATTCCATTGGGTTTCCCAGGAGAGGGCAAGGCTTGTTTCTAGGGGTCCATCCGCCCTTGCACCGGGCTCTCACCTGGCAGGATGAGGTACTTGCTCTCGTGCAAGCCCAGGGCCTCCTGGAGGCGTTGCTGCACTCCTCTGATCTCCTGCCATCCAGGCAGGAAGCACAGGATCCCACCTGCAAAGGGGCCTTGCAGGCATGAGCCAGTTGCTCCTACACAAGTGCTCGGGTGGGAATAAGGGAGAGGGAAAGCACCCACCTGGTTCCCCACAGGCGTCGATGTGCAGAACCAGATCAGTCACGAGGTCCAAATCAAGCGCGCATTCATCCTCCGACTGGGGGAGGGGAAAAGAGGCCACGGTCACAGCCCCTGGGGCCAAGGGCTTGTGCACAGGACACAGCCACTGTGACGTAGTGAGGCAGAGCCAGTTGACGCGACAGCGCCAACCCTCGCCTGCTGGCCACAGAGCTAACAGGGCAACTTGCCCTAGGCCACCGAGCCACAGGGCCAGGGAAGAGGGGATCCACAGAGCACAGGCCAGAAGCCCTGTGAGCCAGGGTGGGAGTGTCCCTCACCTCATGGTGCCGGTGCCGGTGCGGGTACTGGTGCTTGCCCAGCTTGACCAGGATGTCTTCCAGGTAGTGCTCCTTGACAGGGTACATGAATCCAGGCACCTTGATGACGGGGCAGCCACCAAAATAGCGGGAGAAGCGCTCATTGTCGCCCGTGGCGCTCATGAGCACCAGCCGCAGGGCCGGGTTGAGCCGCTGCAGGCCCTTGAGCAGAATGAGCAGGAAGTCCGTGTTCACATCCCGCTCGTGCACCTCGTCCACAATGACGTGGCTCACGCCCTCCAGGCTGGGGTTGCTCTGCAGCTTCCGCAGCAGGATGCCCACGGTACAGAAGAGCAGTGCTCCACCTCGGGCTGGGGGCTTGCTTTCTAACCGCACCTGGAAGCCCACATTCCGGCGCAAGGAAGGGCCCAGTTCATGGCTGACCCGCTGGGCCACGGACACAGCCGAGATGCGGCGAGGTTGGGTAATGATCACATTGCAGCGGGCGCCACGGCCCTCTGTCACATAGCGCTCCAGCAGTAGCTGCGGGATGCGCGTGGTCTTCCCACAGCCGGTGTCCCCGGAAATGACCACCACCGGGTGCTGTTCAATAGCATTGAGGATGGTATCCCGATGGGGGTCTACAGGTAGCTGAGGGGTCTCTTGCCAGACTGGTCCTCGCCGCCGCCACAGCTCCAGCAAGCTCTGGCTCAGCCGCACTTCCTCTGCTTCTGACAGAGGCACGTAGGGCTTGCCCGTGATAGGGTCACTCAGGGGCCCAGAGTCCTTGCTCAAGGGCAAAATGTCGTCGCCCTGCAGCCGCAGCTCTGGAGAGATCCACGAACTGTCCACAGGATACTGGGGGGTTAGGGGACAAACAAAACCCTGAAGAGAAGCATGGCTTGCCTGTTCCCACACACACACACACACAGCCTACACAGGCGCACCAGGCTCCAATGATGTGGCCCTACCCTCTAGGCAGAGGACTTGGTCCGTGACCAGCCTGGGACCCATGGGGGCAAGACCAGGCTGCTTGAGGTGGGCTTGGAGGGGGGGGGGTGTCCCAGGTTCCATCAGTGGAAAATGGGAGGGGTGGTCCCCACTGCCTGTTACAGGTGGAGGCGACCAGACTGCAGGGAGTTGGTGGGGAGGGGTATCTGGGCTCTCTTACGTGATTTAGGAAGGTCTCTATCTTGCGGAGGATGGGCTCCGGCACCTGGATGGTACACGGCCGCCGCTGGGTCTCGCCCAGTTCCCGCAGGGAGGCCAGGTTGTACATGGCATGGGTAAGCGGCTCGTTGTTCCTGTCCACCAGGCCCAGGCTCTGCAGAGAGGAAAGGCAGCCCTCGATCGAGCACTGCTCCAGCTCCCCGAGAACGGGCCCCGACGGCCTCGGGAGCTCCACAGAAGCTGCACCAGCAACCTCTTCCAAGAGCCGGCTTCCTGCTCACATGCTGAGAGTAAATCAGGAACCAGGAAAATTTCTGTCCCCACAAAATCCATTTTAAAAAAGTTAGTTAAAATGAATTCAAGGCAAACTAAACCTGAAGTAGCAAAGTACAGCAGTGCCACCGGCCCCAAGTGCGGTGCCCTGCCAACAAACTTCTGAGCAGCTGGAACCCGTGGCCCCCCAACAGCCCGAGACCCATCTCCCCTCCAGACTCCCGACATGGGCCACCAGGAACCAGCTCAGCCCCGAGCAACTCTGCCGCATACCCTGAAGGCGCCTCTTCTTTGGACCTCACCAATGCCGGGTCAACCCAGTCCTGCTCCAGCTGCCACAGCCACCTCCTGGTCTCTGGGTGGCCCTTCCCATCTGTGACCTCATCAGTGTCCATTTAGGCAACATGATAAAATAAAATATGCCTCTTGAGGGATAATACTACTGCTCCAAGCATCCCCTAAAGCCATCTCACCAGGAAGCAAATCCATTCTGACCCCCTAGGCCAAAGTTCACCTCGTCAATGACACCCTGTGCTTCTGTCACCTCCAAGGTCTGCACTCTGCTCCCCATCCAAAGCCCAGATCAGACGCTCCATCCTTAAGTAGGCTTCCCCTACAGGAATCTCTGCTTCGGTTAGGTGTCAGGACCTCAGACACGGGGATCCAGTCCCTGGACTACACACAGGTCAGTGCCAACATAGCCCCCGTCCTCTCTTAGGACTTGGGGTTTTACCAGGCAGCCTCGCCGACAGGTAGCCATCCAACACTGCGGCCAGCTGGAAGCTTGCTCCTTCCGATAGGCCTTTACCACGTCCACATGCTTCTGACCATCAGTGGCTTGCGTGAACTGAGCACAAATTCAGGCTTCCACACAGATCTGCCAGTCAGTCCTCGTTCTGGCCCCTGGAGCCAAGGGAAGCACATCCGTTCCCTCTTCCATCTCACCCCATCCCTGCTCGCCCTTCTCCTCTGCTTTCGCGGTTTCCTCAGCTGCCCCCATCAGCTTACCCAGATGCGGTTCCCAGAGCCGCCTGCACCAGAAGCACACCTGTACACCTGACCGTGCAGAGCACAGCAAGGTGGCTTCCCCTCCTGCAGACCCCTCAGCCGTCAGCTCACAGCACCAACAGCCGTCTCAGGCAGCTGGTGTAGTGCTGACTCCACTCCTATGCCCCTGCTCCTACTTACAAAGCTGCTTCAGCCAACTGACTCGCACGTCACATGGCCTTCACCCTGAGGTTGCTGGCTTCCCAGACCCACATCCGATCCTTCATTTTGGCCACCAAGTCCAGGTCACTGGGGTCTTTCTGGACAGTGTCCACCTCTCATCCCAGCACCGCCACCACACCCAGTATCCTGCCACTCAGAATGATGGGCAAGTCTCCTGGCTTTCCCAGGTTTTGGTCAAGTACAGAGAAGGCTGAGCTACAGGCAAAACACCTCAGAAGCACTGGGGAAACCATGGACTCGGCAGCCACACAGCCTGCCAACGAGCCTCAGACACCAGGACATCGGCCTGCTGTGGCTTCATGTCCCAGAAACGTGGAGCCGTCCTCCCCAGTGTAGAGGGCAGCCCCCAACACCCTCATGTACCACACCAGGGACACTCCTGCACTCACCTTCAGCTTCTTGCAGGCCAAGGCTGCTGCCTTATTCTCAGCCTCTGCTTTGCGGCGCCCTTTGGCAACAAAGGTCATAGGACAAGGCCAGAGCAGGGTGAGTGTAGACAGCTTGGTCTTGGTGCCCACAGTATGGAACTGCATGAGGTTCTACATGGAAGACAAGTTGAGAAGGTGACAAAAGGGGACTGAAAAGAGACACGTGGCATTCTCAGAACACGCAGATGCCAGAGATGGAATTAGTAGCCATCTCAGCAGTGCCAGATGGCAGCCCTATCAGAAGCACCACCACACGACCAGAAGCAAGCCCCATGGGGCAAGCACCTAGTCCTGGGCTGGCTTCTCCCGATGCGCCCCAACACGCACAGCAGAAGATGGTGTCTCAGCAATGCCACACTACCTCTGTGCTGCCCACCGTCCTCAGCACCCAGGAGGGCAGCTGTCAGCACGAGCTGGAAGTCAGGCCCGTTCTGGGGAGGTACGAGTGGCTTGTACCTGTCCGGAAGTCTTGCTTACCCAAAGCCCGTGGGCCTGGCTGCAACGATCACAGTCCTCTCATCAAGATGGCCACCCATACCTCCACTCCCCCAGCCTCCAGACCCACTCCTAGGCTCCTGCACTGGGACTCACAGCTGTCCCAGCTGCAAGTCCCTTTTCACCCTCCAAGGAGCCCAAGTCCCTCCAGCTGCCCTCCTACCTGGTCTTCAGGGAAAGCTGACATGGTCAAACATGTCCCTCCCCGCCCCTCACCCAAAGGCTTCCAGGAGGCCCCCCCCAACTCACCTTAGCTGTGGAGGAGGACGTTGCAATCTGAATCACCTTGGCCAGGAGGTTCTTGGGAAGCGGAAACTGGGTCAAAGCCCTAATAGCACTGTCATCGTCTGTCATTTCAAAGGACCCCCCCCTGGGAGGAACAGAAGGTCAGGTGAGAACGTTCTCTCTTCCTGAGACCTGGAAGCCAGGATGCCGGCTGCAGTGTCGCAGCAGGCAGGCTGGGCCTCACCGCTCTCCCTCTGTTCCCCCAGAAAGGGCAGAGGGCAAGCAGGCGGACTCACAGGTGAGCTGCACAGAGCGCCTGTGCTGTGGTGCTGTCGAAGCCGAGCCACGCAACACAGCACCAGAAGTGGCTGTCCCCCAAGAATGAGCAGACACACTAGTGAGTGACAGCACATGCAGGCTGCAATGGGGGACAGAGACCCACTTCAGGAGGCTCCCAGGAAATATGCACCCCTCCTCATGTCACTGGACCACTGTCCCCTGCATCCAGCTATACCTTGAGTCCCTGAGTGGGTTGTGGGAGTCCTGCTGGGTCATGGACAGGAATTCAGTAACATCAATGGTCCCCTCTTCTAGCTCTTCCTCTTCATCTTCCTCTTCCTCCCGACCCAAGGAGCGGGACAGGCCACCTGGTCCCCCTGGCCGAATGTTCTCAGGATTCAGCTGCCGCCAGGAAGTGGGGGGCATGGTGGGTTCCGGGCGCCACCAGCTGTCAGCCGGCGAGCCAAAGCGATCAGCTAGCACTCGGTATTTGGCAGCATCAAACAGTTCATTGCGTGGACCCAGCAGGCCCCAGCCCTGGGGGGAGGAAGGGACACTGTGAGGGTCCACACCATCTTTACTCTTCAGTCTGCCTTGTGTCACAGAGCATCTGTCTAACTACCTCAGCCCCACGGCCAGAACCGGGAATACAGAAAATGCTAAAGAACCCCTAGCTTTGGTGCCAATGTTTTGGTGCAGCAGGTTAAGCCCCTCCTTGTGATGCCAACATCCTACATCAAAGTGCCAGTTTGAGTCTGGCTATTCTACTTCCAATCCAGCTCCTTGCCTGGGAAGGCAGTAGAAGATGGCCCAGGTGGCTGGGTAACTGCCATTCATGTGTGAGACGTGGATGGAGTTCTATTATAGCCATTTGGGGAGTGAACCAACAGCTGGCAGATAACTATTTCTCTGTCACTCTGCTTTTCAAATAATTTTGTTAAAAGATATATTTATTTATTTATTTATTTGAAAGTTAAAGTCACACAGAGAAGGAGAGAGGAAGAGGGAAAGAGGCGGAGAGGCGGAGAGGGGGAGAGGCGGAGAGGGGGAGAGGGGGAGAAGGGGAGAAGGGGAGAGGGGGAGAGGGGGAGAGGGGGAGAGGGGGAGAGGGGGAGAGGGGGAGAGGGGGAGAGGGGGAGAGGGGGAGAGGGGGAGAGGGGGAGAGGGGGAGAGGGGGAGAGGGGGCAGGTGTCTTCCAACCACTGGTTTACTCCCCAACTGGCTGCAATGGCTGGAGCTTCACCAATCCAAAGCCAGGAGCCAGGAGCTTCTTCCGGGTCTCTCATCTCATGTGGGTGCAGGGGCCCAAGAACTTGGGCCATCTTCTACTGCTGTCCCAGGCAATAGCAGAGAGCTGGATTGTAAGTGGAGCAGCTGGGACTCAAACCAGCACCCATGTGGAATGCTGCCACTGCCGGTGGCGGTTTTACCTGCTACGCCACAGAGCCAGCTCCTTCAAATAAATTTTTTAAAAAGCCTAGCTTTGACAATGAAAAATGACAAAATAAATGCTTATATCAATTAAGTTTAAAACAAACCCACAAAGCAGAGGAGGAGCAGAAAGTTCACACACAGAGAACTCGAGATGGCTCAGTGAATGTGGTGACCAGGCCGTGCACATACACACAAGATGCTGTGACTTCTAGGCCGGCGCTGCGGCTCACTAGGCTAATCCTCCGCCTAGCGGCGCCGGCACACCAGGTTCTAGTCCCGGTCGGGGCGCCGGATTCTGTCCCGGTTGCCCCTCTTCCAGGCCAGCTCTCTGCTGTGGCCCGGGAGTGCAGTGGAGGATGGCCCAGGTGCTTGGGCCCTGCACCCCATGGGAGACCAGGAAAAGCACCTGGCTCCTGGCTCCTGCCATCGGATCAGCGCGGTGCGCCGGCCGCAGCGCGCTGGCCGCGGCGGCCATTGGAGGGTGAACCAACGGCAAAGGAAGACCTTTCTCTCTGTCTCTCTCTCTCACTGTCCACTCAGCCTGTCAAAAAAAAAAAAAAAAAAAAAAAAAAAAAAAAAAAAAAAAAGATGCTGTGACTTCTGACACAAGAACCCTATGCTGGGAATACATTCTGCACAAGCAAGTTGAAACATTTCTAAACAAATTATACAGAAATACTCAATGTGAAGCAGGCATTTGGCACAATTGTTAAGATGCTGCCCGGGACACCATTTTAGGTCAGAGCATCTGGGTTCCAATCCCAGCTTCCTGTTGGTGCACACCCTGGCAGGCAGCAGGAAATGGCTCAAATACTTGGGTCTCTGCCACAAATGTGGGAGACCAGATGGAATCCTGGGCACAGTACTGGCTGTTGATCAAAGAGCTCCCTTGATCTTTGTCTCTCTGGCTTTCAAATGAAAAGATAAAAACAAATAAAAATTATTTAAAAATGCTACAGAATTAAAGGATAAAAAAAAAACTTAAAAATGAGCTACATTTCTCTCTACATCAGTAACAATCTATTTGATAAACAAATTATTAAAATCCCATTTATGATACCAAGCAAAAGAATCAACTACTTTCAAAGTACACACTGAAAACCATAAAATAATCATTGAAAGAAAATGAAGATACAAATAAATGGAAAGATAACATCCCATGTTCATGAACTGGAAGAAATAATACTGTTAAAATGTCCACATTCCCCAAAGCAAAACAGAAATTCAGTGCAATCCTGATTCCGAAATTCCAACAGCATTTTCCAAATGAAAAAAATATTAAAAATTCTAAAATACATTTGAACCACAAAGACTTCAGATAATCAAAGCAATCCAAAGAAAGAAAAATAAAGCTGAGGCAGCACACAAACTGATTTCAAATTCTACCACAAAGCTATGATAATCAGGAGTATCACACTGCCACACAAAGACACAAAGAAAAACAGAACAAAATAACCCAGAAATAAATCCAAGTATATATGGCCAACTAATTTTCAATAAGAAAAATCAAGAAAATACAATGGGACAAGGATAACTCTTTCAATAAAGGCTACAGGGAAAACCAGATATCCACAGGCAAAAAGAAGGAAACTGGACCCTTCCCTTAAGCTACATACAAAAATCAATTGAAAAAAGGGTTAAAGACCTAAATATAAGACCAGAGACAAACTTTTAACAAATAAAAACAGGGTAAACATGTGGCATACCAGTTAACACACTGCTTGGGACCGCCACATCCCATATCAAAATACCGGGGTTTGAATTCCAGATCTGTCCCTAACTCTAGCTTCCTGCTAATGCACACCCTGGGCAGCAGTGGATGATGGTCCAAGTGTCTGGGTCCCCGCCACCCAAGTTGGGGGAACTGGAATAAGTTCTAGGCACAAGTTCTGGCCCAGCCCTAGCTGTTGAAGATATTTGGGAAGTGAATCAGTAGATGGAATATCTTTGCTTGCATGTCCCTCTCTCTACCATTCAAATGAAGGAATGAATAAACACATGTATTTTTCAAAACAGGTAGCACACATACAGCCTAGCATTTAGGATGCTGGCCTCCTACATCAAAGTACCTGAGTTCAACACCCATCTCCATTCCCGCCAATGAAGGACCTGGGAGGAAGCATTGATGGCTCAAATAACTGGCTTCCTGCCACCAAATGAGACCTGGACTGAGATCCTAGCTCCCAGTTTCCAGTCTAGCCAACAGCACTGTGAGCATCTGGGGAGGGATCCAATGAATGGGAGAATGGGAGCTGACTCTTTCTCTTCTTCTGCCTCTCAAAAAAAGGCAGGCGGGGTGGAGCGATGGCAGCACCGTGGTGTAGTAAGTTAAGCCACTGCCTGCAATGCCAGCATCCCCTATGGGCAACAGTTTGAGTCCAGGGTGTTCCACTTCTGATCCACCTTCCTGCTAATGCACCTGGGAAAGCTCTGGGCTCCTGGCTTCAGTCTAGCCCAGCACCAGCTGTTGCAGCCATTTGGGGAGTTACCCAGCAGGTAGAAGATCTCGCTCATCTTGTCTCTCTGTAACTCTGCCTTTGAAATAAAAAGGAAACCGTTTTCTCTGTAAAAGGTGGGCAGGGGGCAGTAGGAAATTAATTGAGCGGTTAAGATGCCTGCCTCCCACACCAGAATGCCTGGCTCCAGCTTCCCACCAACGCAGATGCTGAACAGCAGCAGTGATGGCTGAATAAACTGGATCTCTGCCATCAAAGCGGGAAACCCGGCTGAGTTCCCAAGTATTTAAGGAGTAAACCAGTGGAATGGGAGTGTTGACTCTTTGTCTTTCTGCCTCACAAATTTTACTACATTTTTTAAAAGGACAAATAACTAAATAGACATTTTTCCCAAAATAAACCATATAAACAACAAACAGATAAATTAAAAGGTGCTGCACATCACTTATTTGGGAAATACAAATCACAACTACAATACCAGGGCCAGCAGGCAGTGCAGCAGGTTCAGCCACCACCTGTGACGCTGGCATCCTCTGAGAGTGCCAAGCTGAGTCTTCCAATCTAGTTCCTGCTAATGCACCTGGGAAGGCATCAGAAGCTTGGGCTAGATGGAGTTCCAGGCTTCTGGTTTTTGGCTTGGCTTACTCCTAGCCACTGTGACCACCTGGGGAGTGAACCAGTGCATGAAGATCCCTTTCTGTCTCTTCCTCTAACTGTATCTTTAAAATAAATAAAATAAATCTTAAAAACAAACAAACAAAAGCCACAATATGGCCTCATACCTATTAGGACCACTATTATATAAGCCGGCACCGCGGCTCACTAGGCTAATCCTCCACCTTGCGGTGCTGGCACGCCGGGTTCTAGTACCGGTCGGGGCGCCAGATTCTGTCCCGGTTGCCCCACTTCCAGGCCAGCTCTCTGCTGTGGCCAGGGAGTGTAGTGGAGGATGGCCCAAGTACTTGGGCCCTGCACCCCATGGGAGACCAGGAAAAGCACCTGGCTCCTGCCATCGGATCAGTGCGGTGCGCCGGCCGCAGCGCGCCACCAGCGGCGGCCATTGGAGGGTGAACCAACGGCAAAGGAAAACCTTTGTCTCTGTCTCTCTCTCTCACTGCCCACTCTGTCAAAAAAAAAAAAAAAAAAAAAAAAAAAAAAAAAAAAAAACCACTATTATCAAAATGACAGGACAGGATGTGGGAAAAAAAGGAGCCCTATGTACAAGGCAGCCATTATGGAAATCAGTGCACAGGTTTCTCAAAAAAGTCAAAATAGAATCACCATACACCAAGCAAATCAGCACCTTGTGGAGGTATGTGCGTTCTCATTTTCACTGTGATGTTATTCAAAACAGCCACAACATGGAAACAACCCCAGTGTTTGAGCAGTGTATACAAAAGTACTATGTCCCAAAGTTTGTGGAAATGGAATCAAAAGTTTATTTATGGGGCAGGCATTTGGTCTAGTGGTTAAGATGCTACCTGGGATACTCACATCCCATATCAGAGTGCCTGGGTTTGAGTACCAGTCCACTCCAAATTTCAGTGTCCTGCTAATGTGTACCCCAGGAGACAGTAGGTGATGTTTCAAGTAGTTGGGTCCCTGCCACCCAAGAGACCCTGACTGAGTTACTGGCTCCTGACTTTGGCACTGCCCAGCCTTGGCTGTTGCAGGCATTTGGGAAATGAAGCAGTGACTGGGAATACTGCCTCTCTTGCTCTCTCTCCCTGCTCTACAAATAAATTTTAGTATGTATAAAATGTTTTATATGTATTTATATGCATATAAAACAAATGGCTTAAATATATAAAATATAAATATATATGTATATGTTTTAAAAATAAGCTTATTTGGGACAAAAATTTTGAAGTGCATGAAGTTTTTGAAGATAACTCATATGCATGGACTCAAAAATTTATGAACCATGAACCTTCAGAGAGCACACACTCAACAGAATGCTATTCATCCTTAAGAAAGGCAATGCTGGGGCTGGCACTGTGGTGCAGCGGGTTAAAGCCCTGGCCTGAAGCGCCAGCATCCCATATGGGGCCAGTTCTATTCCCAGCTTTCCTCTTCCAGTCCAGCTCTCTGCTATGGCCTGGAAAAGCCCAAGTCCTTGGGCCCCTGCACCTGTGTGGGAGATCCAGAAGAAACTCCTGGCTTCAGAACAGCGCAGCTCTGGCCGTTGTGGCCATCTGGGGAGTGAACCAGCAGATGGAAGATCTCTCTCTCTCTGTCTCTACCTCTCTTTGTAACTCTGTCTTTCAAATAAATAAAAAGTTAATCTTAAAAAAAAAAAAAAAGAAAGAAAGAAAGGCAACGCCATCATCTACAGTAAAGTAGATGAACCTAGAGGACATTAAGCCAGACACAGAACACTGTACGATCTCACTTAAAGGGGTACACAGACTCTAAAAATCAAATACATAAAAACAGAGTAGAGCAGTGGTTACCAGGAGCAGAAAGGAAGTGGATAAGGAAGAGGACTATAATAAATAATAAAATCATTATATTCTGAAAATTGTGAAGCTCGTGCATTTTAGGTCTTCTTATGCACACACACACACATACACACACACCTGAAATAACTAAGCAATGTGACAGATACATTGATTTGCTTGACCACAGTAATCATTTCAACTGTGTTTGCATGTGTGGATGCAGGTGACTGATATACATACATAACAATAAAAATTAAATTAAGCATCTCCTGGGGCTAGTGTAAGTGGCGTAGTGGGTTAAGCCATCCCCTAGAGTGCCAGCATCCCATATGGGTGTCAGTTCAAATCCCAGCTGCTCCACTTCTGATCCAGCTCTCTGCTATGGCCTGGGAAAGTAGCAGAAGATGGCCCAGTCTTTGGGCCCCTGCACCCACGTGGGAGATCCGGAAGAAGCTCCAGGCTCTCGGCTTCAGATTGGCCCAGCTCCAGCTATTGCAGCCATTTGGGGAGTGACCTGCAGATAGAAGACCTCTATCTCTCTCTCTCTGCCTCTATAACACCACCTTTCAAATAAAAAATTAAAAAAAAAATCTCCTGAGGGGCATGATCATTTCCAGCTGAGAATCACTAAGACATACCCTATACGAGACAGATTCTTTTTTTTTTTTTTTTTTTTAACAGGCAGAGTGGATAGTGAGAGAGAGAGACAGAGAGAAAGGTCTTCCTTTGCCGTTGGTTCACCCTCCAATGGCCGCCACAGCCGGCGCACTGTGGCTGGTGTATCATGCTGATCAGAAGCCAGGAGCCAGGTACTTATCCTGGTCTCCCCATGGGGTGCAGGGCCCAAGTACTTGGGCCATCCTCCACTACACTCCCTGGCCACAGCAGAGAGCTGGACTGGAAGAGGGGCAACCGGGACAGAATCCGGTGCCCCGACCGGGACTAGAACCCGGTGTGCCGGCGCCGCAAGGTGGAGGATTAGCCTGTTGAGCCGCGGCGCCGGCGAGACAGATTCTTGAAACATTAAATATAAGAAAGATGGTTGAGCCATTAAGATTCACCCAGGAGAAGGACAGAAAGAGATTTTAGAGGGTGGGAGAAGAGTGGCCCAGGGAGAAAAGAGAAGCAGGGATCTCCAGGAACTCGAAAGAGAAGTCTGGCAGTGCCAAAGCCACAGAAGCCTTGAACAGAGGAAGGACTGAGAAAAGGCTAAGCCTGGCCAAGTATTGTTCCCATCACTGCACAGTCACCTGGCAATCACCTCTACATGCCAAGCACTACAGGGATACAAAGCTGGCCAGAGGCCAGAAAACAGCCTTGACCTGGGAGAGAGAAAATGTAGATCACAACCCCTGAGAGTGGTCTGCAGTTGAAGCAGGGCCAAAGGAAAAGCTCAGAACACTGCATTCCTGTGAGGCTACAGAAGCACATTAGCAGAGGAACGATCTGAGAAAGCAAAGGGTGAAAGAGGGGAAGGAGAAGCAACACGGAAGGGGGACTGAGAAATATGGTGGAGACGTACGGAGCAGGATTGGGGGCGAGGGGAGGCCTTTTCTCTGCAGAGCAGGAAGGAGCAGGGTCGGTGGAAGCCTGGAAGGAAAGTCGGAGGAAAACACACCCCTCAGCTCCACTACTTCAGAGCAGAGATGAAGTCCTAGGAATCTGAGGAAGTCTGAAAGCTGGCATAGCCACGATGGCAATTAGGGACGGACACAGACTGGCAAGCCCTGGAAAGGCCAGCTCACCAAAAACCTGAAAGCAACTCAGGTTTGACCTCTGGAAAATGAGAAAAGCAATCATAACCATCATCTTTCCATTACAAGACAGGACCATGAGGCCAGTGTGGTAGTAAAGTGGGTGAAGCCACTGCTGGTGATGCCAGAATCCCATACGGGCAACAGTTTGAGCCCTGGCTGCTCCACTTCCAATCCAGCTTCCTGCTAATTGGCCTGGCATTGGCCTGGCCCAACCCCAGCTGCTGTGGCCATTTGGGGAGTGAACCAGCGAATGGAATATCTCATGCTCTCCTCCTCTCTCTGTAACTCCCTTTCAAATAAATAAATCTTAAAAAAAGAAATGGGACCATGAGGACACTTCAAAAACTTGTGGAAAATGGAGTTAAAGGGTTAACCTATTTTGGGGCACAAAATTTTGAAATCCATGCATTTTTAATAATGTATGTCTTTCATAAATTTTTTGAAGACCCCTCATACACGCATACAGGGGAAAATACACACGAAGTATTAAGAAAAAAGAAACAGGCCGGCGCCGTGGCTCAATAGGCTAATCCTCCGCCTGCGGCGCTGGCGCCCCGAGGTGCCGGGTACTAGTCCCAGTTGCTCCTCTTCCAGTCCAGCTCTCTGCTGTGGCCCGGGAGGGCAGCGGAGGATGGCCCAAGTGCTTGGGTTCCTGCACCCGCATGGGAGACCAGGAGGAAGCTCCTGGCTCCTGGCTTTGGATCGGCGCAGCGCCAGCCATAGTGATTAGGGGAGTGAACCAACAGAAGGAAGACCTTTCTCTCTGTCTCTCTCTCTCATGGTCTATAACTCTACCTGTCAAAATAAAAATAAAAAATAAAAAAAAAAAACAGGTATATATCTATCAGGCTAGGCACAAGCAGTTTTTCATAGAGGGGTTCTTATGTGTAGTTTTTGAAACCACTGAAAAATTACCACAGAGGCCAACAAAACAAAATTGACTCCTTCCTTGGCTGAGCAGCACAGAAGGCACCAGGAAGTAGAAAGGGCTCAGGACAGGTGAAAGGCTGAACAGTGTCAACCTCTACCAAGATGCATCTGGCACCAGCACCTATCCCAGCAAGAGGCAAGGGTTTGGCTAGAGCAGAGTCACCTTGAACAGCTGGCAGGCTGCAGCTGCGGCCTGCCGCTCAGCGTCGATCTTCTTGCTGCCATAGCCTTCTACCTCCACGCTCTTGGGCCACTTTATGTGCAGGGTGACTTTCTGGGGAAAAAAAGAGAATCAGGATACTTGCCTGTCCAGACAACAGAACCGTTACAGATCACACAGAGCATCTACAGCAAAGCTGTGGACCTCCCGGCAGCAACACGTCAGGCTCAAAGGTGAGAGTGCAGGTGCACCAACCCTGTCACCGAGTCCTCACCACACCAACCCTGTCACCAAGTCCTCACCACACCAACCCTGTCACCGAGTCCTCACCACACTCTTAATTCTCTCACTCTGGATCGGTTTGCTTCACCTGAAGCTATCTGGCTTCTTCAAGGTACTGTTCTTTCCAGAGGGCAAGCTAGGACCCCATTTTATCTTTATAAATCTTCACTCAGTATGGTCTGCCTACATGTTTCAGTGGGACCCCCCAAGATCTACAAGATCTCTAAGAGCAGGAATTCTAATTACTGACTCCCTGTAGTCCTAGTCAGCCGTTAGGAGACCAAAACCAGGGATCAGTACAGGTGTCTAAGACAAGACGAGGACTGCTCAGCAGCTCTGCCCAGTGTTCCCTGCCTGTAACACAAACCTATTTTCTGACTTTTCTTCAAACTAGCTGGGCTAAGGCTCTCTGTTGACTATTTAATTCAGAAAACCCACTCTACATCCTCCTTGACAAAGAGACCTTAAAAAATAAAGAGCATCGAGCCTCCTTCAGCCACCAGCATTTACCTTTTTCTTCGGTCCATTTGTGTGCACATAGACGAGTTTGTCTTTTGCATGTGAGATGCCGAGAGCTCTTCCTATCACACTGTTCAGAAGGTTTTTGGGCTGTGGGAATTCCTTTAATAGGTCCCTAGAAGCTACGAAAACAAGAACAAAAGCATTTCAATCATTCTTTTTCTTTAAAAAAAAAAAAAAAATCCTGTGGATGTTTATCAGGGCAACCCTGGGCTAGATTCTGAGGATGCTGGCCTGTGACCCCTAACCACCCAGGAGTACCTGGGAAAATAGAGATGGCTTCAAGGTTTGTGGGACAGTGGGGCCAGACCCACTTGTCCGTCATGAAGGAGAAGGACCAATGACCCAATACCACAAAAGGGAACCAGCCAGCATCCTCTTCCTCCTATTTCATAACACAGTTACAGAAATCTGGAGTCCATAAATCCCCTAGAGTCTGACATCTGAAAGAAATCAACAAACAAAAAAACAAAACAAAAATCCACCACACACACACTGGGATCAAGACAGGGAAAGGCCCCTCCTACTGAAAGATCATGGAAAAAAGGATCAGCCCCATGTAGCACAATGGTGAGCTCTGGATCCTGAACACCAGGCCTCTGCTTCCAGCTCTACCGCTGCACTCTACAAAAGAATATGAACAGGGGCTGATTAAAAATCTTCACAGGGACCGGTGCTGTGGTGTAGTGGGTAAAGCTACCACCTGCCATGACAGCATCCCATCTGAACACCAGTTCCAGTCTGGCTGCTCCACTTCCGATCCAGCTCCCTGCTGATGTGCCTGGGAAAGCAGCGGAAGATGACCCAAGTCCTTGGGCCCCTGCCACTTAAATGGGAAATCTAGAAGAAGCTCTTGGCTTCAGCCTGGCCCAGCTCCAGACATTGCAGCCATCTGGGGAGTAAACCAGCAGATGCAGGATCTCTCTCTGTGTGCGTATGTGTGCGTCTGTCTGTCTCCCTGCTCTGTGTGTAACTCTGCCTTTCAAATAAATAAACAAATCTTAAAAAAAAAAAAAAAAAAAAAGACCTTCACAGCTGAGACACAGGCACACGCTATCCCTTCCTTGTTTCTCTACTCAGGCGAAGAAGGTCCCATCAAGCACAATGAGACCTCATTTCCTTCATCAGTCTGTGGCATCAATCCCAACACATAAATGGGTGATGTATCACACACAAGAGGCCGCTGGAAGCAACAGATCCGAGAGAAAGGGTCTAAGTCTGAGTGGCCCCTCAGGAGATGTAAGATCGGAGACTGCACTGGACAAGCAAAGCTTTTCATTCATCACCCTTTGTCTCTGGCATTGCACTACACCTGAAAGCAGCTCCAAAGAGGAGCTCGGGAGGAGCTGTGTCTACGTTCCTGCACCTTCGCCTCATCATCACCTGGACTGCTCCCCACAACACACCTGAGCATGGTGGCGGGGTGGGTAGGCGCTATCTCTGAAAAAGCTCTTCCAGGAACTGATGTAGCCCGTGCCAGGTTTTAGACTGTATATCCTAGAGGCAGACTGTTTCAACCGGCCAGGATGGAGAGTCCCGCTCAGCCCTGTGCCTTCTAAATGATTACCTTGTAAACCAACGAGGAATCAAGCAGTGAAGAAGCAGCTTCTAAGTAGCGTGGGGGAGGAGGGGCTGGCTCCACCCATCCTTGCTGGACAGAGATACTCTCACCAGTTTCAGTCTACACCATTTAGAAGTCACAAAGCCAAGTTCAGCCATTCTGTCACTACCTGCGGTCTTAAAGTTCAGGCATATTTGGGGCTATTTCCCACAATGGTGAGGTCTTGCCTACCCCTGATGCCCTGACTCTTGGCCACCTGTCCGGGTAGTGATGGGACGTTTATCTGTTTTCCTCCACTCCCTCGAAGTCCCACACCTCTCACCTATTCTTGCCAGGTAAAGGCGCGCCTAGTGTCCACCCGGGCCTGTAACATCTGAGCTTTACCACAGCAGAGCCGCGGCCTGGCAGCAGATGTCACTCTCAGCCACTACTGGAGACAGGGCCTGGGCCGGCCAGGCCCGACTGCGGCCCGAGGCCGGAGCCCCGAGCCGAGCCATCCCAGGAGTCAAGGGCGTCGCGGCCCATTCACTCCGCCACTGCCCTCACCGTTCACCATGCTTCCGTCGCCTTCCCCGGGCCCGCCAGGGACCTCCCCTGCCTCAGCCTCGGCGGCCTCCTTGGTGCGGTCGGGACGGGCGCAGCTTGATGAGAGGCCGCGCGAGCGTCCCTGTCGCCAGGCGGCGCGGGAGCCCGGCGACCGCAGGCGCGGAGAGACGCCGGCAGCCAGCGCCATGAGCCTCCTTGCAGCCGCCATCGCGCTCCCGCCAGCTCCCGCGGCCCGAGCGCGCGGCAGGGACCCGGCAGAGAGTAGAGGCCTGAGCACCGCGCGCCCCCTGCCGGCCGGGCGGACTCCGGGGCCGAGCCGAGAGGGCTAAAACCTTACAGGCGCTCTCTCTGGTCAATCCAAACCCACAGATTCGTCATTGAGATGTGAGGTAGCGAGAGAGAACAGGATATTTGGGAAAATAGTGCTAGGTGTTAGCTCAATGTCCATCCAAGGAAGTGAGCCTAGTTCCCTCTAGGTCCTACCTATTTCATTGTTCCATGCCTATAACCAACCAGCTTGCACTCTACACCTGACAGTGGAGCACAAGGCAACTGCTAAACTGGGGCACTCCTTTCTCATTAAGTGGTTTATAAAGTACATCTGATGAACAATCTGCAGCCTGGTCAGAGAAGACCTCTGAAACACAAAAAGAAAAGATTTAACCACCAGGGCTGGAGTCAAAGGGAAAAATACCTGACCATGGACATTATGCCAAGAACTAAGCTGGTCCAGAATTGACAGTCTGAATGCCACACTTGTTGGAAAGCCTGATGGGACTCCATCTCCAAACTATGAGGACACCTGGGCTGCAGCCAGGCTCCCTCCTCTTCTGCCTCTTGTGGCCTTGAGGAGCAGAGTGTGGGTCAGCAGGGAGTCAGACCGCACCTGCATGTCGTGGGCAGTGCCGGTGCACAGCAAGGGGCCTCTGTCTCAGTTCTGTGGAAGGGGGCAGTGGTCAGAGGTGGGCAGTGCGGGTAAGGATAACTTGAGGGGGAGTGATGTTTGTTTTTCATGCGGATGATCCCCTGGAGAGCTTGTTAAAAACACACTATGGGGTGCCACCCCCAGTTTCTTACTCATTAACTCTGGAGTGGGGACATAGATTCTGTGTTTTTAACAAGTTACCAGGTGATGCTAACCTGGGACCACACTCTCTGTGGCCCAGGGAAAGAGCACGGGATTTGCTGGGCTTAGTCTCAACTCTACCATTGCCCAGAGCCTTGGGCCATTCCATCAATTAGGAAAATCAGGAAAAACTTCCATTTTGTATGGCTGTGGTTAGGATCACAGGAGAAGGTGTAGAAGGTTTTGCAGAGTGCTCTGTTAGGGATACCGCTGCCCCAGGTCTGAGACAACACAGGACAGGTCACTCAGAGACAGATCTAGGCAGGGGGGTACAGCTTCAACTCAAACTCCTCAGTGGGACTTTACCAGGAAAGGGGCAAAAGAAGGTGGTTTTGGGGGCAATTCTGTGACACAGCAATTGTCACAAGGGGACACCACCATCTGTACCTACCAAAATGGGGTTCTCAGGGCCAGCGCCATGGCACAGGGGGCTTAACATCTTAGCCTGAAGGGCCAGCATCCCATATGGGCGCCAGTTCGAGACCTGGCTGCTCCACTTCCAATCCAGCTCTCTGCTATGGCCTGGGATAGCTGTGGAAGATGGCTTAAGTCCATGGGCCCCTGCACCCACGTGGGAGACCCGGAGAAGGCTCCTGGAGCCTGGCTTCAGATCAGCGCAGCTTTGGCTGTTGCAGCCAATTGGGGAGTGAATCATCGGATGGAAGACCTCTCCCGCTCTCTCTCTCTCTCTCTCACTCTTTCTGCCTCTCCTCTCTCTGTGTAACTCTGACTTTCAAATAAATATATAAATCTTTACAAAAAAAACAGAATGGGATTCTCCTAGAGCTTTGCAATTGGTGAAGCACCTGTTTCTCTGCCAAAAGCCTAGATTTTATCCCACTGCAGGTGCAGTCTTCAAGGACTGCCCACAGTCCCAAGGCCTCTGGAGAATGCAGAAGCTTACCGAGGCTGGCTGTAGCAGCAGTGGCCAAGTACAAACTTTGAAAACTATGGTACACTGGCCAGCACTGCAGCTCACTAGGCTAATCCTCTGCCTGTGGCACCGGCACAGCGGGTTCTAGTCCCGGTTGGGGCGCTGGATTCTGTCCCAGTTGCTCCTCTTCCAGGCCAGCCCTCTGCTGTGGCCCGGGAGTGCAGTGGAGGATGGCCCAAGTGCTTGGGCCCTGCACCCGCATGGGAGACCAGGAGGAAGCTCCTGGCTTTGGATCGGTGCAGAGCGCCGGCCATAGCAGCCACTTTGGGGGTGAACCAATGGAAAAAGGAAGACCTTTCTCTCTGTCTCTCTCTGATTGTCTAACTCTGCCTGTCAAAAAAAAAAAAAAAAAAAAGAAAACTATGGTACAGCATCTAAGAGCAGATGGAGACAACAGCCTGGCAAGAAGTGGGCCTGAGCCGTGTGTGGCACTCCGCTGTGACAGTCGCTTAGTGTAAGGCTGACATGCTGTGATTTCTTGGATTTATTACTCCAGGAGGGCCACAACAAAGGGCTATCCACAGAGCAAGACAGACCGTGAGTTATTAATTGTTCAAGCTGGGCGAGAGCTACACGAGTGCTCGCTGTGTTGCTCTACCTATTTGAGAAGATGTATTTCAAACAGTGTTCGAAATCTGCAGTGAACCAGCAGTTCACAGGGCGCGCCATCGCTTCCTTTGGGATCTAACGGCTGGAGTCACCCTGAGCAAACATTTCCCCTCCACAGACCTCGTCGACTCCATCAGCTCTCAGAGCCCTGGGACCTTCTCCTCACCTGTCTAGAAGAGGGGCTGGACAACAACAGCCTGCAGGCCAAACCCAGCCACTGCATGTCGTGAAGTTTTACTGGAGCACAGCCATGCTCCATACTTACTGTCTGCAACTGCTTTCATGCTAGCAAGAGTAACTGTGACAGAAAGCATACGGGCCAGGAAGCCTAAAAGCCAATTCCGGTCGGTGCCGCGGGCTCAATAGGCTAATCTTCTGCCTGCGGCGCCGGCATACCAGGTTCTAGTCCCGGTTGCTCCTCTTCCAGTCCAGCTCTCTGCTGTGGTCCGGGAAGGCAGTGGAGGATGGCCCAGGTCCTTGGGCCCTGCACCTGCATGGGAGACCAGGAGGAAGCACCTGGCTCCTGGCTTCGGATCAGCACAGTGCGCCAGCCGTAGCGGCCATTTGGGGGGTGAACCAACGGAAAAGGAAGACCTTTCTCCCTATCTCTCTCTCTCACTGTCCACTCTGTCAAAAAAAAAAAGAAAAGGCAAATTCCCTAGAGGGCCTGGAGCAAAGCTGGAGGAGTTCATCCAGGCCCCCTTCTGCCCACCAACATTAGACTTCTCCTTCACATTCTCGGGGGGAGAGAAAGTTGACTTTTTTGCCTGTGATAAAGAAAGGAAGTTCTAGGGCCAGTGTTGTGACGTAGCAGGTTAAACCAATTCCTGCAACACCAGCATCCCCTATGGGCAATGCTTCCAGTCCCAGCTATCCCACTTCTGATCCATGCCGGAGACCTGGGAGAAGCTCCTGGCTTCCGCCCAGCCCAGCCCCAGCTTCTGTAGCCATTTAGGGAATAAACCAGTGGATTTAAGATCTGTCTATCCCCGCCCCCTCTGCAATGCTGCCTTTCAAATTAATACACAAATCTTTAAAAAAGGGGGGGGGGGCATTTATTATGGCATAACAGATTAGGCCTGTGGTTTGAGTCCCAGCTGCTCCACTTCTAATATGGCTCCCTGCTAATGCATCTGGGAAAGCAGTGGAAGATGGCTCAAGTGTTTGGGCTCCTACACCTAAATGGGAGACCTGGAAGAAGCTCCTGGCTCCAGTCTGTCCCAGCCTCTGCCATTGTGGCCATCTTGGGAGTGAACCAACAGATGGAAGATTTCTCTTAATCTGTTTCTGCCTTTCTCTCTCTGTCTTTCAAATAAATAAAAAATAAATCTTAAAAAAAAAAAAAAAAAAAGAAGAGGAAGTTCTAAAAAGAGAAAGGGTTTACTGGCCCAGAGACATCTCCATCAACTTGGTTCAGGCATGACACCTGGTCCTAAATGTGCTGAACTACCACATCTAGCAGCATGGAATTGGGGTATAAAGACACACTAGGGGCTGGTGTTCTGGTGTTGCAGGTTGGACGGCCTCTGACAGCGCCGGCATCCCACATGGCTGCCAGTTCAAGTTCCGGCTGACCCACTTCTGATCCAGCTCTCTGCTAACGTGCCTGGGAAAGCAGTAGAAGATGGCTCAAGTGCTTGCAAGGCCCCTGCACCCATATAGGAGACCTAGATGAAGCTCCTGGCTCCTGGCTTTGGCCTGGCCCAGCCCTGGCACTAGGAGCCATTTGAGGAGAAAACCAGCAGATGGAAGATACTTCTATCTCTGTAACTCTGTCTCCCAAACAAATAAATAAGTAGATAGATTAAAAAAAAAAAAAAAAAAAAGAATATGCTGAGAGCCCAGCATTGTGACACAGCAGGTTAAGCCGATAGTTAAGATGCTGCTTGAGTGGGCATTTGGGGACGTGGACCAGCAGGTGGGAGGGGTGGTGGTGGTGTGTCTCTGCGCTTCTCAGATAAATTTTAAATTAAAATTCAAAAAAAAAAAAAAAAAAGATGCTGCTTGAGATACCCATATCCCCTTATCAGAGGGTCAGTTCAAATTCTGGCTGCTCCGCTTAATATCTATCTTCCTGCTGGTGCACCTGGGAAGGCAGTGGAAAATGGCCCAAGCGCCTGGGCCCCTGCCACCCGTGTGGGAGACCATGATGGAGCTCCTAGCCCCTGGCTTTGGCCTGGCACAGCCCTCGCTGCTGCATCCATTTGGGGAGGGAACCAGCAGACAGAAGATCGATCTCTCTGTCACTCTGCCTTTCAAATATTTCAATCAATCTTAGAAAAAGAAAACAAAAGAATCCACTGAATATATGGATGGGTGTTTGACCAACTTAGCTTAGCGGCCCCAAGAAAAGGAGAGAGGAGGAAGACCAAATAGTTCAGGCTTTCAGGAAGACCACAGAACCTCTGGGGAGACACTGGAAGGGACCAAGGACACCTAAAGAAACCAGAAATCTTTGCCAAATGTTTGGCAACTTACACAACCATAGTTAAGTATTTTATGGATGACCAACAAGCCACAAAATGTCACATGGTTGGCAATGAGAAGATTAAAGTGAGCTGCAGGAACTGGGTGGGGACCCTGCTGCCTCCCCTACACGGTTACCCATCTTCACCACCTTCCCCTCCATGCATGTAGAGCTGCAGGTCCCTTGAGATAAACTGACATGTCAAGAAGAGCTGGTGTGTATGTTTGAGAATGGGCCGAAAAGACCAGTTTTGTGTCCCCCAGGATCCATCCAGAAGGCAGTACTGTGCCATGTTGCTTTCTAGTGCTCTAAGTCTCAGGCCTGAGTAGGTGAGGGAGATTCAAAGGGGACAGTGAGAGATGAACTTCTTGGTTTATTCGTCTTTATCCTGGAAGGAAGCCTCAGTAAGAGGCTGGCAGGAGAGCAGAGGCTAAGTTGAGAAAAAAAATGATTAATTTTTTTTCAATTCCAAATCTGACTCTGATGGGCACTGTAATCGATATAAATCATCACCATTTTTGGAGTGCTGTTTTCCTGACTTCAATACCAGAATGACTGTTTCTGCCACGTACCTTCTTCTTAAGGGCAGAAGCACCAGTGAAACCTCTTGGGAATTAGAAAGCATGGCAGAAAGGCCTCACAGTCACATGCAGGCCAAGAGGTCTGTGCTTCTAATAGGAGAAAAAGAAAGAAAAGGCCAAGATGCACACACCCAAGCACACCCTCAGGAGGTGCAGGGCTCTGTGCTCTCCAGGGAAGACAGAGCATGGTACCTATGGGGCCGCCCCATAGTGGGCAGCTGCCCACCCCACCAGCAGGGGCATATGCTCAAGGAGGCACTGCCTAGCTGGCTGCCTGGTGAACCCCAACTAACCATCTTCAAGCTTAGCCAAAGCACATCTGACACTCTCAGAGCCACTCACCTGCCATGTTGGAAATGTTAACGTTCAGCCTTTTCGAGTTACAGGGCGTTTTAAGAAAGAAAAAAACAAAAAGGGCAATCAACTCTTGTTTTGGCAATGGTAGGGGGTGGCATTTCTTTAAAGCCTAAGTCAAAGGGTCCGAGGGGCTACAAGTACTTATTTCTGCACTGCTGTTGGAAGTCGGGGCCACTGCAACAGCAGGGCGGCACCTGTGTAAATGGCCTGGGCACATGGCAGCAGCAAGGGCTGTACAAACTGAGGTGCTCTGTGCTCCTCGCACCCCTCCTGAGCTCTTCACCTTCAAAGCACTTTACAGACAGACCCAAGAGTAGACACACTGTCTCTGGATGCAGCAACGGCTCTATGACCTGAAATAGTGCTCTTTTTACCAGAGGGCTGAGAATGGCAGGCACAGGGCAGAGAAGAGGAGCTGTCAGGACAAAAGGGCTACCAGGAGCACTGGCCCTAGCAGACCTAGAACAGATCTAAGCCTGAGCAGAGAGAGGGCTGTCTCACCTGCAGATTCTTCCTAGGGGCCTATCTCCAGCCTCATCTCTGGTACCGGTGGGGCCTGGCATGAGCTGTCATTTATCGGGTGCTCTACCATTCTCCCTAAGCCAAATGACAGCCCACCTTGCCACATCTGACAGGCGGAATTTAATGTCAGTAAAGTGCTTTGAGGTGCTGGGGGCAGGGGGAACAAGAAAATGATTTTTTGGGTATGCCCAAAGGCCCCAGGAGGGGGGCATGGCCTGAGTCAGGGCTCTCTGTTCCAGCTCAGTGCAAGCACTCCACTCTCTCTAAGCCACTGGAGCCAGGGATTTCTTAGCAGCCTCTCAGAAGATCCAAACCCAACATATTTTCCAAGCTGGTGCTGAACAGAGACTGCATCTAGGCTTTGTTCCAGGTTATACAGGGAGGCCCAAGGAGACTGAAGGGATCAAGGATCATGGAATAACCCAGACCTCTCCAAGGAATTTCTCCCTCAGGGTTCCGAGAGCACCACTAAGTTCCTACTTACCTACTCACCCACCCCTCACTTACCAGAGGCCATGGCCCTGGCAGCAGGGGTCCCACTGCCACCCGCCTCCCACAGACCCTGGACAGAAAAGCTGTTGCTGGAAGCAAAGCTCCTTCCTTACCTCGAGAGATGGTCCCTCCGGGGGCAGGGTTGACACACATGGGTGGAAGGCGGGGTGGGGGGAGTTTGCACTGACGCTGCCTGTGCTGGGCCCGATCTGGGGAAAGAAAGAGGGCGTCAGTATGACACGTTCTCATCGAATACAGATCCTCGAACTGACTCACCCAAGAATGTGTGGGGAGTCCTGGGCCTTGGGGCTGCCGGGCAGTACTGGGAGCCAGAGACCAGTCCTAAGGAAAGGACCAACAAGGCCACCCAGATGTCTCACAGAGATGTGATACATGACTGCCTTCATGGCTCTCACAAAAGCTCTCAAACTCTCCCTAGTCCCTTAGCTAGACTCTGGGAGTTCAATTCCCATCGGCATCTTTCTCTACATCACCCAGTCTTGGGGATGAGACAGAACAGCAATGAACTGAAAGCTGGGGACAGCACTGTCAAGCAGATTAAGCCACAGCCTGGGTGCCAGTATCCCATATGGATGCTATGCACGTCCCGGCTGCTCCACTTCTGATCCAGCTCCCTGCTAATGTGCCTGGGAAAACAGTGGTAGATGATCCAAGTCCCTGGGCCCTTGCCACTCACATGGGAGACCTGAAAGAAGCTCCTGGCTCCCAGCTTCAGCCTGGCCCAGCCCCGGTTGTTGTGGCCGTTTGGGGAGTAAACCAGATGATAGAATATTTCTGTCCCTCCTTCTTTCTCTGTAACTCTTTCAAATAAATAAATAAATATTTAAAAATTAAAATAAAAAAGCTGATGGGGCCGGCGCTGTGGCATAGCAGGTTAACGCCCTGGCCTGAAGCACCGGCATCCCTTATGGGCGCCAGTTCGAGACCTGGCTGCTCTACTTCCAGTCCAGCTCTCTGCTATGGCCTGGGAAAACAGTAGAAGATGGCCCAGGTCCTTAGGCCCCTGCACCCATGTGGGAGACCCAGAAGAAACTGCTGGCTCCTGGCTTCGGATCAGCGCAGCTCCGGCCGTTATGGCCAACTGGGGAGTGAACCATTGGATGGAAGACCTCTCTCTCTCTCTCTACCTCTCCTCTCTCTCTGTGTAACTCTTTCAAATAAAATAAATCTTTAAAAATAATAATAAAATATAGCTGAAAGTTATGGTACCACAGAAACCCAAAGGATGGTCTGGTTTCCATTTATGGTAACTACCTATGCATTCACTACAGCATCCTAGAATAGCCAGTCACCAAGTCTCATGTTATTCTTTCCCTCTAAAAATGGAATAAGAGAGCAACTGACTGCTGGAGTCTCACCTGAGCTAACACAGAGCCACACTTGCTACCCTTCTTCCTCTTTATAAAAGTGAACAACCTGCCAAATATTTCCATTCATTCGAAACTACATGCTACATACCGGTGACCTACAAAGCAAAAAGTTTTTTAAAGATTTATTTATTTGTGGCCAGCGCCGCGGCTCACTAGGCTAATCCTCCGCCTAGCAGTGCCGGCACACTGAGTTCTAGTCCCAGTCGGGGCGCCGGATTCTGTCCCGGTTGCCCCTCTTCCAGGCCAGCTCTCTGCTGTGGCCAGGGAGTGCAGTGGAGGATGGCCCAGGTGCTTGGGCCCTGCACCCCATGGGAGACCAGGAAAAGCACCTGGCTCCTGGCTCCTGCCATCGGATCAGCGCGGTGCGCCGGCCGCAGCGCGCCAGCCGCGGCAGCCATTGGAGGGTGAACCAACGGCAAAGGAAGACCTTTCTCTCTGTCTCTCTCTCTCACTGTCCACTCTGCCTGTCAAAAAAAAAAAAAAAAAAAAAAAAAAAAAGATTTATTTATTTGAAAGAGTTACATAACCAGAAAAGAAGGGGGGGGGTGTCTTCCAACCACTGGTTCACTCCCCAACTGGCCACAAAACCTGGAGCTGTGCTGATCCGAATCCAGGAGTCAGGAGCTTCCTCCAGGTCTCCCATGTGGGTGCAAGGGCCTAAGGATTGGGCCATCTTCTACTGCTTTCCCAGGCCATAGCAGAGAGTTGGATTGGAAGTGCAGTAGCCAGGACTTGAACCAGTGCCCATATGGGATACCGGCACTGCAGGCGGTGGCTTTACCCAATACGCCACAGCACCAGCCCCCAAAGCAAATTTTGATGTTTCAAAAATGTGAGATACATGAACTAAAACTAAGATACTCACTGAGTCCAGGAGAAGGCAGAAATGCAGGAGAGTGGGCCTAAGGTCTTATAGGGATCACCAGCCTGGGGAAAGGTTCCTGAGCTCTTTGCCCTACTGGTTTCAGCACAATGAACAGGGAAGAAGAGGAGCAGGAAGAGACAGCCAACATACTCAACCCTTGAGAAACCTCCTGTTCACCTACACAGATGCCCACTTCTATACTGCAAATTGGCTCACACACAAGTGGGAATTATAGGGATGGTTTCAGTAAAAACATAAGGACTCCTGGTTCACATGTGATGGTTCTAAGGTAAGGGAGCTAACAAAGGAGTAGAATTATAATCTTCAGCAGAAAAATAACAAGCCCATTAACTACATTCTTTGTTGTTGTTTTATTATTTAATTTGTATTTATTTAAGAGGGCAAGACTCAGAGAGAGAGAGAGAGAGAGAGGGAGAGAGAGAGTGTGTACCCCAATATGCTGGCTCACTCCCCAAATGCCTGTGAAAACCAAGGCCAGGGAGAAGTCAGGTGCCCAAACTCAACTAGGTCTCTCACATAGGTGATATAGGGACCCATCTGCTTGCGCCATCCCTATTGCCTCCTAGGGTCCAAATTAGCAGGAAGCTGCAGTCAGGAGCTAGAGCCAGGGATTAAACCCAAGCATTCTGAATGATACATGCATCTTCACCACCAACCTGACCACAGGCCCCTATTTTATTTTTAATTAAAATTGAGTACCTACAGAGAACCAAGGTGGTAGGTACATGGGTGTTCACTTTACAACTTCTGCAACATTTCAGCATGTTTGAACATTTTCATAATGAATCTGGGAGGGGGAGCAAGTACTTGCGCTCAGATGTTCTTCTCCCACGCTACCAGCTGCACACACTTCTTGCTCTCAGCACCACTGTTTGTTTGTTTGTTTTTGTTTTTGTTTTTTTGACAGGCAGAGTGGACAGTGAGAGAGAGAGAGAAAAATCTTCTTTTTTGCCGTTGGTTCACCCTCCAATGGCCGCCGCGGCTGGCGCGCTGCAGCCAGCGCATCACGCTGATCCGAAGCCAGGAGCCAGGTGCTTCTCCTGGTCTCCCAGGCAGGTGCAGGGCCCAAGTACTTGGGCCATCCTCCACTACACTCCTGGGCCACAGCAGAGAGCTGGCCTGGAAGAGGGGCAACCGGGACAGAATCCGGCGCCCCGACCAGGACTAGTACCCAGTGTGCCGGCGCCACAAGGCAGAGGATTAGCCTATTGAGCTGTGACGCCGCCCCCTGTCATACTCTTAGCATAAAAGTGCAGTGGCTCCGTGGCTCCAATTCTGTTCTCCCATGGTCCCCCTCATGATATGAACGAGTGACCTTCCAGAACCCAGACACAGTGCTACAGCAGTAATACCAAGTACTGAAGAGCAAGGTTTATTCTGGAACTAAATCCAGTTCTTTCTTCAAGATAACGTTGGAAAGAACCACTCAATCTCTCCAGTCCTTATTGAGAAAAGTCCTTACTCATACCCAGTGATGCTAGACTGAGAAAGAAAAAATAAATAAAAGAATGATTTGATTTGATGATGATTATCTCATTAAGCATTTTCAGCAATGGGGATAAGTTGTTACAATCCCACAACAGCATCACTGAAACCTCTTCTAACCACGTAGCTGAAAGAAAAATGCAAATTCTAGGCTAATCCTCCACCTTGCGGCGCCGGCACACCGGGTTCTAGACCCGGTTGGGGCGCCGGATTCTGTCCCGGTTGCCCCTCTTCCAGGCCAGCTCTCTGCTATGGCCAGGGAGTGCAGTGGAGGATGGCCCAGGTGCTTGGGCCCTGCACCCCATGGGAGACCAGGAAAAGCACCTGGATCCTGGCTCCTGCCATCGGATCAGCGCGGTGCGCCGGCTGCAGCGGCGGCCATTGGAGGGTGAACCAACGGCAAAGGAAGACCTTTCTCTCTCTGTCTCTCTCTCTCACTGTCCACTCTGCCTGTCAAAAATTAAAAAAAAAAAAAAAAAAAAAAAGCAAATTCTTGCTACGGATCCAGTGCTTTGCAAAGTTTGAGGCTGACGGAAAAAGACTTAGCTTTCTCTCTGTGGCCTAATTCTAATACTATTACAGCTAAGATCACACACCTGTGTTAAGATAATGGCAGTAACACGTAACTCAGCAGGCATATATGCATTCTAGATAGGACATACCAGCAGCTCTGCTGAACTGCATAATAGGAAAGATGGTCGACAGGCACAAGATCCACTGGGCCATTGTTCACAATGCCTCAAGGAATTCCTATTGCTATTATCACCAGAATCATCAAATAGCCCATCCAATTGAGACTATAAGCTCCTGGGTACTGGGAACCATCTCTGAAATAGCGTCCTTCACCCTAGTGTCTCACTCACAGACATGCTCAATCACGCAATCTCACAACACAGAGTAAGCAGAGGCTGGGCTGTGGCTCTCCAGCCAAACACTAGCTGCAGGGTTGCACTCCATAAGGATCAACCTATTCATATTTATCAAGCCCATGCCACAACCAGACTAAGGGCTGGGCACAGACCACAACTAGCTGTTTATCCTACATCATCACTAATAGCGCCACTACACTGCTGAAGATAGGGGTGACGACAGAAGATTGGGTAGGTTAACACCTTGCTAGTGTCGGAACAAATTCAAATCCCAGCCAGTCTGACTTGGGTGCCCCAAGCTTTACATCACACTACATTTCCTCCTAAGAGTCACAACACCTTTGGGCAATCATTAGGAGGGTCAAAGAACACAAAGAAAGAAAACTCTGGGGGGCCAGCACCATGGCGCACTAGGTTAATCCTCCACCTGCGGCACCAGCATCCCATATGGGCGCTGGTTTTAGTCCCGGTTGCTCCCTCTTCCGGCTCTCTGCTGTGGCCTGGGAGGGCAGTGGAGGATGGCCCAGGTGCTTGGGCCCCTGCACCCGCGTGGGAGACCTGGAGGAAGCTCCTGGCTTTGGATCGGCATACTTCCAGCCACTGCGGCCATTTGGGGAGCGAACCAAAGGAGAGAAGACTTTTTTCTCTATCTCTCTCTCTCTCACTGTCTATAACTCTACCTGTCAAATAAACAAAATCTTTAAAAAAAAAAAAAAAAAGAAGAAGAAGAAGAAGACTCTGTGAGAGATAAGGAATAGTCCTATACAACAATAAAAGTCAGAAAGGGTTATGGTTCAGCTGCCGTCTTTGACGCTGCCATCCCATATGGGCACTGAATCATGTCCCGACTGCTCCGTTTTCCATCTGGCTTCCTGCTACTGTACTGGGAAAGCAGCAGCAGATGGCCCAAGTGTGTGGGCCCATGTACTCATGTGGGAGAACTGGATGAAGCTCCTGGCTCCTGGCTTCAGCCTGGCCCCGCCTTGGACATTGCAGCTATTTGGGGAGTGAACCAACAGATGGAAGAGCTCTCTTTCCCTCACTCTCTCTGTAACTGACTTTAAAATCTTACACAACAACAACAACAAAAAGAAGCGTCAGCTACACCTAGCCAATTGTGAAGGTCATGATGCAAACCACAATTGCTACAGCATTCAGAAGACAGGGGTGGGCATTGAGTCTCATAGTCAAAATACCAGGAAAAGGCAAGTGAGGAGGCACTGTGGTACAGAGGGTTCAGCTGCCTGTGGGGATGCCCACACCCCACATCAGAGTGCCTCGTTCGAATCTCAGCTACGCTGCAGCCGATCCAGCTTCTTGGTAACGCATCCTAGGAGGCAGTAGATGATGGCCCAAGTGCTTCAGCTGCTGCCAAGTCACATGGGAGACTTAGATGGAGTTCCAAGCTCTTGAGTTTGGCCTGGCCCAGCCCTAACAGTTGTGGGCGTCTGGGAAGTGAAACAGTTGATGAAAGATCTCTCTCTTTCTCTCTCTTTCATTCTCCCTTTCAAGTAGATGAAAATGTTCAATAAAAACAATACTCAAGGCAAGGACTCTGATTAATGGTCCTCCCTGAGCTCTTCAAGCACAAAATGGTTGTTGGTAATATGTGATGCCAAAATCACATATGTGATGCCAAAATTTCCAGAGAGCTGGAAAAGGGAGGATCATGACCGCATTGTGTTCGGCATCTCTTTACAAAATTGGTACTACTGGGATGGGCACTGTGGCACAGCAAGTTACGCCACTGCTTAGGACAAGCACATCCCATATCAGAGTGCCAGTCTGAGTCCCCACTACTCCATTTTGATTCAGCTCGCTGTTAATGAGCCTGGGAAAGCAGTGGAGGATGGCCCAAGTATCTGGGCCTCTGCTACCCCTGTGGGAGACCTGGATGGACTTCCAGGCTCCTGGCTTCAGTCTGGTCCAGCCTCAGCTTTTGTGGGCATTTGGGGAATGAACCATCAGATGGAAGATATCTCTTTCTCTTTGTCATTCTACCTTGCAAATAATAAGTAAATCTAAAAAAAAAGTAATAGTATTGCTTATTCAGAGATACTTCCATCCTTATGATGGAACCTATTTTCATCTATCTTTTACAAGTGAATATACATCTGCCGGCGCCACAGCTCACTAGGCTAATCCTCCGCCTTGCGGCGCCGGCACACCAGGTTCTAGTCCTGGTTGGGGCGCCGGATTCTGTCCCGGTTGCCCCTCTTCCAGGCCAGCTCTCTGCTATGGCCAGGGAAGTGCAGTGGAGGATGGCCCAAGTCCTTGGGCCCTGCACCCCATGGGAGACCAGGATAAGTACCTGGCTCCTGCCATCAGATCAGCACGCCGGCCGCGGCGGTCATTGGAGGGTGAACCAACGGCAAAGGAAGACCTTTCTCTCTGTCTCTCTCACTGTCCACTCTGTCAAAAAAAAAAAAATTAAAAAAAAAAAAAAAAAAAAAAACAAGTGAATATACATCAAAGTCCACTGGTTAGTAAGTTGACAGAAGGCACTTAAGCGATAATTTTCATCTCAAATGTTAAAATTTTCATCTCAAAGTGCTATCGACATTTATCTCAAATTTGATTTTTCCTTTTTTTTTTTTTTTTTTTTATTTGACAGGTAGAGTTATAGACAGTGAGAGAGAGAGAAAAAAAAAGAAAGGTCTTCCTTCCATTGGTTCACTCCCCAAATGGCCACTACGGCCAGTGCTGCACCGATCAGAAGCCAGGAGCCAGGTGCTTCCTCCTGGTCTCCCATGCAGGTGCAGGGGCCCAAGCACTTGGGCCATCCTCCACTGCCTTCCCGGGTCAAAGCAGAGAGCTGGACTGGAAGAGGAGCAACCGGGACAGAATCCAGAACCCATATGGGATGCTGGCACTGCAGGCGGAGGATTAACCAAGTGAGCCACGGCGCCGGCCCTGATTTCTCCCTTCTTAGGTACAGTTAGCCAAAATAAACTAAGATGAGGATGGCCATTTGGGGAGTGAACCAATGGAAGGAAGACCTTTCTCTCTGTCTCTCTCTCTGTCTATAACTCTACCTACCTGTCAAAATTAAAACAAAAAGCAAAATAAACTAAGATGATAGAAATTGATTTTTTCAAGCAGCATGAAAACAACTGGAGTGACTAAAAACAAACAACGAGGCAGGCAGAAACTGCTGAGTGCCCTGATATAACCAGCCCTCCTCTGGTCCAACTCAGTGGGTTACACAGGATACCCCCAGGGTTCTAGGCCTCCAGGAATATAATTTTGAAAGGAGACACAATTGAGAAGAACCACTTAATCAGCAGTTACAGAAGTTCTGTTATGGTTCTCATTTGTAAATCATGCTCAGACAGGAGGCTAAGCATCTGCTTCCTTACAGGCTACAGCCCTTTTACTCTTCATTCCCTTGAAGAAGAAAAGTCATGGTCCTAACAGATACAAAGCCCTCAGGCCCCTACAGTCCATACAATCATGGTATGTCCTGTAAGCAGACCCTGAGCTTTTCTGCCCTATAGACCAGCTACAAAACAATTGTGCCATTACTACCCAAGCCCCTCTGCTAGAGAGCACCAATTTCAAGACTTACCAGACTTTCTATGACCACTAAAGTGACAATGACTCAACCCACTTCCGCCAGTGTTTACTGAGGGTTACCATCAGCTTGGGGGGAGTGATAGCAAAACATTCAAAATGCTGTGGAGGATAAAAGAGCATAAGAGGGGGCTGGTGCTGTGTGCAGAGAAGGATAACCCGCCCCTGTAGTGCTGGCATCGCATTTGGGCTGCTCCACTTCCAGTCAAGATCCCTGCTAATGCACCTGGGGGAAAAGCAGTGGAGGATAACCCACATGCTTGTACCCCCTGCACCCATGTGGAACGCCCGTAAGAAGCTCCTGCCTCCTGGCTTTCTATCAGCCCAGCTCTGGGCAGTGTAGCCATCTGGGGAGTGAATGAGCAGACAGATGGAAGACTTCTCTCTCTCTGTAACCCTGCCTTTCAAATAAATAAAATGAATAAAAAGGAAAAAAAAAAAAAAGAGCACAACAGCCTTTGCATCAGGGAGCTTCCAATCTACTGATGCAATGACTAAATGTAAGAGAAGATGGACATGGTGCTGAGAAAAATCAGAGAAAGAATGCATTTAATCAACAGAATCAAAAAAGGTTCATGGAGGTGATGGTATAAAACACTAGCTTAGCTTAGAAAGGCAGGATTTCAACAAAGGGCGTTCTTGGGAGACAGACGGAAAATCTACACACAAAGGCCATGGAAGGGGTTACAAGCATCATGCAAGAGGAAAACAAGAAAAAGGTTTTGAAAAATCACCCAAAAAAGGGCCAAGGACTGTACACTGGTGAGGGCTTTTCACAGTGTTTACTGCTGCCCATCACAGGGAGGAGGAGCATGAGATTTTAAGCACAGTTACCTTTTCTGAAGGAGTCCAGGCTGAACATTTCTGGCCAGATAGGAAAGCTGGAATCCTAAGAAGGAGGGCCGAGAGGCAATGGTTAATATTCCTGCTCCAAGAACCCACACTCTCTAGAAGATGAAAAAAATGAAGCTCTTCACTAAGGAGCCCAGTGCTGCTCCCAGTCTTAAGGATGGGAAGGCCAGCTCAGCTCTAGAATAAGTATGTGTTTTTGTTTCTTTCTAACTGAGAAGTGCGTTTTCTCTGTCCTAAAATTTACTGAGTTCTGTTAAACAGAAGGGGATGCATTTCATCTTGAGAGACATAGAGTTCCAGCTCATCACAGTACGTGGAGGTTTCCTTGGTGCTTCTAGGGAAAGGAAGAAACTAAATTCCACACAAATCCCATCTCCCACGTGGTAATGAGAATTGCTGATGGACAACCAGGATTACTGGGCTTTCACAAATCCTTGCCAAGCCCCTGGGAATGAGATCTGATGCAGAGTATCAGATGCAGAACACCGTACAGTGGTTCAGAAAAGGAAAAAAAAAAAACTTTCCAGGGACCAGTGCAGTGGCGTAGCAGGTAAAGCTGCCATCTGCAGTGCTGGCATCCCATATGTCCCATATGAACACCAGTTTGAGTCCCGTCTGCTCCACTTCCGATCCAGCTCTCTGCCTGGGAAACCAGTGGAAGATGGCCCAAGTCCTTGGGCCCCTGCACCCGCGTGGGAGACCCGGAAGAAGTTCCTGGCTCCGGGCTTTGGTTTGGAGCAGCTCTGGCTGTTGCAGCCAACTGGGGAGTGAACCAGCGGATAGAAGACACCTCTCTCTCTCTCTCTCTCTCTCTGCCTCTCCTCTCTCTGTGTAACTCTGACTTTCAAATTAATAAATAAATCTTTAAAAAAAATAAAAGAAGAAGAAGATATCCAAGTCCTTGGGTTCCTGTATCCACATGAGGGACCTGGATAGAGTTCCAGGCTCCTGGCTTTGGCAAGGCCCAATCCCAATCGTTGTGCCATTTGGGGAGTGAACCAGTGGATGGAAGATACATCGCTCTCTCTCTCCTCTCTGTAACTCTTTCTTTCAAAAAATAAATAAATATCAAAAAAAAAAAAAAAGGAAAACTTCCCATAGCAGAGACTGTGAAAAAAGCAAAGATTTGATGCTTTGTGTTTATTATAGTACATTTAACTAAGGATTATACCTTCAGATAACCAAAAAAATAGTGTCTCTGGTTTAATAATTTAGTTTCAAAAAATACTCAAACTCAGGCTTACAGATGTTTTTATTAATACAGTAATCTTAAATGGCCTTAATCTATAAATACCTATGCAATGTTGTGATATATCAGCATAACATTCAACATAACTAGGAGTCTACTGAGGCTTCCTCTCCTACTCCTCTCATTTCTTCCTTCTCATTCTCAAATTGTGAGGAGGTGGGGAGTGGAGGGTTGACCTGCGGCTGAATCTTTCAGATCCACAGCAGGTCTGCACTATTGGCCTCCTCGTCCCAGAGATGCTGGGAATTTCAGCCGACAGGATTTGGAAGCTCAGAGAGAAAACTTCAATACAATATCAAAAATTATAAAGTTTACTTTAAGAAGGTACATCTTGTAGACTCCTATGCAAAGTAAACTGAAAAGGGTATAGTTTGGGATTCTAGTTTTAAAGGAAACCTCAATATTTTAAAATATAAAATATTTTTAGGTGATTACTATTTAAGAAATAATAGTTTCCAGCTAGGAAATTATAAATTAAGTTGCTTATAAATAGATTTCCAGTTTTGCTTTTTAAAAGTCTCCAATCCTCTCCATGCCAAGGCTGATACCACCATCTTGTCCCATACTAGTTTTTGTTTTTTTTTTTTGACAGGCAGAGTGGACAGTGAGAGAGAGAGACAGAGAGAAAGGTCTTCCTTTTGCCATTGGTTCACCCTCCAATGGCCGCCGCGGCCGGCGAGCTGCGGCCGGCGCACTGCCCTGATCCGATGGCAGGAGCCAGGAGCCAGGTGCTTTTCCTGGTCTCCCATGGGGTGCAGGGCCCAAGCACCTGGGCCATCCTCCACTGCACTCCCTGGCCACAGCAGAGAGCTGGCCTGGAAGAGGGGCAACTGGGACAGAATCCGGCGCCCCGACCGGGACTAGAACCCGGTGTGCCGGCGCCGCTAGGCGGAGAATTAGCCTAGTGAGCCGCGGCGCCGGCCCATACTAGTTTTTAAAAATACAGGATGAGATTCAAGATAGGATCTTTTACAGAAATTTTACAAAGCTCCAGACCATTTTGTAGAGATCCAAAAGAATGCTACCTTCCTTGTTAATGTAGTAACATTTAAAAACTTGGTATGGTTTAGTGACTCTAATTTAGAGAAAAATAAAATTCTATTATGTCCAGATTTCTCCATAAGGAAACACAACTTAACTCCAGGTGAACTCCCTATGGGATGATACCAATACAGAGACTCCATAATGACTCATTTAAAACAGTCTTCTTCCAAGACAGTCAGAAATGGATTGAATTCATTCCTGTTGCATTACAGAGTGGCTGGGCATGAGATCCACCACTGCTGTGCACACAAGGCTAAAGCAACTTACCTTACAAAAGCAGTGACAGTCTCAGATTTTGCAGGCTTTTGAACTGGAGCTGAATTCTCTCCTTGCTATTCCTCATCACGAGGCTCGGCCTCCTCCTGGGAAGTACAATGCTGGGTCACTGGAGTTTTGGTCCCCTCAGGGGAAATTATTCCAATCACTGAAATTCAGTTACCAACTCTAACAACAGGACAGGTTTTGTTAGTGGCATGAAACACAAACACTAGACACAATGACCTGACTTCAGGACCTGTCATGACCCATCTAGACCCATCAAATTGTGAGCTGTCCTACACCAGCACCTGCAAGATACCAAGAAGGAGATAGCAAGGTAAAGAAGGGCTTGTAGGCATGAAAAACATTTTTTTCCAAGCCCAGAGTAAAAACTTGCTTTAGTTTTGAGTTCTAATCCCATAACGACTATAATACAAACTTATCTAAGATAGAAAAAAAAAAGTGATGATGCTCGCACAGGTTGGGAAAAATAATAATAACTCAAGGTTGAATACCATTTTTACAGTTTACAAAGTACACAAGCACTTTAAAAAGTTCATGGAAAATGGAATTAAAAGATGAGTTCATTCTGGTGCAAGGAGTTTTGAAATCCACTCACAGTTTTTTCATTACAAGCATTCTCCATGAACTCTTTGAAGATTCCTCTTACTGCCATAGACTTTATTCCATCTCATCCATGCAAATATCCAGTGAGGAAGGAATGCTCTTTCCCAGAGAAAGAAATTTGAAGCAGGGAAGGTTTCACAACTTGCCCAAGATCCCACAGCTGCCTCCAGGGAGAATGCAAATCTGCATTTAAGTATTCTGACTTCAAAGCTTTCCACGCTTACACTACACTGCTACTTTTCTTACATCCAGGACATCACGCTGTTGCGTAAATGTTCCACAGTTCATTTCTTGAGATAACATTTTACACTGGCATCTTCAAAGGCTGAAAGGAGCAAGAAGGGTCCAGCTGCTCATAAAACTCTGGACCACAGTTACACAAATTAAAACACGTGGAGAATAGCTATCTTCTAGGGGCAAAGGGATAATCTACATATATTTTTTTTAAAATGCAGCGAAGAATACAGTTTCTGCATATTAAACAGATACGTAACTAAAGAGTACTACCACTGATCCCAAAAGCTATCTATATCAGTTAGAGTTCTTCCTTCTGGAAGCTTCAAGACCCCAAGATTTAAGTGCAAATTACAAGATGTAACCAAGACCACAATGTCGGCAGGATCACCGTCTTTCACGAAACCGCAAGGGAATCCATCAGACAATGTCTTGCTGCCCGCCCGCCGGTAAACTGCAACCAGAAACAGGTTAAGCCCGCAGCTGGCCTTCTGCAGGCTACGTGATACAGTGTTCGGCATGCCCCCGAGGACTGGGGTTGTAAAGTGGGGCAGTCTCTGCCTTGCTGAACCTCAACCAAGTTGACCCGTGCTGCCAAGTGAGGACTAGCTAAATAGCACGCTGACGCCGAGCCCTGGGCCTGGGGGCCCTAAGGACCCCCAGGACTCCAGTTCACTGCAAACAAAGGACCCAACATGCATTAGGTCTTCCCCTGCGAAATGGGGCAAGTCACCATCAGCAAACAAAGAACACCTCACCCCTTGGCCTCCCCGGTGACAAGGTCGGTGCAAAAGGGGGTAGACCAGGGGGGCCAGAATGCACCAGGCCTCCCTCTGGACGAACGGTCCAGGCGGCACGGGGTGGGGGCGGAGGAGGAGACAAAGGTCTCGGGGCACTCTGCAGACTTCCTCCAGGCCTTGCCTTGGGAAAAGAGCATCCCCTGAGGCGAAGGCGTCGCTGCGCCAATGAAGCTGCCTCTCCCGCGGCCTCCGCGGAGCCCCTGGCAGCGAGGCCCGCCCCGGCGGACCGGTCTGGCCCCCGCCCCCGCCCCAGCTCCATGGCAACGGCAGGCCGAGGCCTGGCTGCCCAAGGCTCGGCCCGGCCGGCTTCCCGGGCAGGCCTAGGATGCCCGGCCTGCTCCACGGGCCCGCCGGCTTCTCCAACCCACTCTCCCCCAGGCCGGCCGCCGGACCCAGGCCCCCTCCTCGCGCCGACCACCCCCGGCCGCGGCAGGCGCCCCAGTGGGGCACGAAAGGGGAGAATAAAAAGCCCAATTCACCTGTTGTTACAGATGTGAAACAAGCCTCGGTGCACCGCGCATGAGCCGCGGGCCCCCCCAACCACGGCCGGACTACAACTCCCACCAGCGGCGCCGCAGCCCCTTCCGGGTCCGGGACGGAAGTCCCGCCGGCCGCCCCGGCGCTCCCCCCGCCTCCAGTGCCTGGACCCGTGCCCGACCCCGCAGCTCGGCGGGCCGCCCCCGCCTGGGGGCTTGCAGTGGCTGCCCGGGGCTCACGGCGCGGGGCAGCCAAGCTCCGGCTCAACCCGGGCACCCGGCCCAATGGGGCGCGGCGCGGCGGCGCGGGCGGGACTTCCGGCAGGGGCGCGGGGGGCGCGAGCGCGCGCGGGCGAGCGGCTCCGGGGTCGCGGAGCGTGCGGGTCGGGGGCGGGCTTCGCGCAGCCGCCACTCTGGCGGCAACTTAGCTTCCGACAGTGCGAGCGCGGGGAGGGCCTTCGCGTCCTGTGCGCGCCTGCTGGCGCCTTCCAGTGCGAGTCAGCGGGCCGGGTCGGGGCTGTGAGGTGTGGACGGTGTCCAGCAGGGGCCCCTTCCCCGCCGCGGCCGACGGCCACGTCTCTTCGCCTCTCATCTCCCCTCTGATCTTCTGTATTGTGAGGGAGGTGAGCGTTTTTGCCTCACAAGCTTGTTGGGCGGATGAAGGCAACGTGGTGGCGCGCTGTGAAGTGGAGAGCGCGAGGGGAAGCCCGAGGTGGCACTTTCTGGTGGCCGGGAGGCTGCTGGGCGGGTCCGGAGGGCCCGCCCCCGGCCACATCGCCTCCTGGGAGTGAGGAGCGACGGCCCCGCTTAGGCGCTCAAGGGCTCTCGATGAGGCCCAAGTGTGGGTTCAGTGGCGAGGACTCCGTGGCTTAGCTCCGAGCCCAGCTCGGGACTTGGCCACTGGGAAGACCTACAACGTGCGTTTAGCAAGTGGCCTGAAAGAATGGGTGAGGAATGAGTGCCGTATGCCGGCACGTTTGTCCAAGCAAGTTCACCGACCAAGCGTGGGTTACTGTCCTTTTCTCCCTTGGACAAACTTCTAGAGGTGGGAGTACAGCATGACTTAGGACTTATTCTTTCACATATTTCTTGCTTCCTCGGAACAGGGCACGGTGCTGTGCGGTGTGGGGAGTGTAGGGGTCCCCACTCCAAGAGGATTGCACCAGGCTTGCTGAGCCGACCCTGCCAGCCCTCAGGGAGCTTAGACCCCAGAGAGATGACAGCGTTGTATAGAGCAATTGGAAAGCGGTAAATGCTGGAGAGGAGGCGTAAAGTGTTACAGGGGTCAAGGAAAGGAGTAGCTACTTCTGAATGCCAAAGAACCATATGGACAAAGACATCCGGCTGGAACAGGGGCCGGTCCTAAGATGAGTTGGGAGTTACCGATGACCAGAGGGTTGGCTATGTGTGCAGGCTCTCAGGAGATGAAGCAGAAAAAGTAGCATTGAGAATGCTATGCTAAGGGATTTTGAATCTTTTAAATTATTTTTGGCAAGACATTTTTACAATTCTTAGCAGGAGAGCAACATACTATATTTTAGGAAGGTTACCCTGGAAATGTAAGGATAGAATTGGCTGGAAAAATAGAAGCTAAGATATTAATTGGATCCTAAGAGAGGTGAGAAATTCGGCTATGCTCAGCCATAAAGAAGAGGCATGAGAGGATGATTGAGGTCTGGCAGGTGAGGCACACAAATGTGGAGAGATGACTTTAAGATCTGTGTCATGGTGATCAGAAGGATTATACACCACAGGCATAATTAAAGGACACAAGAGTTAGAGAAATTGGTGGATTCAGCTTTATACAGATGGTGTTTAAGATGATGTTGGGAAACTTAAGCAGGATGTGATCTGTGCACCAAAGAAGTTAAGGGCTAGCAGAGGATGAGAAAAGCATTCAGATTGTGGTGTGGCAGCTTAAACTGCGAAGTGCTGGTTCCAGTCCTGGCTACTCCACTTCCCATCCTGCTTCCTGCTAATGTGTCTGGGGGTACAGCAAGTCATGGCTCAAGTACCTGGGTCCCTGCCACTCAAGTGGGAGACACAGATGGGATTCCCGCTTCTTGGCTTTGGCCTGGCCCAGCCCAGCTGTTGTGGCCATTTAGGGTGTGAATTAGCAGATAGAAGATTTTTCTCTGTGTGTGTGTGAGTGTTTCCCTGTCTCTCCTGCTCTTTTATAAGGCTCAACTAGGGGCAAAAGACTTGAATAGACGTTTCTCCAGAGAAGATCTGTAAGTGGCCACTAAGCATGTGGAAACACACTCAGCACCGCAAATCCTTAGGGAAGCAAATCAAAACCATAAGAAAATACTACTCACTCCTTAGGATAAACACTGAATCTAGGGGCTGCCACTGTGGCCTACCCGATAAAGCCACTGCCTGCAGTGCTGGCATCCCATATGGGTGCCAGTTCGAGTCCCGCCTGCTTCTCTTCTGATCCAGCTCTCTGCTATGGCCTGGGAAAGAAGTAGAAGCTGGCCCACGTCCTTAGGTCCCTGTACCGGTGTGGGAAGCCTGGAAGAAGCTCCTAGCTCCTGGCTTCGTATCAGCCCAGCTCTAGTTGTTGAGGCCATTTCGGGAGTGAACCAGCAGATGAGAAATACCTCTCTCTGTCACTCACTCTTTTTTTTTTTTTTTAAACGCTTTATTTTTATTTGAAAGGCAGAGTTACACAGAGAGAGAGGAGAGGCAGAGAGAGAGAGAGAGAGAGATCTTCTATCTGATTATTCACTCTCCAATTGGCCGCAATGGCCAGAGCTGCGCCGATCCAAAGCCAGGAGCCAGGAGCTTCCTCTGGGTCTCCCACGTGGGCGCAGGGCCCCAAGGACTTGGGCCATCTTCCATTGCTTTTTATGGCCATAGCAGAGAGCTGGATTGGAAGTGGAGCAGCTGGGACTAGAACCGACGCCCGTATGGGATGCTGGCGCTTTAGGCCAGGGCGTTAACCCACTGCACCACAACACCAGCCCCTCTCTCTCTCTCTTTTTTTTTTTTTTTTAATAAAGATTTATTTATTTATTTGAAAATCACAGTTACACAGAGAGAAGGAGAGGCAGAGAGAGAGAGTTCTTCCATCTACTGGCTCACTCCCCAATTGGCTGCAACGGCTGGAGCAGCACCCATCCGAAGCCAGGAGCCAAGAGATTCTTCCAGGTTTGCCACATGGATATAGGGGCCCAAGCGCTTGGGCTATCTTTTACTGCTTTCCCAGGCCATAGCAGAGAGCTCAATCAGAAGTGGAGCAGCCAGGACTAGAACTTGCGCCCATATGGGATGCCGGCACTGCAGGCGACAGCTTTACACTCTAAGCCACAGCATCTCTCTCTCTCTCTCTCTCTCTCTTTCTCTCTCTCTCTCTTTCTGTGCCTTTGCCTTTCAAATAATAGATTTTTTTAAAAAATAAGAAGTTAGAAAATAACAAGTGGTGGTATGAAGGTGGAAAAATTAGAAACCTTGTACACTGTTACAGGAATTTAAAATACAGCACAGCTCCTGTGAAAAACAAGATGTCAATTCCTCAGAAAGTTAAAAATAGAGCTATCAAATGATCCAACAATCCCACGTGTGAGTATATTCCCAAAGGAATAGATAGCAAATCTTGAAAGATATAGTTGTATACTCATATTGGTAGCAACATTGTTCACCGTAGCCAGAACATGGAAGCAACCTACTCTCTCTCTCTCTCTCTTTTTTTTTTAAGCTTTATTTATTTATTTGAGAGTCAGAGTTACACAGAGGAGAGGCAAAGAGAGAAAGAGAGAGGTCTTCATCTGATGGTTCACTTTCCAGTTGGCCGCAACGGCTGCAGCTGTGCCAATCTGAAGCCAGGAACCAAGAGCTTCTTCCAGGTTTCCTACATGGGTGCAGGGGCCCAAGGACTTTGGCCATCTACTGCTTTTCTGGCCATAGCAGAGAGCTGGATCGGAAGTGGAGCAGCTGGGTCTTGAACGAGTGCCCATGTGGGATGTTGGGGCTCCAGGCCAGGACATTAACCCACTGCACCAAGGCGCCAGGGCCCCACACTGTCTCTTAAAGGAATAGCATTGTGAGCCGGCGCCACGGCTCAATAGGCTAATCCTCTGCCTGCGGCACCGCCTCCACCTGCGGCACCTGCACACCGGATTCTAGTCCCGGTCGGTCGGGGCACCGGATTCTGTCCCGGTTGCCCCTCTTCCGGGCCAGCTCTCTGCTGTGGCCCAGGAGTGCAGTGGAAGTTAGCCCAAGTGCTTGGGCCCTGCACCCCATGGGAGACCAGGAGAAGCACCTGGCTGCTGGCTTCGGATCAGCGCGGTGCGCCGGCTGCGGCGGCCATTGGAGGGTGAAGCAACAGCAAAGGAAGACCTTTCTCTCTCTCTCTCTCTCTCTCTCTCACTGTCCACTCTGCCTGTCAAAAAATAAAAACAAACAAACAAAAAGTTATGTATTTGAAAGGCAAAGTGACAGAAATCTTCATCCACTGGTTCACTCGACAGATGGCCAAAACAGTTGGGGCTCCGTTGAAAGCACGTTTAGAACTGGCACTCTGACATGGGATGCTGATGTCACATACCATGGTTTAACCACTTGTGCTGTGTCGGCCCCAAACCAGATGACTTTTTTCCTTTTAATTAATTTATTTGAAAGTCAGAGTTAGAGCTTCCATCTGTTGATTAACTCCTCAGGTGGCTGCAATGACTCAGGCTGCACCAGGCAGATGCCAGGAGACAAGAGCTTCATCTGGGTCTCCCACATGGGTAGCAGGTACTCAGACAGTTGGGTATCTTCCACTGCTTTTCCAAGACTGTTAGCAGAGAGCAGCATCGGAAGTGGAGCAACCTGGACACAAACAAGCACCCACATAGGATGGCGTTGTTGTAAGGGGCAACTTTACCTTCTATGTCACACTGCCAGCGCCTAAACGGGATGACTTATTTTTTTTTTAAATAGGACTTCTTTTTTTAGATTTTATTTATTTGAGAGGTAGAGATAGACACAGAGAGGGAGACACAGAGAGAAAGGTCTTCCATCTGTTGGTTCACTCCCCAAATGACTGCAACGACCAAAGCTGAGGTGATCCGAAGCCAGGAGTCAGGAGATTCTGTTGGGTCTCTCACGAGAGTGCATGGGCCCAAGGACTTGGGCCATCTTTTGCTGTCTTCTCAGGCCATAACAAAGAGCTGGATCAGAAGAGGAGCAGCCAGGACATGAATCGGTGTCCAAATGGGATGCAGGCACCACAAGCAGAGGCTTAGCCTCCTACATCACAGCACCAGTCCCAAACAGATGACTTTTTCTTTTCTTTTTTTTTTAAAGATGTATTTATGGGGGCCAGCACCATGGCACAATAGGTTAATCCTCCTCTGGAGCCAGCATCCCATGTGGGCGCAGGTTCTAGTCCCGGCTGCCCCTCTTCCAATCCAGCTCTCTGCTATGACCTGGGAAAGCAGTAGAAGATGGCCCAAGTGCGTGGGCCCCTGCACCCACATGGGAGACTGAAAAGATGCACCTGGCTTCTGGCTTCGGATCGGTGCAGCTCTGGCCATTCTGCCCATCTGGGGAGTGAACCAACGGAAGGAAGACCTTTCTCTCTGTCTCTGCCTCTCCTTCTCCTCTGTCTGTAACTCTATCTCTCAAGTAAATAAATAAATAAATAAATCTGTAATTGAAAGTCGAATTTACACAGACAGGAAAAGGAGAGGCAGGGAGAGAGAGGGATCTTCTATCCGCTGATTCATTCCCAAATTGGCCGCAATGGCCGGAGCTGCACTGATCCAAAGCCAGGAGCCAGGAGCCTCTTCTGGGTCTCCCATGTGGGTGCAGGGGCCCAAGGACTTGGGCCATCTTCCACTGCTTTCCTTGGCCATAGCAGAGAGCTGGATTGTAAGTGGAGCAGCCAAGATTGGAACTGGTGTCCATATGGGATGCCAGCACTGCAGGCAACAGCTTTACCTGCTATACCACAGTTCCTGGCCCATCCAAACAGATGACTTTTAAGGCCATTTGACTTCAGGAATTTCATTGCTTTCCCTAGACAATTCTGTTTGGCATGAAATGTTGCTGTTTTGGGTTTCTTAATATAAATATTGAAGGTTCCCTAAATTCCTGGTGCAACCTTGGCTGCTGTGGGCATTTGAAACCTGAAGCAGCAGATGAAAAATCTGTGTTTGTCTCTGCCATTCAAATTAAAATGAAGGAAGAATAACCATATTCCTAAAGTTGTACTTAAGAAATTTGTATTCCTTAAAAAATAACTAAAAATAAAAATAAAAGGAAGGGGCCAGCATCGTGGCTCAGTGGATACCCACAGCCTGTATACCATATGAACACTGGTTTCAGTCCTGACTGCTCCACTTCTGATCCAGCTGCTAATGTGACCGAGATAGCAACAGAGGATGGTCCAAGTACTTGGGCCCCTGACACCCATGTGGGAAACTTGGATGAGGCTTCTGGCTCCTGGCTTCAGCCTGGCCCAGCCTCAGCCTTTGTGACATTTGGGGAGTGAATCAACAGATGGAAGGTCTCTCTTTCTCTTTCTAACTCTGCCTTTCAAATAAATCTTTTTAAAAACGAGAATAAAGAATCACACGGGGTACTGGCTCTGTGAAACAATGGGTAAAGCCACCACCTGTGACGCCGCCATCCCATATGGGTACCAGTTCCAGTCCCAGCTGCTCCACTTCTGATCCAGCTCCCTGCTCATGTGTCTGGGAAAGCAGCAGAGGGTGGCCCAAGTGCCTGGGACCCTGCACCCATGTGGGAGATCCGGAAGAAACTCCTGACTCCTGGCTTCTGCCTGGCCCAGCCCTGGCTGTTGCAGCAGTCTGGGGATTGAACTAGTAAATGGAAAATCCCTCTGTGTCTCTCCCTCTCTCTTTGTAACTCTGACTTTTAAATAAATAAAATAAAGCTTTTTAAAAAGAAAAGAAACATGAATGAGGGACAGGCATATGGGCTCCCAGTTTTGGACCAGTCTAGTTGCAGTCATTTAGGGAATGAACCGGCCAATGGGAACTCTCTGTCTCTTTATCTGACTCTCTGCCTTTCCAACAAAAGCTAACAGTGATGCCTCAAAGCATATCTATTATGGGCCTAAAAGATTGAAATTGATGTGCTCTTGACTTCACACTTAGGAAATCAATGACCAGCTGGTGGATTTTGTATCAATACCACCTTTACCTTTGGGTCTTTTGAATGGGGAATGTAATTCTTCTATTAAGCACTAGAGGTCAGCAGGAGCATTCATTACTGTATTTTCTTTCCCTATAGGATTTGCAGGTCTTTTGTCAATCACCCGCAAATTAGCTGTCTGTTTACTTTATTATTATTATTTTTAATTTACTTCAGAGGCATAGTTACAGACAGAGAAACAATGAGAGATCTTCCATCCTCTAGTTCACTCCCCAAATAGCCTCAATGGCTGGGTCTGGGCTGATATGAAGCCAGGAACTTCTAAGTCTCCCATGTGAGTGGGAGCCATGTACTTGTACTTGGGCCATATTCTTCTTCTTCTTCTTTCTTCTTTCTTCTTCTTCTTCTTCTTCTTTTTTTTTTTTTTTTTTTTTTACAGGCAGAGTGGACAGTGAGAGAGAGAGAGACAGAGAGAAAGGTCTTCCTTTTCCGTTGGTTCACTCTCCAATGGCCGCCACGGCCAGCACATTGCGCTGATCCGAAGCCAGGAGCCAGGTGCTTCTCCTGGTCTCCCATGCAGGTGCAGGGCCCAAGTACTTGGGCCATCCTCCACTGTCCTCCCGGGCCACAGCAGAGAGCTGGCCTGGAAGAGGGGCAACCGGGACAGAATCCGGCGCCCCAACCGGGACTAGAACCCGGTGTGCTGGCGCCGCAGGCGGAGGATTAGCCTATTGAGCTGTGGCGCCAGTTGGGCCATATTCTACTGCTTTCCCAGGACACCAGCAGGGAGCTGGATCAGAAGTGGAGCAGCTGGGACTCGAACTGGGATCTATATCGGATGCTGGCGCTTCAGGCAGATGCTTAACCTGCTATGCCATAATGCCAGCCCCACTTTTTGTGTTAATTTGACAGAGAGAGAGAGGTGAGACACCCCACAATAGATGTCTAGAGCTGGGACGGAACTCTTCCACAGGAGTGGCAGGAATCCAACCACTTGGATCATCATGGCTGCTTCCCAGGGTCTGCACTGGCAGGAAGCTGACGTCAGGAGCTAGAGGCAGGTATCAAGCCCAGGTACTCTGATATGGGATGCAGGTATCCTAACTGGTGTTTTAGCTATTAGGCTGAACACCAGCCCCACCATTTTATTTTTATTTTTATTTATTTATTTATTTATTTTTTGACAGGCAGAGTGGACAGTGAGAGAGAGAGAGACAGAGAGGAAGGTCTTCCTTTTTGCCATTGGTTCACCCTCCAGTGGCCGCCGCGGCTGGCGTGCTGTGGCCGGTGCACCGCGCTGATCCGAAGGCAGGAGCCAGGTACTTATCCAGGTCTCCCATGGGGTGCAGGGCCCAAGCACTTGGGCCATCCTCCACTGCACTCCCTGGCCACAGCAGAGAGCTGGCCTGGAAGAGGGGCAACCGGGACAGAATCCGGCACCCCGACCGGGACTAGAACCCGGTGTGCCGGCGCTGCAAGGCGGAGGATTAGCCTAGTGAGCCGCGGCGCCGGCTGCACCATTTCTTTTACAATGGATGTTTAATCTTTCATCCAAGCCTCATTCCCATTTTTTAAAAAATTGCTTTATGGCACTTCAGCGGCCAAAATAGTTGCAAAGGGAAGGGTGACTTCACTGCCTGATGGATCCAGAAAGTGGACCTGGAGGCCAGATTTATCAGGGATTGTAATTTTTTTTTTTTTTTTTTTTGGACAGGCAGAGTTAGTGAGATGGAGAGACAGAGAGAAAGGTTTTCCTTCCGTTGGTTCACCCCCCTCAATGGCCACTACAGCCGGCGCACTGTGCCATTCTGAAGCCAGGAGCCAGGTGCCTCTTCCTGGTCTCCCATGCGGGTCCAGGGCCCAAGCACTTGGGCCATCCTCCACTGCCCTCATGGGCCACAGCAGAGAGCTGGACTGGAAGAAGAGCAACCAGGACAGAATCCAGCGCCCTGACTGGGACTAGAACCTGGGGTGCCGGCACCACAGGTGGAGGATTAGCCTAGTGAGCCGTGGTGCCGGCCTGTAATTTTTTTTAAACATTAACTTGTTTGGGGCCGGCATGTGGCATAATGGGTTAAGCTGCTGCTTGCAGTGCCAGCATTCCATATGGGCACTGGTTTGGGTCCCAACTGCTCTACTTCCAATCCTGCTAATGCACCTGGAAAAGCAACAGAAGATGATCCAAATGCTTAGGCCCCTGTACCCATGTGAGACCCAGATGAAGTTCCTGGCTGCTGGCTTCTGCCTGGCCCAACCCTGGATGTTGGGGCCATTTGGGGAATGAACCAGTGGATGAAAGCTCTCTCTCTATGTCTATCTCTCTGTAACTCTGCCTTTCAAATAAATAAAATAAATTTTAATAAAATGATTAATCTGTTTATTCAAAGGCAGTGTTGCAGAATAAGAGGAAGAAATATAGAGAGATAGCTTTCATCCATTGGTTCACCCCCTAGTTGGCTGCAAAGGCTGAGGCTGTGCCAGGCCAAAGCTGAGAGCCTGGAACTCCTTCTGGGTCACTCATGTGGATGCAGGGGATCCAAAGACTTGGGGGCATCTCCTGCTGTTTTCCCAGACAGATTAGCAGGGAGCTGGATTGGAAGTGGAGCAGCCAGGACAGGAACTGAGTGCCCTTGTGGGATGCTGGCATTGCAGTTGGCAGCTTAACCCACTGGGCCACAGTGCCAGCACTTGTAATTCTTAATTGATGGAAGTTTCCTAACTGTTCTGTGAACTTGACTGCTGTAGGGACAGAATAATTATTCAAAGAGAATACATGGAGCTAGAGAACCCTCTGGGGATCTCAGGAATCTAGAGTTTATGCAAGTTAGTGTCCTCACTGTTGCTGAAAAATTATTGGGAGTCCTTCTGGCTAACAGTTAACAGGGAAAACTGTATGGCTTATTGGCACCCTTGGAAGTATACTACAGGATGGGATCCTTTCTCTGACCCCTACCTTTTTTGCTTAAAAGTTAATTGGGGCAGTGACCTTCAGCACCCCTGCGAACTTGGTGCTTTGTGCTGAGTGTCATGGCGCGTGTGGGCCGCAGCCTGGAACCTGCTGGCTGCTCGGTGTCCGCCACACCTTGTTTACCTCTGCCTCGGTGACTGCAGGTGGGTGCCGTCTTTGAGACAAAATTGAAAAAACAAGATGAGTTTACGGTGCTTTGGGAAGTGTGAAAGCTGCTAGTGAACTCTATTCTCTATAGCAGAAGGAGGAACTGAAATTAATGAAGCCCTTGCAGAAAACCCAGGACTCGTCAAATCTTGTTTGAAGATGGTTGGCTGATCAAGATGACATTGAGAAACCCTTCAGAACTAGATGAACTAATGAGTGAAGAAGCCTATGAGAAATGCATAAAATCTACTGAGGAATGAAAATGGAACCCCTACATGAACTAGGATAGAATAACTTAATCCAGCACAGTTATCTTAAATTAGTGGTGGACAGGACTTAAAATAGCAACTTTCAACAATTTGATGGGAGGAGATACTACTTTCTTTCTTTTTTTTTTTTTTTTTTTTTTTGACAGGCAGAGTGGACAGTGAGAGAGAGAGACAGAGAGAAAGGTCTTCCTTTGCCGTTGGTTCACCCTCCAATGGCCGCTGCGGCCGGCGCGCTGCGGCCGGCGCACCGCGCTGATCCAATGGCAGGAGCCAGGAGCCAGGTGCTTTTCCTGGTCTCCCATGGGGTGCAGGGCCCAAGCACCTGGGCCATCCTCCACTGCACTCCCGGGCCACAGCAGAGGGCTGGCCTGGAAGAGGGGCAACCGGGACAGAATCCGGCGCCCCGACCGGGACTAGAACCCGGTGTGCCGGCGCCGCTAGGCGGAGGATTAGCCTAGTGAGCCGCGGCGCCGGCCCAGGAGATACTACTTTCAACTCTGCTACTGGAAGAAAATATCCCCTAACTTTGTAATGATTGCAGATAAACACAGTATGTGTCTTTTTCACAGTACCTTATGATTTTTATAATAGGCTCCAGGCCTTACTATTTAGAATGCATGAAGTTGTGCGTGGTAAAAACTAGTTATACAGGGGCTGGTGCTGTGGCATAGTGGGCTAAGCCACCGCCTACAGCACCAGCATCCCATATGGGTGCTAGTTCGATATCCAGCTGCTCTACTTCCAATCCAGCTCACTGCTATGGCCTGGGAAAGCAGTGAAAGATGACCTGAGTCTCTGGGCCCATGCACCAGTGTGGGAGACCCGGAAGAAGCTCCAGGCTCCTGCCTTCAGATCGGCACAGCTCCGGCTTGCAGCCAATTGGAGAGTGAACCAGCAGATAGAAGACTTCTCTCTCTCTCTGTGTGTCTCTCTGCCTCTCTGCCTCTCCTTCTCTCTCTTTGTAACTCTGACTTTCAAATAAATAAATATAAAAAACTAATTATACAAATAATGTAATTCAAGGATAACACTAAGCATTGTTTAATATTGGGGTCAAAATATGTAATGATCTTTCCATTGGAAGTAACTGGGAATGGAGAATTTTTTTTTTTTTTGGACAGGCAGAGTTAGTGAGAAAGGGAGAGACAGAGAGAAAGGTCTTCCTTTTCCGTTGGTTCACCCCGCAAATGACTGCTATGGCAGGCGGCGATCCAAAGCCAGGAGCTTCCTCCTGGTCTCCCACGCAGGTGCAGGCCCAAGCACCTGGGCCATCCTCCATTGCCTTCCCGGGCCACAGCAGAGAGCTGGACTGGAAGAGGAGCAACCGGGACAGAATCCAGTGCCCCAACCAGGACTAGAACCTGGGGTGCCGGTGCCACAGGTGGAGGATTAGCCAAGTGAGCCGAGGCGCCGGCCGGAGAACAGTTTTTGTTAGTTGTACAGTGCTAGAGAGAGAACAATACTATCTCAGTTTCGTAATATACTGCATTTGCTGGTGCTGTTTTATACAGTGAAGCAGCAGCTGTGCAGCAAAATAAGAAACAATACAATTTTCAACTTCCTCATTAAAAAAAAAAAGGTAATCGGACTTTTTCTTAACCCCTGATAACATAAGTGAGAATGAGCACAAGTTCACACATGGAAACACCTTTCTCCTCTGGCCAGCTGCCCAAGTCCACATCTTCCCCCTCCCAATCTGCCGTTTTCATTTTTACTACATCTTTATCTTTACTACATCTTTTTAAAAATATTTATTTATTTGAAAGTTAGAGTTATACAGAGACAAAAGGAGAGGCAGGGAGAGAGAGAGAGAGAGAGAGAGAGGTCCTGTCGCTCCCCCTCTTCGTGGAGGAACAACACAGGACCCTGCCTAGGTTTCCTATCCGAGTCACGGCCCCATTATCCCTCCTAGGCTTCACATTCGAAGCACCATTATGTCGCTCCCCCTCTTTGTGGAGGAACGACACAGGACCCTGCGCTATTCTTTCGTCTGCTCGGCCCTTCCCGGGTTTGCTGCTGGTTCTTCCCGGGTTGGCTACCGACCCTTCCACCTCCATGGAAGGGCGGTTCCCCCTGCCACTTTCCCCACTTCCGCGGGGGAGCGGCACACCGCCAGCCGGCTCTCTCAGGGGCTGCTCAGATGTTCCTCATAGATGTTCCTAGTGCATGTTGTCTCTCACCTCCTTTATAGTCCTCTTCCACCAATCCCAACTCTGCTGCCCACACGCCGAGTACGCTGCTCTTCTCCAATCAGGAGCAGGATCAGCTCCTGCAGGTCATCACTCAAGTTGGCGAGAGGCAGCTGCGTAGAAGTTGTTACTCCCTTCTCAGCGCCATATTGTGGGAGAGCAGATGCATAGAATAAGTCTTAATTCCAGTAACTTAGTCTAGTCCGAGTTGCTCCCCACAGGTCCTTTATCCGCTGGTTCACTCCCTTGTTGGCTGCAATGGCTGGAGATGCATTGATCCGAAGCCAGGAGCCAGGAACTTCTTCCAGGTCTCTCACATAGGTGCAGGGGCTCAAGGACTTGGGCCATCTTCTGCTGCTTTCCCAGGCCATAGCAGAGAGCTGGATCGGAAGTGGAGCAGCCGGGTCTCGAAGCGGCACTCATGTGGGATGCCGGCACTGCAGGTGGCAGCTTTACCTGCTATGCCACAGCACTAGCCTCAACATTTTTTTTTTAAAGATTAATTAATGGGGTCAGCCTTGTGGTGTGGTGGGTAAAGCTGCTGCCTGTAATGCTGGCATCCCATATGGGCACCAGTTCAAGTCCTGGCTGCTCCATTTCAGATCTAGTTCCCCGCTACAGGCCTGGGAAAAGCAGCAGAGGATGGCCCTGCTACCCACATGGGCAATCTGGATAACGCTCCCAGCTTTGGCTTGACTTGGCTTAGCCCTGGCAGTTGCCACCATTTGGGGAGTAAAACTAGCAGATGGAAGATCTCCCCATAATTCTTTCAATAAAATAAATAACTTTTTTAAGATTTATTTTATTTATTTGAAAGACAGAGAGAAAGAATCTTCCATACACTGGTTCACTCCCCAAAATGGCCGCAATGCTGGAGCTGAGCCGATCTGAAGCCAGGAGCCAAAAGCTTCTTCAGCATCTCCCACCTGGGTGCAGGGGCCCAAACACTTTGGTCATCTTCTACTGCTTTCCCAGCCATAGCAAAGAGCTGGATTGGAAGTGAAGCAGATGGGACCTGAACCAGCTCCCATATAGGATGCTGGCACTACAGGCTGGGGCTTTAACCCACTGCACCACAGCGCCAGCCCCTGAAATTTTTTTGAAAAAGATAAATTAGTTTATTTGAGATATAGTGGCAGAGGGAGATATCCTCCATCTGGCACTTGAGCCATTATCCAGTCTCACAGGATGCATTAACAGGAAGATGTATTGGAAGCAGAGCAGCTGGGATTCAAACTAGCACTCCAACATGGCTTGCTGGCATGCAAGTGGTGGCTTAATACACTGTGCCACATTGCTGGGCCCTAAAAGTTCTTATACAAAATGAGAAGGCACTGCAATGAAGAATGAGAGAGTATGTGTGAGTATAAGTAATTTTTTTCTTGGATGTAATGGTATAATGTACTCAAAAGTTGTATGAATTTATTTAAGTTGACAAATATATACACTCAAATTAAAAAAAACAGCTGCACTGAAGTTCTGTTGCTTTTTTTAAAGATTTATTTTACCTATTTGAAAGGCGGGGTTACAGAAAGATCTTCCATCTGCTGGTTCACTCCCCAAATGGCAGGAGCCCAAGCACTTGGGCCATCTTCTGCTGCTTTCCCAGGCTATAGCAGAGAGCTGGATCAGAAGTGGAGCAGCCGGGACTCGAACCAGCACTCATATGGAATGCTGGCACTGCAGGTCAGGGGCTTTACCCGTTACTCCACAGCACCAGCTGCAGTATTTTGTTTTAAAACTCTCTTTTCAGGTCTCTTTTAGGACAGACCCTTCATAACACAGAGACACTATTAACAGCCTGAGATTCAACTGCATGGCATTAACTACTACATACAGAATAAGTGCCAGGTACTGGGTTATGTTGTTTCTGCTGGTTCTGACACATACAGCTGTTTCTCTTCGTGTGATTGTTTTTCTTTTTATTATTATTTTTAATTATTTGAGAGCCAGAGAGAGAGGCAGAGACAGAGAGAAAGATAAAAATAACTGCTATTTGCTGGTTCATTTCTCAAGTGTCTAAAATGGGTGGGCCTGGGCCAGAGTTGAAGCTGGGAGCCAGGATCACAAACCAGGTCTTTCATGTGGGTGGCAGGGACCCAATTACATGAGTCACTATTGCTGCCTACCAAGGAAGGTGGAGCTGGGAATCAAATCTAGGCATTCCAGTGTGGGATGTGGGCATCTCAACTGTTAGGTCACACCTGCTCCATGTGAATGGTTTTCTTCGTAAACTAGGAAATGTACTTGAAGGAACATTTGTAGAAATATCTTAAGGGGCTGCTGTTGTGGCATAGAAGGTCAAGCTGCCACCTTCAGTGCCAGCATCCCATGTTAGACTGCTGGTTTAAGTCCCAACACCTCCATTTCCAATCCAGCTTCCTGCTAATATGCCTGGGAAGGCAATGGAAGGTGGTCTAAGTACTTTGGCCCCTGCCATCCATGTGGAAGACCAGGATGGAGTTCCCAGCTCCTGGCTTCAGCCTGGTCCAGCCCTTGATGTTGCAGGCCTTTGGGGAGTGAACCAGCAAATGGAAGCACTCTCTCTCTCTCTCTTTCTCTCTGATTCTCTGCCTTTAAAGTCAATCAATCAATAAATTTATAAAAAAATAAAAGAAATAACTTCAAACTTGGATGATATTATCCTTTGCAGAGAAAATTTTTGTTTCTTTCTGAAAGTAAAAGTGTGGTGACCATATTAATCCAAGTTTAAGATTTAAGTTTTTCTGTACAACCCAGAGTTTGCAACATGCAAACTCTAACCTATACATCAGTAGATCATGATCTTTGGTTCATAAATAACTTGCACTGTAGAGGTGCTCTTTCTCTCTCTGCCATGGAACAACACAGTGAGAAAGGTAGGCATGTAATTTTTTTTTTTTTTTTGACAGGCAGAGTGGACAGTGAGAGAGAAAGACAGAGAGAAAGGTCTTCCTTTTGCCGTTGGTTCACCCTCCAATGGCCGCCGCGGCCGGCGCGCTGTGGCCAGCACACCGCGCTGATCCGATGGCAGGAGCCAGGAGCCAGGTGCTTTTCCTGGTCTCCCATGGGGTGCAGGGCCCAAGCACCTGGGCCATCCTCCACTGCACTCCCTGGCCACAGCAGAGGGCTGGCCTGGAAGAGGGGCAACCGGGACAGAATCCGGTGCCCCGACCGGGACTAGAACCCGGTGTGCCGGCGCCGCTAGGCGGAGGATTAGGGCATGTAATTTTTTAAAAATGTTTATTTATTTTTTGAAAGAGTTACACAAAGAGAAGAGAGGCAGAGAGAGAAAGAGAAAGAGAGGTCTTGCCTCCAATGGTTCACTCCCCAGTTGGCCTCAACCGCTGGAGCTGTGCCGATCTGAAGCCAGGAGCCAGGAGCTTCCTCTGGGTCTCCCATGCAGGTACAGGGGCCCAAGGACCTGGGCCATCTTACACGGCTTTCCCAGGCTGTTGCAGAGAGCTGGATTGTAAGTGGAGCAGCCAGGTCTTGAACCAGCACCATATGGGATGCCGCCACTTCAGGCCATGGCGTTAACCCGCTGCGCCACAGCGCCGGCCCTGGTAGGCACATTATTAATTCACCATGTCAGTTTCACTGACAACTAGCATCGGATATACAGTTCTGCACATTCAGGGAAATGACACCAGCTCTATACATTCTACTCCAGAAAATAGAAATGAGGGGAACATTTGCCAGCTTTTATGCAAGGGCATAAAGAAACTAAAGACAAGATTTTTTTCAATGATTTATTTTATTTAGTTGAAAGAGTGACATGAAGAAAGAGAGAGAAAAAAAGAAACTGACCTTCCATCTGCTGGTTCATTCCACAAATAGCCATAATAATTGCAGCTAGGCCAAACTGGAACTAGGAGCACAGAGCTCCATCTGGGTCTCTGTTGTGGGTGGCAGTGGTTCAAGAACTTGCGTCATCTTCCACTGCCTTCCCAGGCATATTAGCAGGGAGCTGGATTGAAGTAGAGGAGGAGGGTTGTGAACTCTTACCATATGGGGTGCTGGTGTCACAGGTGGTGTTTTAACTTGCTGGGTCACAATGCCAGCTCCAGAAAAAAGTATTTTAAGAAAATTATAGGGGCTAGCACTGTGACATAGTAGGGTTAGCCTCTGCCTGAGGCACCTGCATCCCTCATGGGTGCTGGTTCATATTCTGGCTGCTCATCTTCTTATGGCCTGGGAATGCAGCAGAAGATGGCCCAAGTGCTTGGGCCCCTGAACCCATGTGGGAGGTCCAGGAGGAGCTCCTGGCTCCTGGCTTTGGATCAGCCTTGCTCAGGCTATTGTAGCCATTTGGGGAGTGAACCAGCAGATGGAAGACCTCTCTCTGTCTGTAACTCTGCCTCTCAAATAAATAAATAAATAAATCTAGAAGAAGAAGGAGAAGGAGAAGGGGTAGAAGGAGAATGGGAAGGGGAGGAAGAGGGAGAGAAAGAGGAAGAGGAAGAAGAGCAGGAAGGGGAAGGGGAGAAAACTATAGAGGGATCAGCACAGTGATGTAGCAGGGTAAGCCTCTGCCAGTGATGCCAGCATCCAATATGGGCACTAGTTTGAGACCAGGCTGCTTCACTTCTGATCCAGCTCCCTGCTGATACACCTGGGAAAGCAGAGGAAGATGGCCCAAGTGGTTGGCCCCTGCACCCACATGGGAGACCTGAACAAAGCTGTAGGCTCCTGGCTTCCTCCTTGCCCAACCCTGGCCATTGCAGCCATTTGGGGGAGTGAACCAGCAGTTGGAAGAGCTCTCTCTCTCCTTTCTCTGTAATTCTGCCTTTCATATAAATAAAAATAAATCTTACAAAAGAAAACTATAGAGCAACGTGCGGAGCAACTGAGACTAGAGTAAGTTACTGGAATTAAGACTTATTCTATGCATCTGCTCTCCCACAATATGGCGCTGAGAGAGAGCCCAAACAACCTCTATGCAGCTGCCTCTCGCCAGTTTGACTGATGAGCTGCAGGAGCTGATCCTGCTCCTGATTGGAGGAGAGCAGCGTGCTCAGCGTGTGGGCAGCAGAGCATGGATTGGTGGAAGAGGACTATAAAGGAGGAGAGAGACAACATGCACCAGGAACACCTGAGGAACACCTGAGCAGCCCCTGAGAGAGCCGGCCGGCGGTGTGCCACTCCTTCGCGGAAGTGGGGAAAGTGGCAGGGGGAGCCGCCCCTCCACGGAGGTGGAGGGGTCGGAAGCCAACCCGGGAAGGACCAGCAGCAAACCCGGGAAGGGCCGAACAGACGAAAGAACAGCGCAGGGTCCTGTGTCGTTCTTCCGCGAATGGGGGAGTGACAGAGCAACATTCCAACAAACACAAAAATGCACAACAAAATGTTATAAAATGGAAGCTAGCAATATGTAAAATGATCATTTATATCAACTATCCAAAAAATGCAAGGCTACTTTAATGTTTGGAAAATAATCAAGGTAATTCACCATGTTATTAGCCTAAAGAAGAAAAGTACATAATCTCAATAGATGGAGAAAAGGCATTTGGCAAAATGAATCATAGGGTCATGATTAAAACCTCAGCAAACTATGGACTTCTTTAACCTTACAAAGGGCGTACAAAATCTACAACTGACATCATACCTAATGATGCTTTCTTTGTTCCTAAGATTGGAAATCAGGAAAAAGTGTCCACTCATCACTTTTATTTAAGATTTTTATTTATGTATTTGAAGGGTAGAGTTGTAGAGAGGCAGAGGCAGAAAGAGAGAGAGAGAGAGGTCTTCCATCCGCTGGTTCACTCCTCAGATGGCTACAACAGCAGCAGCTGGGCCCATGCGAAGCCAGAAGCCAGGAGCTTCCTCTGGGTCTCCCACGTGGGTGCAGGGGCCCAAGCACTTGGGCCATCTTCCTCTGCTTTCCCAGTTCATAGCAGAGAACTGGATCAGAAGTGGAGCAGCCAGGACTCGAACTGGTGTCCACATGGGATCCTGGCACTGCAGACTGTGGCTTTGCCCGTTACACCAAAGTGCCAGCTCCCTCTCATCACTTTTGTTCAACAATATCCTGGAAGTACTAGTCTGTGCAGTAAGGCAAGATATGTAAGTAAATACATACAACTGAAAAAGAGGGAATAGGTCTTTATTTGCAGATAACATATTGTGCATAAAATAGCACAGAATTTATTTTGAAAAAGCTAAAACTAGTAGATGACTTTATCATGGTAGCAGGATATAAGTTTTTTTTTAAAGATTTATTTATTTATTTGAAAGTCAGAGTTAAACAGAGAGAAGGAGAGGCAAGGAGGGGGTGTCTTCCATTTGCTGGTTCACTCCCCAACTGGCTGCATCGGCTAGAGCCTTACTGATACAAAGCCAGGAGCCAGGAGCCAGGAGCTTCTTCTGGGTCTTCCACATGGGTGCAGGGGCCCAAGGACTTGGGACAGGGCTGGCGCTGTGGCGTTACGGGTAAAGCCACTGCCTGTAGTGTGGCATCCAATATGGGCGCCAGTTCAAGTCCCAGCTGCTCCACTTCCGATCCAGCTCTCTGCTATGGCCTGGGAAAACAGTAGAAGATGGCGCAAATCCTTGGGCCCCTGCACCCACGTGAAAGACCCAGAAGAAGCTCCTGGCTCCTGGCTTTGGATCAGCGCAGCCCCAGCCATTGCAGCCATCTGAGGAGTGAACCAGCAGATCGAAGACCTCTTTCTCTCTCTGCCTCTGACTCTCTGTAATTCTGTCTTTCAAATAAATAAATAAATCTTAAAAAAAAAGGACTTGGGCAGGAGACAGTTTTACCTGCTACACCACAGCGCCAGCCCCAGGATGTAAAGTTATAAAAATCGTTCCAATTTTAGTATATGTGCTCCCGAACCAAGTACAATATAAAAAACTATTGTACTTCCATACACTGTCAGTGAACTACTAGAAATTGGAATTAGAAAAAAGGCACCATATGTAATGAAATCAAAGTAAATTCCTTTATGTAAATATATCAACATACATGGCATATCTGTATTTTGAAAACTACAAAACACTGATGACACATCAAGAAGACCTAAATAAATAGAGACTTGATGGATTAGAGGTTCATAGGCCATTGTGGCAGAGCTGGGTCAGCTGCTGCCTGCAATGCCGGCATCCCATACCATTATGAGTTCCAGAACAAGTCCTGGCTGCACTGCTTTCTTCTTCTTCTTCTTTTTATTTTAATAAAAAATTTATTTATTTATTTGAAACTCAGAGCTACACAGAGAGAGGAGAGGCTAAGCGAGAGATATCATCCATCTGCTGGTTTACTCCCCAGGTGGCCGCAATGGCCAGAGATGTGCCAATCTGAAGCCAGGAGCCAGGAGCTTCTTCCAGGTCTCCCACAGGGGTGCAGTGGCCCATCTTCCATTGCTTTCCCAGTCCATAGCAGAGAGCTGGATTGGAAGTGGAGCAGCTGAGACTGAAACCGGCACCCACATGGGATGCTGGCACTGTAGGCAGCGGCTTTACGTGCTACAGCACAGCGCTGGCCTTGCACTGCTTTTAATCCAGCTCCTTGGAGATACACATGGTAAAGCAGCAGCAGCAGGTGACCGAGTACCTGGGCCTCTGCCACCCATGTGGTGGTTAATCAGCAATTCGAAAACCTCTGTCTTTCCCTCTCTTTCTCTCCATAACTCTGCCTATCAAATAGATAAAAATTTTAAAATGTAATTTTTTAAAAAGATTTATTTATTATTTATTTGAAAGATAGAGTTACAGAGGTAGAGACAGAGAGAGAGGTCTTCCATCCACTGGTTGACTCCCCAAATGGCCGCAACAGCTGGAGCTACGCCGATCCAAAGCCAGGAGCCAGGAGCTTCTTCCAGGTCTCCCACATGGGTGCAGGGGCCCAAGCACTTGGGCCATCTTCTAATGCCCTCCCAGGCAACAGCAGAGAGCTGGATCAGAAGAGGAGCAGCTGGGACTAGAACTGGTACCCATTTAGAATGCCGGCGCTTCAGGCCATGGTTGTTTTGTTTTGTTTTGTTTTGTTTTGTTTTTGACAGGCAGAGTGGACAATAAGAGAGAGACAGAGAGAAAGGTCTTCCTTTGCCGTTGGTTCACCCTCCAATGGCCGCCGTGGCCAGCGTGCTGTAGCTTGCGCACCGCGCTGATCTGTGACAGGAGCCAGGTACTTATCCTGGTCTCCCATGCGGGTGCAGGTCCCAAGTACTTGGGACAGAATCCGGCTCCCCGACCGGGACTAGGACCCGGTGTGCCGGCGCCGCAAGGCGGAGGATTAGCCTAGTGAGCCGTGGCGCCGGCCCAGGCCATGGTTTTAACCCGCTGTACCACAGTGCTGGCCCCTAAAATGTAATTTTTAAAATATTTTTTTAAATTAAGATTTATTTATTTATTTTTTATTTGAGAGGCAGAGAGAGGAAAAGACAGAAAAAGAGATTTTTTTTTTTTTTCAGAAAGAGATGTTCTATTCACTGGTTTGCTCCCCAAATGGCTGCAATGGTCAGGCCGAAGCCAGGGGCCAGGAGCTTCATCCAGGTCTCCCATGTGAGTGCAGGGGCCCAAGCACTTGAGCTGTCCTCCACTGCTTTCTCAGGTGCATTAGCAGGGTGCTGTGTTGGAGATGGTACAGCTAGGACTTGATTTGGCACTCATATGAAATGCTGTTGTCACAGGCGGCAGCTTAACCCACTGTGCCTCAATGCTGGGCCCATAACTTGTGCTTTTTAATTTTTTTAAAAATATTTTATTTATTTATTTATTTGAGAGGTAGAGTTACAAGAGTGCGAGGGAGAGACAGAAAGGTTTTCAATTCGCTGGTTCACTCCCCAAATGGCTGCAAATGTCGGGGCTGAGCTGATCTGAAGCCAGGAGCCAGGAGCTTCTTCTGTGTCTCCCACATTGGTAGAGGGGCCCAAGGACATGAGCCATCTTCTACTGCTTCCCCAGGCCACAGCAGAGAGCTGGATCAGAAGAGGAGCAGCCGGCACTAGAACCTGCGCCCCAGGCAGAGGCTTAGTTCACTGTGCCACAGTGCTGGCCCCTGTAACTTGTACTTTTAGACATACATTGATTTTTTTTTTTTTTTTTTTTTTTTTTTTTTTTTTTTGACAGGCAGAGTGGACAGTGAGAGAGAGACAGAGAGAAAGGTCTTCCTTTTTGCCGTTGGTTCACCCTCCAATGGCCGCCGCGGCCGGCGCACCGCGCTGATCCGATGGCAGGAGCCAGGAGCCAGGTGCTTTTCCTGGTCTCCCATGGGGTGCAGGGCCCAAGCACCTGGGCCATCCTCCACTGCACTCCCTGGCCACAGCAGAGGGCTGGCCTGGAAGAGGGGCAACCGGGACAGAATCCGGCGCCCCGACCGGGACTAGAACCCGGTGTGCCGGCGCCGCTAGGCGGAGGATTAGCCTAGTGAGCCGCGGCGCCGGCCTGATTTTTTTTTTTTTTAAGATTTATTTCATTTATTTGAATGGCAGAGTTACAGAGAGAGGTAGAGACAGAGAGAGAGGTGTTCCATCTGCTGGTTCACTCCCCAGATGGCCGCCAATAACCGGAGCTGTGCCAATCCAAAGCCGGGAAGCAGCTTCTTCTGGGTCTCCCACATGGAGTGCAGGGGTCCAAGGGCTTGGGCCATCCTCTACTCTTTCCCAGGCCACATCAGAGAGCTGGATCAGAAGTGGAGCAGCTGAGACTAGAACTGGCACCCGTATGGGATGCCAGCGTTTTAGGCCAGGGCTTTAACCCTCTGTGCCACGGCACCAGCCCACACATTGAGTTATTACAAAAAGTGTTAAGAAGTAGCATATTTAGGCCGGCGCCACAGCTCACTAGGCTAATCCTCGACCTTGCGGCGCCGGCACACCAGGTTCTAGTCCCGGTCGGAGTGCCGGATTCTGTCCCAGTTGCCCCTCTTCCAGGCCAGCTCTCTGCTGTGGCCAGGGAGCGCAGTGGAGGATGGCCCAAGTATTTGGGCCCTGCACCTGCATGGGAGACCAGGATAAGTACCTGGCTTCTGCCATTGGATCAGCGCAGTGCGCCGGCCGCTGCGCGCCAACCGCGGCGTCCATTGGAGGGTGAACCAACGGCAAAGGAAGCCCTTCCTCTCTGTCTCTCTCTCTCTCTCACTGTCCACTCTGCCTGTCAAAAAAATAAAAAAATAAAAAATAAAGAAGTAGCATATTTATGTATTATGTTGTGTTTGTAATTTATGACAATGGATAAATTGTTTTAGATCCAAAAAATTGCAATCTTTTAAATAAAAATTTTAGATTTATTTATATTGTATTTACTTGAGAGGCTGAGAGAGAGACAGGTAGACACAGAGAAATCTCTCATTTCCTGGGGCTGCATCAAAACTTGGGCTGGCGATCTGATATGGGATGCCAGTGTCACATGTGGCAGCTTAATCTGCTGTACCATAGTGATGCTCCAACAAAAAAAGAATTCTTTAAAAAATAAAACAAAAATGAAACCCTGACTCTAAAACCTACTAGCAAATAACAACTTCTCTGTGCCTTTTTCCTTATCAGCAATAATGTAGGTGTATTTGACACAGAGCATGACACAGATCAAAAGTGCCTCGTAAGGGGGCTGGCGCTATGGGTAGCGGGTAAAGCTGCTGCATGCAGTACCAGCATCCCATATGGGTGCTGCTTCAAGTCCCAGCTGCTCCACTTCTGATCCAGCTCTGCTGTGGCCTGGGAAAGCAGTAGAAAATGGCCCAAGTCCTTGGGACTCTGCATCCACATGGGAGACCTGGAAGAAGCTCCTGGCTCCTGGCTCCTGGCTCCTGGCTTCTGGCTTCATATCGGTGCAGCTCTGGCCATTGCGGCCAATTGGGGAGTAAACCAGTGGATAGGAGACCTCTCTCTCTCTCTCTGCCTCTCCTCTCTGAGTAACTCTTTCAAATAAATAAATAAATCTTTTAAAAAAATCTTTAAAAAAATTGCCTCATAAGCACCAGCTTTTATTATTTCTAGAATAATCTCTCAGATGTTATTTGTATTTTATTCTCATAAACCTCTACCCTACACAGTTTATTAGGTTATGTGTCTCTAGTCTTCTACATTAACCCCCCTCCCCAAGATTTTATTTATCTGAAAGGCAGTGACAGACAGAGGGAGAAACAGAGATTTTCTATCCATTTATTCATTCCCCAAATGGTTGCACAGTTGGTGCTGGGCCAGGCCAAAGCTAGGAGCCAGGAGCTTCAATTCATTTGGGCCTCCTACATGAGTACGGGGTCCCAAGCTTTTGGCCATCTTCTGCTTTCCCTGGCACATTAGCGGGGAGTTGGATTGGAAATGAAGCAGCCAGGACTTGAACTGGCACCCATATGAGATGCCAGTTGTTTTTTTTCCTGGTGTTTTGTTTTTACTTGGGGTGTTCAGGGAGGAAGGAGAACACAGGGTAGAGAAAAGGGCTGGAGAACAGGTGACCTTTTTGTTTTTATTTTTTCTCCAACAAAAAGTGCTGTCATTCTGATGGCTGGGTCACCTGAAGGACATGTCTTCTAATGGCATCCAGGACTGTTGAGTTTCAAAATGAGAAAACTGTTTTACACATGTGTACTACATTAGGCCTGAGTGGGTCTGGCTGTGTTCGAATGGGTACAGGCAGAGGTGAATGCTCATGGCTCCCGCTGACCCAGGTCCATCCAGGGATGGCTTGGCAATGAGGTGAGGAGGGGACAGGACAAAGATGACTCACCACACAGGTACAGCGATCAGACACTTGCAGAAGAGGAAGGCGAGCAGACAGGGGACACAATGGGGGACACAGGCAGCCCTTGGAGAAGGGACAGAATGAAGACACAGGGGTAAAGAAGGGAAGAAAACAGACAAGAGAGGAAAATCTGAGGGTAGAGGCCAAGGGGGAGCTGCTGGAAGCTACAGGATCAACAGTAGCACATCCTCCAGTACAACTGGCCCTGTCCTGCCCACACGGCCCCGGATAGCATGCCAGAGCTGTCTGTGACGGGGCTGCTTCTCCACTTGATTCCAACAGTGAGGAGCCAAGGGAGGCCATGTGAGCCATTCCTAAGACAACTGTTTTTCTAGATTCTACAAAAACCTTAGGACACAGAGCCTGAAATGCTGTCACACACCCAGGCAGCAGAAGGGCCCTCTGCCTACGGCCCATTCTGTGAGCCAGGTCTGCTTAACTGCTGGTGGCTGGAGGTGTCTTCCTCGAGATGACAGTTTAGAGACCCCAAAGCGGGGATGCCAGCTTTGCAGGCAACAGCTTCACCTGCTATGCCACCGCACGGCCCCTTACTCTAACCTCCTGTTCACACTGCTGCAGTTAACACCCTAACGTATAAACCCGATCATGTCATTCCCTCTGTTATGGTTTACAGTGCTTAAAGTAAAAAGTCACTGCCACATGGGGTGTTTGGTCTTGGGGTTAAAACCCCAGTAAAGTCCCCAGAGCTGTGGTGTAATAGGTTAAGCCTCTGCCTGTGGTGCTGGCACCCAGTAATGGACACTTGTTTGTGTCCTGGCTACTCCTCTTTTTTTTTTTTCTAATTAATTAATTTATTTATTTTGACAGGCAAAGTTAGTGAGAGAGAGACAGAGAGAAAGGTCTTTCTTTTTTCCGTAGGTTCACCCCCCAAGTGGCCACTACGTCTGATGCGTTGCTGCCGGAGCGCAGCGCTGATCCGAAGCCAGGAGCCAGGAGCCAGGAGCCAGGTGCTTTCTCCTGGTCTCCCATGCGGGTGCAGGGCCCAAGGACCTGGGCCATCCTCCACTGTACTCCCTGGCCACAGCAGACAGCTGGACTGGAAGAGGAGCAACCGAGACAGAATCCAGTGCCCCAACCGGGACTAGAATGCGGTGTGCTGGTGCTGCAGGCGGAGGATTAGCCAAGTGAGCTGTGGCGCTGGCTTTTTTTTTTTTTTTTTTTTTTTTTTTAAGATTTACTTACTTATTTGAAAGGCAGAGTTAGAGAGAAGGAGAGGCAGAGAGAAAGAGGTATTCCACCTGCTAGTTCACTCTGCATTTGGCCGCAATGGCCAGAGCTGCACTAATCCAAAGTCAGGAGCCAGGAGCTTCTTCTGGGTTTCCCATAGAGGTGCAGGGGCCCAAGGACTTGGTTGTTTTCTACTGCTTCCCCAGGCCGTAGCAGGGAGCTGCATCAGAAGTGGAGCAGCTGGGACTCAAACCAGCACCCATATGGGATGCTGGCACTGCAGGTGGTGGCCCCTACTCCTCTTCGGATCCAGCTTTCTCCTTCTGGCCCGGGAAAGCAGTAGAAGATGGCCCAAGTGTTTGGGCCCCTGTACGTATGTGGGAGATCTGGAAGAAGCTCCTGGCTTTGGATTGGCCCAGCTCTGGCTGTTGTGGACAATATGGGAGTGAACCAGCAGATGGAAGCCCTCTCTGTCTTTCCCTGTTGTAACTCTGCCTCTTAGATAAAAGAGTGCCAGGACATACTTCCCAGCTCTGGCTCCTGACTCCAGCTTCCTGCTAATGTGTACCCTGGGAGGCAGTGGTGATGGCTTGAATAATCAGGTTCCTGCCACCCACATGGGACCTTGGATTGAGTTCCCATCTCCAAGTTTCTGTGGATGTTTTGAGAGTGAACCAGTGAATGAGAGCTCTGTTTGGCTCTGTCCCTTTGCCTCTCAAGAAAAAAAAAATTACATCCATGCTTCTACCCCAGGGGCTTAAAAGTTTCACCAAGCATACTTCACGGTTCAGTGCCTTTGTTTTCCCCCTCTATGTCCGGAATGTCCTTTCCTCCTCATCACATTCTATTATTCATCCTATTCATTTCTGAAAGATCTCAAAAGCTCACCGGATTTTCTCACAAGCACTTGGTCACTTTCTGCTCTGGGATCATAGCATTATGTCCATAGCTCTGTTAGGGATAACCATACTTGGATAAAAACTCAATATGGGGCCAGAATTGTGCACAGTGGGTTAAGCCGTGGCCTACCTCACCAGTATCCCCTATCAGAGGGCCAGTTGGCGTCCTGACTGCTCTGCTTGTGATCCAGGCAATGGAAGATGGCCCTGAGTAGTTGGACCCCTGCCCTCAGTGTGGGAGACAAAGACAGAATTCCAGGCTCCTGACTTTGTTATAGCCACTTTGATAAACAACCAGCAGATGGAAGATAGTTTTTTCTGTCTTTCCCTGTCACTCTGCCTTTCAAATACATAAACCAATCTTAAACTCAAAACCTCCATTCCTGCGGGCCATACATTCCCCAAATATTTGTTAGCTAACAGGCAGAGTGGCTGGCGTTGTGGCTCAGTGGGTTGAGCCGCCAGTATCCCATACAAGCAACCTGTTCTAGCCCCAACTGTCCCACTTCCCATCCAGTGCCCTGCTGATGCGCCTAGGAAAGCGATGAGTGACCCGGATGCAATTTCAGGCTCCTGGCCCAGCCCTGGCCGGTGCAGCCATTTGGGGATGGAAAATGTCTCTCAACTCCGCCTTACAAATATTTTAAAAACAAAACAAGAACAGGCTGTTTCCGCAGCGCGAAGGGTACACCTGTGAACAAGATTAGGTTCTCATGCAGTCTATCTGCGCACACACACAAATAATAAAAACATCGGGTCACGTTCAGGGCTTCGCAGAACGTGTGAGCCACGGCTCAGGGGCCGGCCTTCGGAAGTACTTCCAGGCTGTGAAAGCGGCCGAGGCTCATGGGTGAAACCACAAAGCAAGACCCAGGAGGTCGCCGAACAACCCAGCGCGCAAAGGCCATAGGCAGGAAGGGGCGCGCGTGGCCGGGGCCACGAGGGGCGCGGAGGCCGCCCCGCGCCGTACGGGGTCCGGGCGAGCAGGGCGGGCGCGCAGCCGCACCGCGCCCAAGCGCCAAGGCCCGCAATCCGCAAGGGCTTCTCCCGGGCACTTATCAGCCCACGCCTTCCGTCGGCCAGCACAGACCCTCCTGGCGGCTGTCCACCGCGTGAGGCGCGCACACAAGAACCACAGGAAGTAGAGAGGCAGCCCCCGTGGCGCGGCGGAAGAGGCGGGCGGAGGCGCTGGCCCGCCGGCAGGGCACTGCGCAGGCGCGCGCGCGTGCTCGCGACGGTTACGGCGCCGGGGCCAACTCGGGGCGGGGTCGGGCTTCCGCGCCGGAAAGGGGTTGGCTGGGCGGGGCTGAGGGACGGCGGTGGTGGTGGTGGCGGCGGCGGCAGCAGCAGCGGCTGCGCGCGCGCGCGGGTGCGAACGGGGAACGCTGCGAGGGCCGGGCCGTGCCGGGCGGTGGGGACGACTGACGGCGACGATGGCCGCGGCAGCAGGCGGCGGCGGCGGCGGGCCTGGGGCAGCGGCAGGCGCCGCGGGCGCGGGGGGTGCGGCGGCGGCCGCGGGTCTGGCGGTTTATCGACGGAAGGACGGCGGTCCGGCCAGCAAGTTTTGGGAGAGCCCGGAGACAGTGTCCCAGCTGGATTCGGTGCGCGTCTGGCTGGGCAAGCACTACAAGAAGGTGGGTCCGCGCGCCCTTGGGGACCGGGAGGTCGCGCGGCGGGGGCCGGCGGCGGTCCCGGGCTTGGCGGGCCCCGGGGCCGCCCCTCCCCCCGCGCGCCACGAGGGACAACAAAGGCCGGCGCCGGGGCTGCCACGCCCCCGCCGGCCGCCCTGGGCGCCCCTCCGGCTCCCGCTTGGCTGCCGGGGGTCCCGGGCCTCGGCCCTGGGAGCTCGAGCGCTCGGGGCGGAAGCTCCTGCGGGCCTCGGTGCGCGACAGCCGGGCGGCGCGTGTGTCTTTTGTTGGCCGCCTCAGGTGTGGGAACAATGACCCCCCCCCCCCCAGTACCCAGCCGGCGTGGGCGCGCAGCCTCGGGGTTCGTCCCGAGAGTGGCCTCCGAGTGGAGGAGGACCCGGGTTTCGCTGCCCGCGGCTGGTTTGCCGCAGGCCTGTGGACGCTTGTCCCGGGCTTCACGTCACGACCAGTGGCACCGAGGAGAACTCGTGTCCGGTGAAGAAACGACGGGTTTTGGTTGTGCCCGTCTGCATGCTGCGAGTTCGAGGCTGTGTTCACCTGTGCCCTTCAGCCAGGCCTTCCCTGAGGACCCGCAATGTACAAGCGCACCCTACTTCGTGTCACCTTTATTTAATTCCTAGTGCTGGCCGCTGCCTGAAATTTGTGCTTGCTTGTTTCTCCTACCTTTGGGATTAAATTCTGCTGAATCATAGGTTTTCAAAGTTGTGACTTAACCCTTTGTTCAGAATTTTGAAAACCCTTTAAGTTTATGCTTCATGTAAATATTCCCAGAATGATTGCCTTGTAAGGTGGATGAAGCAGACAGCCACTCTCTGCCTCGAACTTCCCAAGCACCCTCTTTGACTTGTGCTCTCCCCCAGGGAGCAAGGGCACTGTCAGGCCTGTACCTGCTCTGGAACACGGTCGGTGCTCGGTGCCTCCCCTGAGCAGTTACTCAGTAAATACTTGCTGAACGAATGAAAAGATCGAGGTGTCTAGGAATCTGTTAGGGGTCTGCAGCTCAGTGAGTCTGTCTGTTTCAGCAGTCGTTAGGTGAGGGCAGGGATCTTGGGTTCCTTTGAGGTCGCTCACACTGATGCTTTCTTCAGAAACCACCGTTCCTGCTCTGAAGTTTGAGGAAGTGAGAGACAGTAGTCACATTTTTGGATGCATTGATTTTTTACCCCCTTTGAAGTTACATATGGGACTGTAGATTTTTCTCTACAGTATTGCTTTCTGTTGTAGTGACAAATTGGTCACTTTGTATATGGAATATAGCTTCTGGAAGTGGCTCACGGAGTTGAATATGTTCCAAAAATGTTAAATTTTTTTTAAAGTTGGTAATTTTCTCATCCAGTGCTTTGGGTCTTAAGGTCAAAGAAGATTTAACAAGAAAAGATTATCAGGAGTCATATTCCTTTGAAAATCAAGGAAAAGAGTGGAAAAAAAGTCAATGATAGTTATTTTGACTTCTCCAAATAATCAGTGTATTAATTTTGGTCCATTTTAAAGAGGGCTGCTTTATGCCTGGGTAATACCTCAGAAGTTTGAGTGACTGGGAAAGTAGCTAAGAGGCAGACTGAAGGATTTGACCCACAGCGTTGAGGCCACTAGGCCAGTGTTGACACACTGTTCCTGAGGCTTTAAAGACAAAGTCAAAGTTAAGTTTGATGTCTCAGGGCTTTGTAGAATCAGAATGTATTTCTTGGGCCTATCCAGGTTCAGAATTGTATATATCTCTTATGCCTGACAGCCAGAATTCTTTCAGCTTCCGGGAGTCATGTTGAAGTGGTAAAAATCCTAGTCAGAAGGCTCTTTGATTCTTTTTTGCATACTGTATTTCTGCTTGGTTTGTGTTTTGGTGGGTTTGAACTAAACATTTGTTTTGCATTTAGTAATGCATTTTCAGAGCAGTTAGAAAAAATTTTTTTTTTAGTACTTATTTGAAAGCGTTAAAGAGGGAGGTAGAGAGAGAGGTCTTCATCTGTTGATTCACTACCCAAATGGCCAAAATGGCTGGAGCTGGGCTGAGCTGAAGCCAGGAGCATCACATAAGGGCTGCGAGCACTTCAGGTGGCGGCTTTGCCTGCTTTGCCACAGCACTGCTCCAAGGCTAAGGTTTGTGGTGTGTTTTTTTTTTTTTTTTTTTTTTTAAGATTTTATTTATTTATTTAGAGGTAGAGTTACAGACTGAAAGAGGGAGAGACAGAAAGGCTTTCCATCTGCTGTTTTGCTCCCCAAATGGCTGCAACAGTTGGAGCTGAGCCGATCCAGGGGCCAGGAGCTTCCTCTGGGTCCCTGACGTGGGCACAGGGGGCCCAAACACTTGAGTTATCTTCTGCTTTCACAGGCCACAAGCAGAGAGCTGGATCAGGAGAAGAGCAGCTGGGACACAAACTGGTGCCTATATGGGAAGCCTGCGCCACAGGCAAAGACTCAGTGCTGGCCCCGCCCCCCCGGGCTAATTTTTAAGCCGATGATTTTGTATGGTCTGCAAATGATGTTATAAATAGCCAGATGGCCCTTGGAAGAAAAAGATTTCCCACTACTTTAGGCTTTGTTGGCAAGTTTGGCTTAGCAACACGGAGTAGGGTTTTTGACTTTTTGACTGGGATGATCTTTGGACAAACAGAGTCCCAAAGTAGGTGACCACTTAGGTGAGAAAACTGAAGCATGGGAGACTGTTTGCTGACATTACATTTGGGTCTTTCAGCATTACAAAATCCGGGTTCATTTTCCACCTAAGCTGCTGCCTTTGTATTACTGAGTACACTTCATTCACCTCATGTTTGATAAAGATGAGCGCCTTACCTCTGCGCATAGCTCCTGAATAGTTTTCAGTTGATAAAACCCTAACAGTACTGACTTCAGACTGATTTGTTCACCGCCTGAAGGATATCTAAGCTCCCAGATAAGTTTCTTCCCAAAGTTTGACTTATTGTTGAAATAAGATTTGAGGTTTCAGGATGATCACTAAAGTTAGGTCACCTAAGGAAGATGTTTTAATACCTTTTACACAAATTATTTGACAGTTAAAGATAGTTAAATGGTTATTTTTTTAAAAAGATTTATTTATTTATTTGAAAGTCAGAATTACAGAGAGAGGGAGAGACAGTGGGAGATCTGTCCACTGGTTCTCTCCCCAAATGGCCAGGCCCAAGCCAGTAGCTTCATCTGGGTCTCCGATGTGGGTGGCAGGGGCCCAAGGGCTTGGGCCGTCCTCTGCTGATTTTCCTAGGCTATTAGCAATGAGCTGGATCAGAGTGCAGCAGCTGGGACTTGAACTGGCATCCATATGGGATGCTGGTGCCGCAGATGGTGGCTTAACCCTCTGTGCATAGCACCAACTCTGTAAATATTTTTAAGATTTATTTTTTATTTATTTATTTTTATTTTTTTGACAGGCAGAGTGAACAGTGAGAGAGAGAGAGAGAAAGGTCTTCCTTTAGCCGTTGGTTCACCTTCCAATGGCCGCGCTGATCCAAAGCCAGGAGCCAGGTGCTTATCCTGGTCTCCCATGGGGTACAGGGCCCAAGCACCTGGGCCATCCTCCACTGCACTCCCTGGCCACAGCAGAGAGCTGGCCTGGAAGAGGGGCAACCGGGACAGAATCCGGCTCCCAGACCGGGACTAGAACCCGGTGTGCCGGCGCCGCAAGGCAGAGGATTAGCCTAGTGAGCCGCAGCGCCGGCCAAGATTTATTTATTTGAAAGGCAGAGTGACAGGGAGTGATAGATGTCTTGCATCCACTAGTTAGCTCCTCATATGGCTGCAACAGCCAGATTGGGCCAAGCCGAAGCCTGGAGCCTGGAGCTCCATCTGAATCTTCCAATTACCGGGGCCATCTTTTACTGCTTTCCCAGGCACACTGGCAGGGAGCTGGATCGGAAGTGGGGCAGATGGAATGAAATCCTTTGCTCTCTTATAGGGTGTCAGAATTGTAGGTAGCGGCTTGACCTGCTGAGCCACAACACCAATCCTAGTTATTTTCATAAATCATATCTTTTCTTTCCATTTCCTACAATCTTTTTTTTTCTTAATTTTATTATTTTGTACAGCAGGGAGACAGGAAGAGACAGACAGACACAGGTTGTCCATCTGCTGGTTTACTCCCCAGATGACTGCAACATTTGGGACTGGACCAAGGCTGATGGAAGCCAAGAGCTGGGAACTCAATTTTGAGTCTCCCTTATGGGTAACAGACTCAAACACTTGAGCCTTGTGGTAGAATGTGCATTGTGGTGCAGCGAGTTAAGCTGTGGCTTGGGATGCCAGTGTCCCATTCATATATTCATGCCTGGGATCCAGTCTTGCCTTTGCTTCCATTTTAGCATCCTGTTAATGCACCTGGGAGGCCATAGTTTATGGCTCAAGTACCTAGGTCCCTACCACCTGCATAGGATACCTAGATTAGTTCTTGGCTCCCAGCGTCAGCCCAGTCCAGGCTATTGCAGGCTTTTGAGGAGTGAGCCAGCAGGTGGGAGATCTCTCCCTATCTTTCTTTCTGTCACTATGTCTTTATTTTTCTTTGCCCCCCCCCCTTTTTTTTAGATCGTTATTTATTTGAAAGACAGTTATAGAAAGAGAGGTCTTCCATCTGCTAGTTCACTCACCAAATGGCCCCATTGGGTGGAGCTGGAGTTTCATCCGGTTTTCCCACATGGGCGCAGGGTCCCAAGCTCTTGGGCCATCTTCTGCCGTGTTCCCAGCCGCATTAGTGGGGAGCTGGATAGGAAGTGGAGCAGCAGCTGGGACTCAACGCCCATTTGGGATTCCGGGGCCTAACCTGCTAAGCCACCATACTGGCCCCCACATGAACATTTTTTTCCCGTTTTTTTTTTTTTTTTTTTTTAATGTTTTATTGAAATATAGTATATATACCATGAGATGCACTTAAGTATAGCTTTTTTTCATTCTGAATGACAATATTGGGAATGAAACATGTATGTTATAAAGGACCTTAGAATATACACAAAGATACATGTTATTTCAAATTTTTATTTTCATTTTTTATTTGAAAGGCAGAGAGAGCTCTCCCATTTGCTTGTTCACTCCCTAAATGCTGACAAGCTAGGAATTGATTTCAAGTAAGCCACATGGGTAGCAGGTACCCAAGTACTTGAGCTATCATCTTCTGCCCCCTAAGATGTGCGTTAGCAGGAAGCCGGATCAGAGGCCCAGTTGAGACTTGACTCCAGGCACTCTGATGTCAGATGTGGGTATCCCAAGGCACAGTGCCCTTCTCTGTCTACTAAAATTTGAGAACAATGGCTTTAGACTGACAGTTGACATCTTATATGCTCTGTTGTATAAAATTTGTCTTCAGTGTTTGATTCATGTCTGGCATATACTGCTATGTGTCACATGTGTGGGTGTGTGGGTGTTTTTTTATTTTTTTTATTTGACAGGTAGAGTTATAGACAGTGAGAGAGAGAGAGGCAGAGAGAAAGGTCTTCCTTCTGTTGGTTCAACCCCCAAATGGGCGCTACAGCCGGAGCTACACTGATCCGAAGCCAGGAGCCAGGTGCTTCTTCTTGGTCTCCCATGAGGGGCAGGGGCCCAAGCACTTGGGCCATCCTGCACTGCCCTCCCGGGCCACAGCAGAGAGCTGGACTAGAAGAGTATCAGCCGGCACTAGAACCCGGTGCCTTTATGGGATGCTGGTGCCACAGGCGGAGGATTAACCGAGCGAGCCTGTGTGGTATTTTTTTAAATAAAAATTTATTTATCTGAAAGGCAGAGGTACTAGATGCCATTCTACTAGAATGGCAGTGCTTAGTAGATACTAGGAAGTAAGCCAGCAGTCTCTCCTGCAACAGTTGTACCACTTTTTAAGTCTGTCTCTTTATTTTGCAGTATGTTCATGCGGATGCTCCTACCAATAAAACACTGGCTGGGCTGGTGGTACAGCTTCTCCAGTTCCAGGAAGATGCCTTTGGGAAGCATGTCACCAACCCGGCCTTCACCAAACTTCCTGTAAGTACATCAATTTATAATAGTACTGGGGCATTTTCAGTTTCTGTGTGCCAGCCTATTGCTATTTTCCTTTGCTATGACTAGTGTATAAATTTTAAAAAAGGGAACCTCAACAGAATTTTAGCTGAGGCTTTTTTGCTGTTTAAAAAAATATATTTTTTAAAAAATTTGAGAGACAGAAACAGACACATGTGACTCCCATCTGCTGAAACTCAGAACTGGGAATTCAGTTCAGGTCTTCTGTGATCTTCGTTTGTTTTTTTTTTTTTTTTTTTCAGATCTCTGGAGCTGGGCCAGGCAAAAGCCAGGACCCTGAAATTCAATCCCATCTCCCACATGGGTGCAGGGGCCCAGGTGTTTGGGCCATCTTCTGCTCTTTAAGACCGTTAGCAGGGAGCAGATCGGAAGTGGAGCAGCCACAACACAAACCTGAGCCCATATAGGATGTTGGCATTGCAGGCAACAGCCTTATCTACTATGCCACAATGCTGGACCAGTTAGATATTCAGGGTACTTCAGAGGACCTGCCAAATCTAGGAACAGTTTTTTATTTTATTCATTTGAGAGACAAGGAGAGAGAGAGCTCAGACATGTCTTTAGGTTTGCTCCCATCTACTGGTCTATTCTCAAATGCCCCCAGTAGCCAGAGGCTGAGCTGAGGCCCAACCCAGGAGCTGGGAACTCAATCCAGGTTTTCTGTAAGGGTAACAAATCCATTGTCATTGCCTCCCAGGATCTGCTTTAGCAGGAAACTGGAGTCAGGATCCTGAGCTGAGAAGCAAACCTAGGTGTTCCAATATAGGAGAGGAGCATCTTGACCTTTAGGCTGAATGCTGGCTCTCAGCTCACTCATTTTTTGTTAAATTGTCATGGGTTTCTTAGACTAAATGGTTAGGATTATGTTCCAAATGCAGATTATCTTGGGGTGGGAGCCGTTTTTCCTGCTTAGCTATTGGTAGGTAGATATTTTTTTATAGCCCATTTTCTCCCTAATTGTGCCTCCTATGAGACCCTTGGCTTTATGGATGTGTGGTGGGTAATTAAACGCTCTCTTTTGCTTTGGTTCAAGTTTGATTTCTTGTCCTTATACAGCACAATTCTCACCTGTAGGTTATCTATGCTAGCATTTCTTGTTTGATTAGTCTCATTATTTCCTTTTTTTTTTTTTTTTTTTTTTAATTTTTGACAGGCAGAGTGGACAGTGAGAGACAGAGAGAAAGGTCTTCCTTTGCCGTTGGTTCACCCTCCAATGGCCGCCGCGGCTGGCGCGCTGCAGCCGGTGCACCGCACTGATCGATGGCAGGAGCCAGGTACTTATCCTGGTCTCCCATGGGGTGCAGGGCCCAAGTGCTTGGGCCATCCTCCACTGCACTCCCTGGCCACAGCAGAGAGCTGGCCTGGAAGAGGGACAACCGGGACAGAATCCGGTGCCCCGACCGGGACTAGAACCTGGTGTGCCGGCGCCGCAAGGCGGAGGATTAGCCTAGTGAGCCGCGGCACCGACCTCTAGTCTCATTATTTCCATCACACGTGTCACCTGAGTGTTGCAGTGTTGACCTCAGAGATTATCACTTAGGACATTTTTTTCCTCATTTGATTTTTTGTACTTGAGGATTAATTTGCTTTCTAGGAATTCAACCTCATTTAAAATAATGTTAGACTTACCTGATATTTTGAGGTGTTTGCAGTAGGATTTTTTGGTTGTTTAGTTGTCACAGTGCTGGAGTCAGGAATAATTTTTCTCATTTGTAAAATGGGGTGAAAAGAATCAGCTTTATAGGATTGTTAGGAATAAATGAAGTAGTACATGAAAAGTGCCTTCTGATAAGTTCTGAAACTTGGTATCTGCGATAATACATTTTATCCTAGCCAAGAATGAGACTATTATAGCAGTGATCACCTCTGATTAAAGTGTTAATTTTAAGATTTTGTAACTTTATTGGTATATGTTTAGTGTAGCAGTTAAGGAGCCATTTAGGAGGCCCTGTAACTCATATTGGAGTACCTGGGTTCAAGTCCCAGCTCTGCTGTTTTTTTTTTTTTTTTTTTTTTTAAGATAGATTTATTTACTTATTTGAAAGTCAGAGTTACAGAGAGAGGAGAGAGAGAGAAATCTTCAGGCCACTGGTTCACACACAAATGGCCACCACAACTGGAGATAGACCTGTCTGAAGCCAGGAGCTTCTTCAGGTGTCCCATGTGAGTGCAAGGGCCCAAGCACTTGGGCCATCTTCCCCTGCTTTCCCAGGCTATTAGCAGGGAGCTGGATCAAAATTGAAGCAGCTGGTCTCTAACTGGCTCCCATATGGAATGGTGGCGTTGCAGGCAGTGGCTTTACTCACTATGCCACAACGCTGGCTCCTGTTTATTTATTTTAAAGACAGAGTTAGAACAGGAGACACATACACATATCTTCCATCTGCTGGTTCACTCGCCAGATGTGTGCAACAGTCCAGGATGGCCTGGGCTCATGCCAGGAGCCAGAAACAACTTCTGGGTTTCCCATGTGAACGACACAGGCCCAAGCACTTGAGCCATCTTTCACTGCTTTTCCAGGGGCATAAGCAGGGAGCTGGTAAGTAGAGCAGCCAGGACTTGAACCTACATTCAAGCTTAAGCTGCTGTGGCACAATGCCGTCTTCACCAGCACAGCTTTGTTATGATTCCAGCTTCCTGCTAATGTGCACCCTAGGAGGCAGCAGATCATAGCTCAAGTTGTTGTATGGCTGCCATCCATGTGGGAAACTTTGAGTCCTGGCTCTGTGATCATTTGGAAAATGAACCAGAAATGATACACCTCTGTGTCTCTGCCTTTCAAACAAATAAATAATAAAAGACCAGTATGTCTCCTGTAGCAATTAAAATAATTAAGTTGTTGGGGGTGGCATTTGATACATCAGTTAAAATCTTGCTTAGGATGTCTGCATTCCATATGTTACTTCTTGAGTTTAAGTCCTGTCTCCATTTCCAGAATCAGCTTCTGCTAATGCACATCCTGGAAGTCAGCAAATGATGACTCAAGTACTTGGGTCCCTGCCACTCCAGTGGGAGACCTGGATTGAGTTTGGGACTCCTTGCTTTGGCCTGGCCCAGAACTGATTGTGTGGACATTTTGAAAGTGAACCAGTGGATATCTCTGTCTGTCATTGCTTTTCAAATAAATAAATAAAAATTAGGGCTGGCATTGTGGCATGGTGAATTAAACACTACCTGCCACATAGGCATCCAATAGGTATGCCAGGTTGTGTCCTGGGAGCTCTATTTCCAGTCCAGTTCCCTACTGATGTGCCTGGGGAAAACAGTGCAAGATGGCGCAAGTGTTTGGGCCCCTGACACCTCTGTGGAAGACCCAAATGAAGCTTCTGGCTTCAGCCACCATGCTGTTTTCTTCATTTACTTCTTCAAGTCCATTTTCAGATACCGTGGTTTACTGTTTGATAGGCGTAAGCTTGGCATTTTAAGTATATACTCCTGGGGGGCAGTGCTGTGGTGTAGTAGGTAAAGTCACCGCCTGCAGTGCAGGCAAGCCATATGGGCACCAATCCAAGTCCTGGCTTCTCCACTTCCATCTTGCTCTCTGCTATGGCCTGGGAAAGCAGCAGAAGATGGCCCAAATCCTTGGGCTTCTTCCTGCGTCGGAGACCCGTAAGAAGCTCCTGGCTTCAGATTGGCTCAGCTCTGGCCATTGGCAGTCATCTGGGGTGTAAACCAGTAATGAAAGACCTCTTTCTCGCTATCTTGCCCTCCCTCTCCCTCCCTCTCCCTCCCTCTCCCTCCCTCTCCCTCTCTCTCCCTCTCTCTCCCCCTTTCTCCCCCTCTTTCCCTCTCTCCCTCTCCCCCGTCCCCCGACTCTGTGATTCTTTCAAATAAATAAATAAATCTTTTTAAAAGAAAGTGTATATACTCCTCATCAAAACACACACTGTCTTCATTACCAATTGCTAGTGCTACGTTTTCTCTGATGATTAAGTCAGAGATAAAGACAAGGATACCATGGCACAGGTGGAGAACACTGTGCAGTATGGTAGAAGGTTTTTCTTTTCCAGTTTCCATTGAGCTCTGCAGAATTTTATGTGGACTATAAATATCCTTAGACACATCCAGGATAAGATTAGTTTAAATTTTAAATTATTTTATTTTATTTTTATTTGAAAGAGTTACAGAGAGAGAGATAGGTCTTCCATCTGCTGGTTCACTCCCAGATGGCTGCAATGTCCGGACCTGTGCAAATCCAAAGCCAGGAGCTTCTTCCAGGTTTCCACGCGGGTGCAGGGGCCCAAGGAATTGGGCCATCTTCTACTGCTATCCCAGGTCATAGCAGAGAGCTGGATCGGAAGTGGAGCTGCTGGGACTAGAACCAGCACCAATATGGGATGCCGGCGCCTCAGGCCAGGGCTTTAACCTTTTGTGCCACTGTGTCGGCCCCAAATTTTGAATTTTGTTAGCCAAGGATAACACAGCTGGCAGCCTCTTAAAACTGTCTCAAGAGTCTTTAATTGAAGGGTGCAGCTGCTGAGATACATAATAAGGCAGCATCTCATTGGCTCTGGAAGACTCACCTTTTGCTACTCTGTTGGCTTTTTTTTTTTTTTAAAGTTTATTTGTTTATTTGAAAGAGTTACACACAGAAGGAGAGGCAGAGAGAGAGGTCTTCCATCCAGTGGTTCACTCGCCAATTGGCCGCAACTGCTGAGCTGGGCCGATCTGAAGCCGGAGCCAGAAGGTTGCTCCAGGTCTCCCACACGGGTGCAGGGGCCCAAGCACTTGGGTTGTCTTCCACTGCTTTCCCAGGTCATAGCAGAGAGCTGGATCAGAAGTAGAGCAGCCAGGACTCGGAACTGGCACCTATATGGGGTGCTGGCACTGCAGGTGGCAGCTTTACTCACTATGCTCCCCCCCTCCCCCCGCCATTGACTTTCTGTTCTTTAGATTTTCATACACTAGTCAGGAAAAGTGTACTCATTGCTTTTCTTTTGGGGAACCTTTAAGAATAAGAGCTCTAGGCTGGTGCCGTGGCTCACTAGGCTAATCCTCCACCTGCAGCGCTGGAACCCTGGGATCTTGTTCTGGTTGGGGCGCCAGATTCTGTCCCGGTTGCTTCTCTTCCAGTCCAGCTCTCTGCTGTGGCCTGGGAGTGCAGTGGAGGATGGCCCAAGTACTTGGGCCCTGCACCTGCATGGGAGACCAGGAGGAAGCACCTGGCTCCTGGCTTTGGATTGGCTCAGCACACTGCCCGTAGCAGCCATTTGGGGGATGAACCAACGGAAGGAAGACCTTTCTCTCTGTCTGTCTCTCTCTCACTGTCTAACTCTGCCTGGGCCGGCGCCGCGGCTCACTAGGCTAATCATCCGCCTTGCGGCGCCGGCACACCGGGTTCTAGTCCCGGTCGGGGCACCGGATTCTGTCCCGGTTGCCCCTCTTCCAGGCCAGCCCTCTGCTGTGGCCAGGGAGTGCAGTGGAGGATGGCCCAGGTGCTTGGGCCCTGCACCCCATGGGAGACCAGGAAAAAGCACCTGGCTCCTGGCTCCTGCCATCGGATCAGCGCGGTGCGCCGGCCGCATCGCGCTGGCCGTGGCGGCCATTGGAGGGTGAACCAACGGCAAAAGGAAGACCTTTCTCTCTCTCTCTCTCTCTCACTGTCCACTCTGCCTGTCAAAAAAAAAATAAAATAAAAAAAAATAAATAAATAAAAAAATAACTCTGCCTGTCAAAAAAAAAAAAAAAAGAATAAGCGCTCTTTACTGTCAGGAGTGGATGTGATGGGGGAGTGAATGGGATTGAGATTGAACGGGGAAATAAGTTAAGGGGCCCTTGCCTGTCTCTAGCTTTCCATGCCCTGACTGGGATTACCATATTTGTATTTTTTAAGAATTTAAAAAAAAAAAGATTTATTTGAAAGGCAGAGTTACAGAGAAGCAGAAGCAGAGAGAGAAACGAGGTCTTCCATCTGCTGGTTCACTCTGTGAAAGGCTGCAATGGCTGGAGCTGGGTCCATCCACAGCCAGGAGGTTCTTACATGTCTCCCACGTGCATGCAGGGGATCAAGTACTACATCCTCCACTGCTTTCCAGGGACCTGTACCAGAAGCGTGCACCCAGGACTTGAGCCAATGCTCATGTGGGATGCCAGTGCCACAGGTAGTGGCTTCACCTACTGTGTCACAGCGTTGGCCCCTAGTCTTGCGTTTTTGTTTTTTTTGTTTTTTTTTTTTTTTTAAGATTTATTTTATGTATTTGAAAGAGTTAGAGAGGTACAGAGAGAGAAGACTTTCATCTGCTGATTCCCTCTTCAGACGGCTGCAACAGCTAGAGCTGTGCTGATCTAAGCCAGGAGCCAGGGGCTGACGCTGTGACGCAGCCGAATAAAGCCACAGCCTGTGGCACTGGCATAGCATATGGGCGCTGGTTCAAGTCCTGGCTGCTTCTCTTCTGATCAAGCTCTCTGCTATGGCCTGTAAAGCAGTAGAAGATGGCCCACATCCTTGGACCCCTGTACCGTGTGGGAGACCTGGAAGAACTCCTGGCTCCTGGCTTTGGATCCACGCAGCTCCAGCCATTGTGGCCATCTGGGAACCAGCTTTTGGAAGACCCTTCTCTCTCTCTCTCTTTCTGCCTTTCCTCTCTGTATAACTCTTGACTTTCTAATAAATAATCTTTAAAAAAATTTTTTTTTTAATTTATTTGGCAGAGTTAGACAGTGAGAGAGAGAGAGAGACAGAGAGAAACATCTTCCTTCCATTGGTTCACCCCTCAAAATGGCCGCTATGGCCAGAGCTATGCCAATCCGAAGCCAGGAGCCAGGTGCTTCCTCCTGGTCTCCCACGTGGGTACAGGGGCCCAAACACCTGGGCCATCCTCCACTGCCCTCCCGGGCCACAGCAGAGAGCTGGACTGGAAGAGAAGCAACCAGGACTAGAACCCAGTGCCCATATGGGATGCTCGCGCCACAGGCAGAGGATGAACCAAGTGAGCCACGGCGCCAGCCTCTCTGCAGTGTTCTCTTTAACTCTGCCTTTCAAGTAAATAAATCATTGAAAATTTTTTTTATTTTTTAAAATAAAATGTATTTATTTATTTGAAAGTCAGAGTTAGAGAGAGAGGTCTTCCATCTGCTGGTTCACACCCCAGTTGACTGCAACGGCCAGAGCTGTGCCGATCTGAATCCAGGATCCAAGAGCTTCTTCCAGGTCTCCCATGCGGGTGCAGGGGCCCAAGGACTTGGGCCGTCCTCCACTGCTTTCCCAGGCCATAGCAGAGAGCTGGATCAGAAGTGGGGCAGCTGGGACTAGAACCGGCGTCCATATGGGATGCCAGTGCTTCAGGCCAGAGCTTTAACCCACTGCACCACAGCACTGGCCCCTAAAAAAATTTCTTTTTACTTGTTGAAGAAAGTATTTTAGAAGGTTATTGATTGTAGGGTTTTTTTTTTAATTAATTAATTAATTTATTTTTTTGACAGGCAGAATGGACAGTGAGAGAGAGAGACAGAAAGGTCTTCCTTTATTTCCTTTGGTTCACCCCCCAGTGGCCTACGGCTGGCGCACCGCGCTGATCCGAAGCCAGGAGCCAGGTGCTTCTCCTGGTCTCCCATGCGGGTGCAGGGCCCAAGGACTTGGGCCATCCTCCACTGCACACCCAGGCCACAGCAGAGAGCTGGACTGGAAGAGGAGCAACCGGGACAGAATCTGGTGCCCCGACCAGGACTAGAACCCGGTGTGCTGGCGCTGCAGGTGGAGGATTAGCCTATTGAGCTATGGCGGCGGCATTATAGGTTTTTATTTGTGAGTTTATAGCACTTAGCATTCAGACATGAATAATTTTGTCAGAACCTGTACTTTTCTTATGTATAATCTGTATCATTTTTAGGCGAAGTGTTTCATGGATTTCAAAGCAGGAGGCACGTTGTGTCACATTCTTGGGGCTGCATACAAGTATAAAAATGAACAGGGATGGTAAGTTTTTACATTTATTTGTATTTTGATGTGTTAAATCTCATTTCTTTGTGTGGTGTTAAATTCTGAAGCACATTATGTTTAAGTGCAAAGTACATTGTATTTTACCAAGAATACTAATTTACTTTGTTCCTTCATCCAAGAAGCATACCAATAATGATTTAATTTATAGGGTAAGTTTTTTTCTTAGCTATGATTATATACAGATAATGGATAAGGTATATATTAGCAGTTAGGTGGTAGATTCATGAAAAGTGTAATGTGTACTGTCAACCTACAATGTACATTTTATACGAAGCCAATAAATATAGTGTTAAGTGTTCTGTTGAACTAGCCCTTGAAGAGAGCTGGTTTGCTATCAGGACGCAGCATAAAGGAGTCTGGCTCAGGGAAATATGGCTGTTTGACTGTGTCTGCAGTGGAGATAATGTTGAGAATCTCTGCTGCTGTTCTATTGTTTTGCTCTTCTTCCCTTTTCTAGCCCTGTATCTCCTGGTACTATTTCTTCCTTTTTATTCTTGAGCTCTGGGTCTTCTATCCTAGTGAAACACACCTGAAGGAGTCCTTAGAGGGAAATATATATCTTTTATAACATTTATTAGGAAATAGGAAATGCTTAAAAATAAATTAGATGGAGGCTGGCACTGTGGCGTAGCGGGTAAATCCGCTGCCTGCAGTGCCAGTATCCCATATGGGCACCAGTTTGAGTCTCAGCTGCCCATTTCCGATCCAGCTCTTTGCTGTGGCCTGGGAAGGCAATTGAAGATGGCCCAAGTCTTTGTGCCCCTGCACCTGTTTGGGAGACCTGGAAGAAACTCGGGGCTCCTGGTTTTGGATTGGTGGAGCTCCGGCCGTTGTGGCCAATTGGGGAGTGAACCAGTGTATGGAAGACCTCTCTCTCTGCCTCTCCTCTCTCTCTGTAACTGTTTAAGTCTTTAAAAAATTTTTTTTAAAAAATATTTTTTTTTTTTGAAAGGCAGAGTTAGAGAAAGGAAGAGAGAACTTTGATCTGTTGGTTTACCCCTCAAATGACTGCCTTGGCTGGTTCAGGCTGAAGCCAAGAGGCTAGAACTCCATCTGGGTCTTCCACATGGTTGGCAGGGATCATGTACTTGGGCCATCTTCCACTGCTTTGCCAGACACATTATTAGCAGGGAGCCTAACCTTCTGTAGTTCAATGCTGTCCTCTGTTAGAACTGATTGTATGTGAGTAGGTATGGAATAGATGTAGGTTAATAAAGATTTTGTTATTATCAGAGGTAGTTTTCTGTTGCCCAATTCTGTGTCCAGCTGTGGTGTCATACCTCTCACCAGGATGTTATTTCTTTATATAAGATCCATAGCATTCCTGAGGACTCTCAGATAATAGTTTGTACCCTACTGTCATCTCTGGATTCGCAGTTGGAACTCTTCTCTGCTTATTTTATTCAACTTGTATTTCAGGTCCTGAGCTGGGCTCAGAGATCAGAGTTTGTTTTTCTTTTTTTCTTTTTTTTCTTTTTTGACAGGCAGAGTGGACAGTGAGAGACAGAGGGAGAGAAAGGTCTTCCTTTGCCATTGGTTCACCCTCCAATGGCTGCCACGGCCAGCGCAAGGAGCCAGGTGCTTTTCCTGGTCTCCCATGGGGTGCAGGGCCCAAGCACCTGGGCCATCCTCCACTGCACTCCCTGGCCACAGCAGAGAGCTGGCCTGGAAGAGGGGCAACCGGGACAGAATCCGGCGCCCCAACCGGAACTAGAACCCGGTGTGCCGGCGCCGCTAGGCGGAGGATTAGCCTAGTGAGCCGCGGCGCCAGCCAGCAGAGTTTCAAACTGAAATATTTCCTAGATTTCATATTATGGGAGTCACTTTATGTCTCCAGTGGCAGTATAGTGAAATATATTATCTAAAAGGTTTAAAGGGGGTTTAAAAGGGTATGTGCAGTGAAATCTCTTTAAAATTAAAACTGGAGCCAAAAGGAAGTAAAAGATAGGGTTGGAGAATCAAGAATAAGCAATTTTCTAAGTCTTCTACACAGATTATCTCAAAACCATCCCCTTTGAGGTACATGTATACATATCTAACTGTAGTTTGTACTTTGCACCATCTTCTGTGATTCACAGATCGTTTACACACTGATGGAGCATAGAACACTGCCCATCCTGTGTGGATGTCTGCATACTGACTTGCTCATGCTTCACATACCCCTCTGAACCTTGTCTGTGTCCACCTGCCTGTTCAAACACACTCTCTTCCTCCCTTTCTCCCTTCTCCATCCATTCCTTCCTTTGTTTGTTCCTTCCCTTCCTTTTTAAAGATTCATTTATGTGTTTCAAGGCTGAGTGACAGGAGAGAGATGTAAAGAGAGATCTTCCATTTGCTGGTTCACTCCTCTAATGGCCACATTGTCCAGACTGAAGGCAAGAATCAGGAACTCCATCCTGAGCTCTGACATGGGTGGCAGGGGCCCAAATGTTTGGGCCATCTTCTGCTTTCCCAGATGCGTTAGCATGGAACTGGCTTGGAAGGAGAGTAGCTAGAAATAGAGTCATTGCTCTGATACAGGCTCCCCAAGTGGCAGCCAGCCCTCTGTGCCGCAAGGCTGGTGCCTTGTCTGTGTTCTTCAGTTGACTCTCACGTTTTTTTTTTTTTAATATCTATTTGTTTGAGAGGCAGAGAGAGAGAAGTCTTCCATCTGCCGGTTAACTCCCCAAATGTCAGTCTGAAGCCAGGAGCCAGGAGCTTTCTCAGTTCTCCCACACACGGGCGGGCTCAAAGACTTGGGCCATCCTCTACTGCTTTCCCAGGCCATAGCAGAAAGCCAGATTGGAATAGGAGCTGTTTGGACTCAAACTAGCACCCATATGGGATGCTGGCACTGCAGGCAGTGACCTTACCCACTGTGCCACAGAGCTGGCTCCCTGACTCTTACATTCTTTTTTTTTTTTCTTTTTTTTTTAAGATTTATTTATTTATTTGAAAGTCAGTTACACAGAAAGAGAGAGGGGGCCTCCATGCGATGGTTTACTCCCCAGTTGGTTGCAATGAGGGGAGCTGTGTCGATCTGAAACCAGGAGACAAGAGCTTCCTCTGGGTCTCCCACATGGACACAGGGGCCCAAAGCCATCCTCCCCTGCTTTCCCAGGCCATAGCGGGAAGCTGGATTGGAAGTGAAGCAGCTGGGTCTCAAACTGGCGCCCACATGGGATGCTGATGCTTCAGGCAAGGGCTTTAACTCGCTGTGCCAGAGCGCCGGCCCCTGACTCCTAGATTCTTAAGATTGCATTCCTGGCTTGAGCTCCCAAGGTTTTCTGGCTTCTTCATTATGGCCCAACACTCTTCCTCATTTCGTTTTTTTTTGTTGTTGTTTTGTTTTTTTTTGTGTTTTTTTTTTTTTTTGACAGAGTGGACAGTGAGAGAGAGAGACAGAGAGAAAGGTCTTCCTTTCCGTTGGTTCACCCCCGAAATGCCTGCTACGGCCGGCATGCTGCTCTACTTCCTATCCAGCTCCCTGCTAAGGCACCTGGAAAAGCAGCTGAGGATGGCCTATGTCCTTGGGCTCCTGCCACCCACATGAGAAACCTGAAAGAAGCTCCCACTCTCAGCCTTTGCAGCTATTTGGGAAGTATACCAGCGGATGGAAGATTCTCTCTCTCTCCCTTCTCTTTGTAACTCTCCTTTTCTTTCTTTTTTCTTTTCTTTTTTTTTTTTTTTTTAATTTTTTGACAGGCAGAGTGGACAGTGAGAGAGAGAGAGAGAGAGAAAGGTCTTCCTTTGCTGTTGGTTCACCCTCCAATGGCCGCCGCGGTTTCCCATGCGGGTGCAGGGCCCAAGTACTTTAGGCTATCCTCCACTGCACTCCCTGGCCACAGCAGAGAGCTGGCCTGGAAGAGGGGCAACCGGGCAGAATCCGGTGCCCCGACCGGGACTAGAACCCAGTGTGCCGGTGCCGCAAGGCGGAGGATTGGCCTAGTGAGCTATGGCACTGGCCAACTCTCCTTTTCAAATAAATAAACAAATTTTTTATAGTGCCTGGTAATTACTGGCATACTCGTATGAAAGTTCTGTTTTTTTGTTTTTGTTTTTGTTTTTGTTTTTGTTTTTTTTTTGGACAGGCAGATTGGACAGTAAGAGAGAGAGGAGACAGAGAGAAAGGTCTTCTTGTCGTTGGTTCACCCCCCAATGGCTGCTGTGGCCGGCGCATCACGCTGATCCGAAGCCAGGAGCCAGGTGCTTCTCCTGGTCTCCCATGCGGGTGCATGGCCCAAGGACTTGGGCCATCTTGCGCTCCCGGGCCATAGCAGAGAGCTGGCCTGGAAGAGGGGCAACTGGGACAGAATCCGGCCCCTCGACCGGGACTAGAACCCAGTGTGCCGGCGCCGCAAGGCGGAGGATTAGCCTAGTGAGCCGCAGTGCCGGCGGGTAGTTTCATTTTTCATTTTATTTGAGAGAGAGAGAGAGGCAGAGACAGATCTTTCACCTGCTGGTTTGGTCCCCAAATGGCTGAAATGGTCATGACTGGGCCAGGCTGAAACCAGGAGTCTTATCCAGGTTTCCCACCTGTGTGGCAGGGGCTCAAGGACTTGGGCCATCTTCTGCTGCTTTTTCCAGGCTATTAGCAGGCAGCTGGATCAGAAGTGGAGCAGCTGGGACATCCACCAGTGCCCATATGGTGTGCTGATATCAGAGGTGGCAGGTTTTTGTTTTTTTGACAGGCAGAGTGGACAGTGAGAGAGAGAGACAGAGAGAAAGGTCTTCCTTTGCCATTGGTTCACCCTCCAATGGCCACCGCGGCCACCGCGCTGGCCGGCACACCGCGCTGATCCAATGGCAGGAGCCAGGAGCCAGGAGCCAGGTGCTTTTCCTGGTCTCCCATGGGGTGCAGGGCCCAAGCACCTGGGCCATCCTCCACTGCACTCCTTGGCCACAGCAGAGAGCTGGCCTGGAAGAGGGGCAACCGGGACAGAATCCGGCGCCCTGACCGGGACTAGAACCCGGTGTGCCGGCGCCGCAAGGCGGAGGATTAGCCTAGTGAGCCGCGGCGCCGGCCGAGAGGTGGCAGTTTTAACCTGCTATGCCACTATAGCAGCCCCATCATGTGTTAGCTTTTGTCTAACACTACTTTCTGGTAATCTCTAGCCTGTGTGTTTTTTTTTTTTTTTTTTTTTTTTTTTGGTGAGATTTGTTTGTGTTGAAAGTCAGTTACAGAGATACAGGAAGCAAGCTTTAATTTGCTGTTTCATTCTCCATAAAGCCGCAAAGGCTGAGGCAAGGCCTAATGCAGAAGCCAGGAACTTCATCTGTATCGCCCATGTGCATGGCAGGGTCTCTAACACTTGGACCATCTTCTGCTTTTCTCAGGCTGTTAGCAGGGAGCTCAAACCAATGGTTACTTATTGTCAGATTGTTATAGCTAGCTGAATATAGTTTTTAGTTACTTTGGTGTAATAGGCCATTTTCTGCACATTTGCGTAGCTGCTTTTGAGTTCTAATTTTCTCTAGGCTGTATGCCAGTCTTTTAGTGTGGCATTCTAGATAGCCATCTGGGATCTGGGGTGGTCCTCAGAGTTTATAGCTGGACCTCATTTTGCAGAGTGCCTTACTTGAGGCCGCTTTGGGCAATTCCCTGTACAACTGTTCTGCTGTATTATTTTCTTTTTAATTTTTTTCTTGAAGACTTACTTATTTGAAACACAGAGTTATGGAGAGGCAGAGGCAGAGAGAGACTGTCCGTCTGTTAGTTCACTCCTCAAATGGCCGGGTCGGCCAGGGCTGGGCCAGACCAAAGCCAGGAGCCAGGAATTTCATCCAGGTCTTACATGTGGGTGCAGGGGCCAAGCACTTGGGCCATCTTCTGTAGCTTTCCCAGGCACATTGGCAGGGAGCTGGATCAGAAGTGGAGCAGCTGGATTCAAACCAGTGCACATATGGTGTGCCAGCATTGCAGGCAGTAGCTTAACCTGCTACACCACAGCACTGGCTGTTATATTATTGTCTTTTGAAAATTCTTTAATTTTCATTTATTTGAAAGGCAGGCAGAGACTGACAGATCTTTCATCTACTGGTTCAATTACCAAATGTCCAGAAAAGCTAGCATGGGTCTAGGATAGGGCCAGACTGAAGCCTGGAACCCAGAATTCAGTTTGGTCTGTCACATGAGTGACAGGGACCTAACTTTTTGAGCCATCATCTGCTGCCTCCTCCTAGGGTGTGAATTACCAGGGAGCTGGGAGCCAGACCTCAACACTATGAAATGGAATGTTGGCATTACAAGTAGCATCTGTTTTCTTTTGTTTTGATTTTAAGATTTATTTATTTATTTATTTGAAAACTGGAGGTACAGAGTGGGAAAAGGAAAGAGAGATCTTCCCTCCACTGGTTCACTTCTCAAATGGCCACAATGGCCTGAGATGAGCCATGCCAATGTCAGGAGCCAGGAGCTTCTTCTGCCCCCCCCCCCCTTTTTTTTTTTTGACAGGCAGAATAGACAGTGAGAGGGAGAGACAGAGAGAAAGGTCTTCCTTTGCTGTTGGTTCACCCTCCAATGGCCTCCATAGCGGGCGTGCTGCGGCCAGCGCACCGGGCTGATCCGCAGCCAGGAGCCAGGTGCTTTTCCTGGTCTCCCATGTGGGTGCAGGGCCCAAGCACTTGGGCCATCCTCCACTGCACTCCCAGGCCATAGCAGAGAGCTGGCCTGGAAGAGGGGCAACTGGGACAGAATCCGGCGCCCCAACCGGGACTAGAACCCAGTGTGCTGGCGCCGCAGGCGGATGATTAGCCTACTGAGCCGTGGCGCCGGCCTAGGAGCCAGGAGCTTCTTCCTGGTCTCCCACATGAGTGGCGGGGCTGAAATACTTGGGCCATATTCTGCTGCTTTCCCATGCCATTAGCAGGAGCTGGGTCAGAAGTGGAGTAGTTGTGACTTGGACCAACGCCCATGTGGGATACTGGCCTTGCGGTCCTGCTTAGCCTGCTACACTGTGACACCAGCTGTGCCGCAACATTCACCTTTGTACTACTGTGTTGTCTCCAGCTCAGAGCAGTGTTATTTAGCCTCCTAAAAATTTGTTTCTAGTGAGAGTGTTTAGCCTGTCAAATAAGGTGGTGTTTAATTTGCCTATATTCTACATTGGAGTACCTGGGTTTGAGTCCCAGCTCTGGCTAGTGACTCTAGCTTATGCTCATCTTGGGAAGCAGCAGGTAATGGCTTAAGTAGTTGGATCCCTGGCCGTGGGAGACTTAGGTCAAATTCTGGGTACCTGACTTTGGCCTTGCCCAGCCCTGGGCATTGTGGGCATTTGGGGAATGAACCAGCAGCCAAGACTTGAACTGGTGCCCATTTGTGATAACTAGCAGTGCAGGCAGGAGCTTAATCTTCTGTACCACAATGCCAGCCCCCTGACTGCTCCACTTCTGACCCAAATTCCTACTAACGCACCTGAAAAAATAGTGGAAGAAGGCCTAAATACATGGGATCCTGCACACACATGGGAGACCTAGATGAAGTTCCTGGGCTCAGTCTGGCCCAGCTTTGGCTGTTGTGCTCATTTGGAGAGTGAACCAGTGCATGGATGATCTCTCTGTCCCTCTCCCCTCTCCCCTCTCCCCTCTCCCCTCTCCCCTCTCCCCTCTCCCCTCTCCCCTCTCCCCTCTCCCCTCCCCTCCCCCCCCTCCCCTCTTTTCCCCTCTTCCCTTTCCCCTCCCCTCTCCCCCCTCTCCCCTCTCTCCTCTTTCCCCTCTGCCCTCTCCCCTCCCCCTCTCCCCCCTTCCCCTCTTCCCTTTCCCCTCCCCCTCCCCCTTCTCTCCAATTTTTTTAGTTTTCTATTTATTTCCATGATCTCTTTTTTAAATTTTTTTTTCTTTTCCAAATATTTATTTATTATTCATTTGAAAGGCAGAGTTAGAAATCCTCCATCTGCTGGTTGACTCCCCAAATGGTTCAATGGCCAAGGTGTGCCTTGCTAAAGCCAGGAGCATGAAGCTTCCTTCAGGCCTCCTGTGCGGGTGCAGGACTAAGTATTTGGGCCAGCCTCTGCTGCTTTCCCAGGTGCATTCGCAGGGAGCTGGATGGAAGTAGAGCAGCTGGGTTTTGAACTGGCAGCCATGTGGGTTGCCGGCATTGCAGGTAGTGGCTTAACCTGGTATAGCACAGTGCCAGCCCCAAAGAATTATTTTTTTATAACAAGATAACTACTGTTTTCACAGTGAAGAAAGTTATCAATAATTTTTCAATATTGTTATCTATTACTAGTCACATTTTCCTGATTATCTCATGAATTTTTTATCTTACTTGAGTCAGTATTTTGTACATTGCATTTGGAGAGCCTTTCTTCTTCTTTTTTTTTTTATGGTTTTATTTATTTGAGAGAGAAAGGTCTTCCATCTTCTGGTTCACTCCCCAAATGGCTGCAGCAACAGCTGGTGCTGAGCCCATCGAAACCAGGAGCCAGGAGCTTTTTCTGGGTCTCCCATGCAGGTGCAGGAGCCAAAGTGCTTGGGTCATCTTCTACTGCTTTCCCAGGCCACAGTAGAGAGCTGGATCCGAAGAGGAACAGCCAGGACTAGAATCGGCGGCCATATGGGATGCTGGTGCCACAGGCTGAGGATTAGCCTACTGTACCACATTACTGGCCCTCTCTCTTCTTTTTAAAGATTGCTTTATTTGGGGCCAGTGCTGTGGTATACTAGGCTAAGCCTGTGCCTGTGCCACCAGTATCTCATATGCCTGCCCATTCATGTCTTGGCTACTCCTCTTTCTATCCACCTCTCTACCTTTGTTCTGGGAAAGCAGTGGAAGATGGCTCTAGTGCTTGAGCCCCTGTACCCATGTGGGAAACCAGTGTCTGCTACCTGGCTCCAACTGCTGATTCCAGGTTTCTGCCAGTGTAGACCTGGGAGGGAAGGTGATGGTACAAGTATCTCCACCCATGTAGGAAACCGGGATTGAGTTTCTATTAATAGATTCATTTAGCCTTTATCTTCATTCTCAGATAACATCCAGCCAACCCTATTTTGTTTAATGACCACTTTGAAATTAGTTCTCAGATTTCTTTTTTTTTAATTTTTTTTTTAATTTTTTTTGACAGGCAGAGTGGACAGTGAGAGAGACAGACAGAGAGAAAGGTCTTCCTTTTTGCCGTTGGTTCACCCTCCAATGGCCGCTGCAGCCGGCACGCTGTGGCCGGCGCAACGCGCTGATCTGATGGCAGGAGCCAGCTGCTTATCCTGGTCTCCCATGGGGTGCAGGGCCCAAGGACTTGGGCCATCCTCCACTGCACTTCCCTGGCCACAGCAGAGAGCTGGCCTGGAAGAGGGGCAACCGGGACAGAATCCGGCGCCCCGACCAGGACTAGAACCCGGTGTGCCGGCGCCGCAAGGCGGAGGATTAGCCTAGTGAGCTGTGGCGCCGGCCAGTTCTCAGATTTCTAATAGAGGTAATTCCCATCAAACTTTTTATGTTTTGTGTGTGTGTGTTTTTTTTTAAGATATTTGTTTATTTGAAAGACAGAATTAGAGGCAGAGAGAGAGAGTTGGGGGGAGTCTTCCATCTGCTGGTTCACTACCCAGATTTCCGCAAAAGCCAGAGCTGGGCTGATCTGAAGCCAGGAACCTGGAGTTTTTTCTGGGTCCAACCTCTGGGGCAGGGGCCCAAAGACTTGGACCATCTTCTACTGCTTTCCCAGGCCATAACAGAGAGCTGGATCGGAAGTGGAGCAGCTGGGACTTGAAGCAGCGCGCATATGGGATGCCGGCACTGCAGCTGGCAGCTTTACCCGCTATGCAGCAGCGCCATTCCTCAGACTTGTTACTTGAATCATTTACTGAAGAAGCAGTTTTTCTATGAATAATTAGTAGGCTCTTTTTTGTAAGTAATTCTGAAAATGATATATCTCTCGGTATAGTTCTGATGCCAGAAGCCTTTGAAAGCCATGGCCCCTGTTTTATAAGGAGTCACAATCCCATGACTCCCATGTTGCGCTGAGGAATACCAGGAGGCTGTCAGCTGAAATAGGCCTTCTTCAGGGAGGCAGTTGGGAGCTTCTTGTCCTGCAGTCAGTAGAAGTTGCTTGTAGCTTCTAACCTACCCCTTCCTCAGATTTGAAAAAGCAGACATTTTAAAACACGGGAAAATATGGGCTAAAGATAAGGTTCTGGGTACCTTTAAATGACATTTTTTTAAAATTATTTGTTTTATTTTGTATTTTCAGTTTTATTTTTTCCAAACAATTTTTTAAAGATATATTTTATTTATTTGAAAGAGTTACAGAGAGGTAGAGACAGAGAGAGAGGTCTTCCATCCACTGGTTCTCTCTCCAGATGGCTGCAATGGCCGGAGCTGCACTGATCCAAAGCCAGGAGCCAGGAACTTCCTTCCAGTCACCCACGTGGATGCAGGGGCCCAGGGACTTGAGCCATCTTCTACTGCTTTCCCAGGCTATAACAGAGAGCTGGATCGGAAGAGGAGCAACCAGGACTAGAACCAGCACCCATATGGGCTGCTGGAGTCTAAGGCCAGGGCATTTAACCGACTGTGCCACAGTGCCAGTCCCTTAAATGACATTTTAAAAGGTGTAATAAAGGGGCTGATGCTGTGGCATAGTAGGTTAAGCCTCTGCCTGTGGTGCCCACATTCCATATGGGTACCAGTTTGTGTCTGGCTACTACACTTCTGATCCAGCTCCCTGCTGATGGTCTGGGAAAGCAGTGGAAGATGGCCCAAGTGTTTGGGCCTATGTATCCTTGTGGGAGACCGAGAAGACCGATTTGGCTCCTGGCTTCCGATTGGCCTAACTCCTGTTGTTGGAGCCATTTGTGGAGTGAATCAGCAGATAGAAGACCTCTCGCTCTGTCTCCTTCTGTCTGTAATTCTGCTTCTTGAATAAATAAATAAGTTTAAAAAAAGCTGTATTAAGTTCTATTGTAAATTGCTGATTTTGGTACTTTATTGTTCCCTTTGCTTAATTTCATTTGCTTTAGGGGACATTTTAATCTTGTATTAGCAGAAAAATGAAAAGTTATATATATTTTCCCTCAACCTTGATAATTACCAATTTCTTATTCTATTTATAAAGTCACTCATTCTGGTAGCCACTAAGTCTACAAAGGAAAAATTTTTACAAGCCTATTCCTTGGGTCTCTGCCTCCGAAGCTGGCATTCCATACGAGCACCAGTTTGAGTCTTGACTGCTGATCTTCTTGTCCAGCTCCCTACCAGTGTGCTTGGGAGGCAGTGGAAGATGGGCCTCTGCCACCCCATGAGAAACCTGGATGGAGTTCCAGGTTTTTGGCAGGGGCCTTGTTCAGTTCTGGTTGTTGAAGCTATTTGGGGAGTGAACAGTGGGTGGAAGATCGATCTCTCTTTTTCTCAATAGATTTTTCTATATTGATAGATGTCTCTCTCTCTTGCAAGTGAATGAATAAACCTTCAAAAGAAATTTTTTTTAAAAAAAGATGTTACTTGGGGTGCCTGTATCCTTTCAGTGTCCCTGGGTTCAAATCCTGGCTCTGCTCTGATCCAACTTCCTCTCAATGGTGCACTCTGAGAGGCAGCGTACAATGGCTCAAGTGCTTAGGTCTCTGCCAGGCACGTGGGAAATCTGGCTGAGTTCCCAGCTTCTGACTGGTGTATTCCAGACTTGGATATTAGGAGGTACCTGGGAAGTGAACCAGTGGTTGGGAGATTTCTGACTCTACCTTTCAAATAAGTGAAAATACGTAAATAAAAAAATTAGAACTGGGGCCAGCTCTGTGGTGTAGCAGGTAAAGCCACTGCCTGCAGTGCCAGCATCCATATGGGCACCGGTTCAAGTCTCAGCTGCTCCGTTTCTGATGCAGCTCTCTGCTGTGGCCTGGGAAAGCAGTAGAAGATGACCCAAGTCGTTGGGGCACTGCACCCGCTTGGGAGACCTGGAGGAAATTCCAAGCTCCTGGCTGCGGATTAGCCCAGCTCCATCCTTTGCGGCCATTTGGGGAGTGAACCAGCCCTCTTTCTTTGCCTCTGCCTCTCTGTAATTCTGCCTTTCAAATAAATAAATCTTTTAAAAAAATTAAAATGGAGTGAAAACAAGGTAGGTGTTGAAATAAGAAATGTGAAGAAACGATTAATAGACTTTACCAGAATTTACCTTTATAGTAATGATTAGGAATGGGCCAAGATAACCACCAGAAAGTTACAATTGAGTTGAACATTTAGGTAAATTTAGATTTGAGAGAAAGATTTTAAGTAAAGATAAACAGATTGGGGCCCGCGCCATGGCTCACTTGGTTAATCCTCCGCCTGCGGCGCTGGCATCCCATATGGGCACCAGTTCTAGTCCCGGTTCCTCTTCTTCCAGTCCAGCTCTCTGTTGTGGCCCGGGAGGGCAGTGGAGGATGGCCCAGGTCCTTGGGCCCTGCACCCGCATGGGAGACCAGGAAGAAGCTCCTGGCTCCTGGCTTCGGATCAGTGCAGCGCTGGCTGTTACGGCCATTTGGGGGTGAACCAACAGAAGGAAGGCCTTTCTCTCTGTCTCTCTCACTGTCTAACTCTATCTGTTAAAAAAAAAAAAAAAAAAAAAAGGGCCGGCGCTGCAGCTCACTAGGCTAATCCTCCGCCTTGTGGCGCCGGCACACCGGGTTCTAATCCCGGTCGGGGCGCCAGATTCTGTCCCGGTTGCCCCTCTTCCAGGCCAGCTCTCTGCTGTGGCCAGGGAAGTGCAGTGGAGGATGGCCCAAGTCCTTGGGCCCTGCATCCCATGGGAGACCAGGAGAAGTACCTGGCTCCTGCCATCGGATCAGTGCGGTGCGCCGGCCGCAGCGCAGCGGCCATTGGAGGGTGAACCAACGGCAAAGGAAGACCTCTCTCTGTCTCTCTCTCACTGTCCACCCTGCCTGTCAAAAAAAAAAAAAAAAAAAAAAAAGGATAAACAGATGGCTCTGAGTAAATTTAGGAAAACAGGGTCAACGTTTGTTTTATCTTACAAATATTTGTTTAATTGAAAGGCAGATTTGGGAGGAAGAAGTGGAAAGGGAGAATTCTTTGATCTACTTGTTTACTCCCCAAATGTGTACATTGGCTTGATCTGGCTGAAGCCAGGCTCCTGGAACTTCTTCCAGGTCTTCCACGTGGGTGTAGGAACCCAAGCACTTGGGCCATCCTCTGCTGCTTTTCCCAGGCACATTATCAGGGATCCAGATCAAAAGTAAAGCAGTTGAGTCTAGAACTGGTGCGCTTGTGGGATCCCATATCAAAGGCAGCTTAACCTGCTATAATGCTGGACCCAAAATTTGTTTATTTAAGGAGGTAGAAATCCATTAAAGAAACATTGGGGGCTGGTGCCGCGGCTCACTAGGCTAATCTTCCGCCTGCGGCGCCGGCACCCGGGTTCTACTCCCGGTCGGGGCGCCGGATTCTATCCCAGGTGCCCCTCTTCCAGGCCAGCTCTCTGCTGTGGCCAGGGAGTGCAGTGGAGGATGGCCCAAGTACTTGGGCCCTGCACCCGCATGGGAGACCAGGAGAAGCATCTGGCTCTTGCCGGATCAGTGCGATGCGCCAGCTGCAGCACGCCGGCCACAGCAGCCATTGGAGGGTGAACCAACGGCAAAGGAAGACCTTTCTCTCTCTCTCTCACTGTCCACTCTGCCTGTCAAAAAAAAAAAAGAAGAAGAAGAAGAAGAAGAAGAAGAAACATTGGGAAGCTGTTTAGAAATACTGACCTCATGTAGAGGAAAAGGGATGCTGAGATTACAAACAGAGGTAAAGCGCTTACGGTGGTGTCGAGAACATGAGCAGGTTCATGGAATGAGCTAAAGAATCATTACAGAGTGTTGTAAGTTTAACTCATTTTTAAAAAAATTTATTTATTTATTTGAATTACACAGAGGAGAGGTGGGGTGGGGGAGGTCTTTCATCCGATTGTTTACTCCCCAATTGGCTGCAACAGCCGGAGCTGTGCCGATCCAAACCCAAGAGCCAGGAGCTTCTTCTGGGTCTTCCACACGGGTGCAGGGGCCCCAAGGACTTGGGCCATCCTCAACTGCTTTCCCAGGCCATAGCAGAGAACTGGATTGGAAATGAAGCAGCCGGGTCTCAAACCAGCGCTCATATGGGATGCCGGCACTTCAGGCAAGGGTGTTAACCCTCTGTGCCACAGCACCGGCACCAGTTTTCCTAATTTTTAAAGAGCGTTTTTTTTTTTTTTTTTTGACAGGCGAAGGGAGACAGAAAGGTCTTCCTTTTCCGTTGGTTCACCCCCTAATGGCCGCTGTGGCCGGTGCGCTGATCCGAAGCCAGGAGCTAGGTGCTTCCTCCTGGTCTCCCATGCGGGTGCAGGGGCCCAAGTACTTGGGCCATCCTCCACTGCCTTCCCAGGCCACAGCAGAGAGCTGGACTGGAAGAGGAGCAACCAGCACAAAATCCGGTGCCCCAACTGGGCCTAGAACCCCGGGGTGCCGGAGCCGCAGGCGGAGGATTAGCTTATTGAGCCGCGGCGCCGGTCTCTAAAGAGCGTTTTCTAAAAGCACCATTCAGCTACTGTTTATTAATCATTCATAGTATTTATTAAGAACAGTATGCTCAGCATTGGTGGAATCATGGGGCAATCAGTTCCCAAAGAAATACTAGATATTTTTATAATATCTCCAGAGAGAGAGAGAGTGAGAGAGAGAGAGAGAGAGATTCTAGTAGGCAGAATATTTATCAAACACTTTGTATTTGTGTCTGGTCATGTTTGATGGCATAAAGAAATGAACAGTAGGAGATTAATTATAGTGCTGAGGAATAATCATCCTTTAGTAGCTTTAGAGGCCCAATTTGCCCAATTTTGGTACTTATGGTCTTGCTGTTCTTTATGTATCGTGGCATGTGTGATGTAAGATTCATTCAGTTATGGCAGATGCTACATGTTACCTGCTTTTCTCAAGGACAGATATTCTTTTTCCATCCCGTGATTTAAGATACTCCATTTTGTGGCTGGCACTGTGGCATGATGGGCTTGAGTCTCAGCTGTTCCGCTTCCAGTCTAACTCCCTGCCAATGCACCTGGGAAAGCAGGGGAAGATGGCCCAAGTGCTTGAGCCCCTGCACCCACATGGGAGACCCTGAGGAAACTCCTGGCTCCTCCTGGCTTCACATCGGCGCAGTTCTGGTTGTTGCAGCCATGTAGGGAGTGAACCAGTGCGTGGAAGATCTTTCTTGCTCTCTGTCTCTTTCTCTGTAGCTCTGCCTTTCAAATAAATAAATAAATCTGGGTTTTTTTTGTATATAAATTATTTATTTGAGGGGCCGGTGCTATGGTATAGTGGGTAAAGCTGCCGCCTGCAATGCGGGCATCCTGTATGGGTGCGGGTTCCAGTCCCAGCTGCTCCATGTAGGATGCTGGCACTGTAGGCAGTGGCTTTACCACAGAGCTGGCCCCAATAAATAAATCTTTAAAAAAGATACTCCTTGTAGCTTTTATAATAGCTCCTACATTAAATCATCTTCAGGGAAAAAAGCAAACTAGTTTTCTCTGCAATTTCCAGTACTTTTATGGTAATATATGGTAGTAACTCAATATTTATAGATTTTACCTGGACATTCCCATGTTACATAGTGCTAGGGAAAATGGGTGATTCTCTTGATTTGTGTGGTTTGTCAGTTAAAGCACTCTGTGCACCTCCAAGTCTTGGTGGATGTAACCATCTCCATAGTCCTGACCCTTTGGCATGCCCCTTGGACTATTTTCTTTTCTTCCTGCCTGCCTGCCTACCTGCCTTCCCTTATTTATTTGAATCAGAGAGAGAAAGGTTGAGCTTGAGAGAGATAGTCTTCTGTCCTCTGGTTCATTCCTCAAATGACCTCTTCAGCTGGGTCTGGGCCAGGCTCAATCTAAGAAACTGGAATTCCATCCAGGTCCCCTACATGGGTGGCAAGGACCTGTGCGCTTTCACTGCCTTCTCAGGCATATTAGCAGGGAGTGCTGCCTCAGAAGCCGGGCAGCCAAGACTTGTACTAGCCTCTCTGATATGGGATGCGAGCCCCACCTCTTAAACTTTCTGTGGAAGAAAGATGGGCACTTGTGTCTTATCTTACACAAATCATAAATGTCATTGGTATTATCCCTTATTTGTACTAAAGTTTGAGATATTCTTTGTTGCCTTAGGGCCACAGATTAGAGGATAATCTCTATTCTTTTCACCAGTTAGAAATTTTATTTGAAAGAATTTTGTCTGTTTAAATCATGTATCTTAGAACTGTAACAGATTTAAATACACAAGATGCTTTTCTTTGTCTTGGAGAACGCAGACAGTGTTGAGTATGAACAAGTGATTTTTAAGCATAAATAAATTGGATAACCTTTAGCCGGTGCTGTGGCATAGTGGATTGAGCAACTGCCTGGGGCACTGACATCCCATACGAACACTGGTTATAGAGATAGACAGGGAGAGACAGAGAGGTCTTCCATCCTCTGGTTCACACCCAAAATGGCTGTAGAGGCTGCAACTGGGCATATCTGAAGCCGGGAGCCAAGAGCTTCTTCTGATTGCTCCCACATGGTACAGGGTCCCAAGCCTTTGGGCCATCTTCTACTGCTTTCTCAGGCCATTAGCAGGGAGCTGGATTGGAAGTGAAGCAACCAGGACTGGAACTGGTGCCCATATGGGATGCTGGCGCCATAGGTGGAGGCTTAACCTACCATGCTACAGCACCGGGCCCAGTGTTTTCTTTTTTTTTTTTTTTGAAAAAATTCATTTATTTTGAAAGTCAGAATTAGAGTGATCTTCCATCTGCTCATTCGCTCCCCAAATGGCCACAACAGCTGGAGCTGAGCCGATCCCAAGCAAGGATCTAGGAACTTCTTACAGGTCTCCCACATGGTGGGCAGTGTCCCAGACACTTATGCTATCTTCTGCTGCTTTTTCCAGGCCATTAGCAGGGAGCTGGATTGGATGTGGAGCAGCGAATGCATGAACTGGCAACCATATGGGTTGCTGGTGTTGCAGGCTGCGGCTTTACCTTATACGTCACAACGCCAGCCCGACACTCTATTCCTATATTGCTGTGGGAATACCCTGTGACATTCTGTAGTGCTGTTTCAGTTTCCAAATATTTCTGACTCACTTGTTTGTTTTGAATTTTGAAACCAAGTTTTCACTTGTGTTTTTTAAGGGAAGAAACAAACTTACTAATGATTTTCTTCTATTTTAGGCGAAGGTTTGACCTACAGAATCCATCTCGAATGGATCGTAATGTGGAAATGTTTATGAACATTGAAAAAACATTGGTGCAGGTAACTCAAAGTTAGGTTATTGCAGTTTTTTTTTTCTTCAATAGACTTTCAGTTCTGCAGTTGGGTTCATTGGATTGCCAAAAGATCAAATAGAGGAAAATGCTCTGAAATTATTGTTCTATTTTTACAGGAACACAGGTTCATTTTAAGATGACTTTAGCTGGCGCCACGGCTCACTAAGCTAATCCTCCGCCTTGCGGCGCCAGCACACCGGGTTCTAGTCCCAGTCAGGGCGCTGGATTCTGTCCCGGTTGCCCCTCTTCCAGGCCAGCTCTCTGCTGTGGCCAGGGAGTGCAGTGGAGGATGGTCCAAGTACTTGGGCCCTGCACCCCATGGGAAACCAGGAGAAGCACCTGGCTCTTGCCATCGGATCAGCGCGGTGCACCGGCCGCAGCGTGCCGGCCGCGGCGGCCATTGGAGGGTGAACCAACGGCAAAAAGGAAGACTTTTCTCTCTGTCTCTCTCTCTCACTGTCCACTCTGCCTGTCAAAAAAAAAAAAAAAAAAAAAACTTTAAATTTCTGAAGAAATTTTTTTTAAATTAAACTTATTTATTTGAATTGCCATCATTTCACTTGATATGACCACTTTCATCCTGGCCACTTTATTATAAAATCATTGTCTTTGGATTTGCTCTGTGGTGGTATAGTAAATGTGGATTTTGCTTCCCTAATTACATTGTAACCTGGAAGAGAGAATGTTTAATTTCTGTCTTTGTGTTTGCTGATATTTTTATTGATTGTATATTTGTAGCGATCACTGAATTAACCATCCCCATTCTGCAGAAAGATAGCTTGGAAAAACTTCTAGATATTATCAATGATTTAATGTGTGAAAGTCATTTGATCCATGGACTTTTCACTAGGGAAGAAAAATGATGTGTTTTGTTGGTAGAGTTTTGGTCATAGCTTTGGAGTTAATATATGTGTTTTATTATGGCTTTTTATGGCTTTTTTTTTTTTTTTTTTCTGTCAAGCAGAGTTAGACAATGAGAGAGAAAAGTCTTCCTTCCATTGGTTCACTTCCTTAATGGCCACCACAGCCAGCGCTGCGCTGATCTGAAGCCAGGAGCCTGGTGCTTCCTCCCGGTCTCCCATACGGGTGCAAGGCCAAGCACTTGGGCCATCCTCCACTGCCCTCCCGGGCCACAGAAGAGAGTTGGATTGGAAGAGAAGCAACCGGGACTAGTACTCAGCGCCCCAACCAGGACTAGAACCCGGGGTGCTGGCGCCACAAGCGGAGGATTAGCCAAGTGAGCCATGGCACCAGCCTATTATGGCTATTTTTAAAAAGATTATTTATTTGAAATACAGAGTTTGAGAGAGAGAGAGAGCGACAGAAATCTTACATCTGCTGGCTCACTCCCTAAATGCTTTCAGTGGCCAGGGCTGGGCCAGGCTAAAGATAGGAGCCTAACTCCATTCACTTCTCCCATGTGGGCGTCAGGGGCCCAAATACTTGGGCCATCCTCCCTCCTCTGCTTTCCCAAGTACATAAACAGGGATGTGGAATGTAAGTGGAACAGCTGGGACTTGAACCAGAGCCCACATTGGGTACAGCATTGCAGGCAGCAGCTTAACTTGCTGCACCATAATGACAAATCATTGCTATTTTTAAGAAATGGAGGGGTCAGCGCTTTGGCACTGTAGGCTAAGCTTCCGCCTGCAGTGCCAGCATCCCATGTGGATATGCTGGTTCTCATCCTGGCTGCTTTTCTTCCAATCCAGTTCTCTGCTATGGCCTGGGAAAGCAATAGATGATGACCTGAGTGCTTGGCCTTCCACACCCACATGGGAGACCTGGAAGAAGTAGCTGACTCTTGGCTTCAGATCTGCCCAGCTCTAGCCGTAGCAGCTGTTTGGGGGAGTGAACCAGTGGATGGAAGAGCTTTTTCTCCTTCTCCCTCATTCTGTTTAATTCTACCTTTCAAATAAATTAAAAAAAAAAAAAAGAGAGAGAAAGAAATGGAGGGGCCAGTGCCAGGGGCTGTCCACTTAGATTTTTTTACATGTTACCAGTTTAAAAACTATGAGTTGGAGCACTTACTTTTGTCATTAGGGTAATGTATAAATAATATGAATTTCACAAATTTCAAAGTCTTATTTCTTCTTCAGAACAATTGTCTGACCAGACCCAACATCTACCTCATTCCAGACATTGACCTGAAGTTGGCTAACAAGTTGAAAGATATCATCAAACGGCATCAGGTAATAAACTTGGTCACTTCATAAGTCTTGGGTAGTAGTAAACCTTTAGTCAGTGTCAGTTATAATGTCTTTGGATTGTAATATATATTTTCATTAGAAAAATGTTGCGTCTCTGTGTGTGGAGGGGTTTTTTTGTTTGTTTTGTTTTGTTTTGTTTTTTGTTTTTTTGTTTGTTTGTTTTGTTTTTTGGGTAAAGTCAGAACTAGAGAGAGAGAGAGATATTTTCCATCCGCTTGTTCGTTCCCCAGATGGCTACAGTGGCTGGGGCTAGAAGCTTCTTCTGAGTCGCCCATGTGGGTGCAGGGGCCCAAGCAGTCAGGTAATCTTCTGCTGCTTTCCCAGGCTATTAGCAGAGAGCTGGATCACAAGAGGAACAGCTGGGTCAGGAACCAGCACCCATATGGATGCCAGTGCCCCAGGCAGACACTTAAACTAGTACGCCATAGTGTTGGCCCCTCTTAGAGTTCTTAACAGCAAAAGGTTTTTTTCTCTTCACTCTGTTTTTAACCCAGAGTGACATATGATAAGGTTATTGGTTTCTAGTCATAAATCTTACTGTAAAATGTACTCACCTAGAAATAAAGAGAGCCCAGTATATTCTGCATTACAGAGCTCATAGACTTAGGGAGTTACTAAATAGTTATTGGTAGGAGATCAAATGTTACCTTAATGTGCCCCCTCCCCACCCACATTTATGTATTCTGTTTATAAATGTAGTTTTAAAAAACTAAAAAAAATTCTGCTTTTCCCATAACTTTATTTTGTGTTGATTCACATTGTACAGATATTATATTTCAACATCTTATTCTTTTTTGTCCTTCACTTAAATAGAGATTTAGACTTCTGGGTATTCACTGCATTTAGGATTGGTTACATATGGTCAAACTGTGACCAAACTTGTAATTTGTTGAATTAGCTGTGGAAGCTCAAGTAGAAGAAAATTCTGTGAAACACTTGTGTAACAGAGTTATACCGATTGGGGTTGGTCAGGAAGCCTTATAAAATACCTGTACTTGATGGAAGAGATGGCCAGTTAAATAATGTTTTAGCACTTAGTGAAATATCTTAAACTTTGTGAAAGTGAACATTTCTAATACTGCTTAAATTACAGATTTAGTACAGTCTTTCTCTTCTATTCTTACATGACATCCCTGCCAAAGAGAATAGTAATATAATTGTGTTGTCATATTAGGCAGTCTGAGAATTGTTCCTTCTTTTCATTAATAATTATGACTTAGTACAGATCACCTAACCTTCTTTTTCTCTTTTGAAATGTATGTTATTAGTGTAGCTTATATATTAATCGAATAGATTAATTTGCTGGTCCTTGCCTTGCAGCTGAAATTATCTACTATTCCTGCTACTAAATCATGTGGTGAAGAGTTTGTTTTCCTACAGTTTATGTTGAATATTTATAATTTTCATATTTCCTAAGAAATGAAGCCTATGATTGTTTTCTAGTGATAGCCTGCAGAAGGATGTTAAGTTTGTTTTTTTTTTTGTTTGTTTGTTTTTTGTTTTTGTTTTTTTGACAGGCAGACTTATACAGTGAGAGAGAGAGACAGAGAAAGGTCTTTCTTCCATTGGTTCACCCCCCAAATGGCCACCACGGCCGGCACGTTGCGCTGATCCGAAGCCAGGAGCCAGATGCTTCCTCCTGGTCTCCCATGTGGGTGCAGGGCCCAATCCTCCACTGCCTTCCTGGGTCACAGCAGAGAGAGCTGGTTTGGAAGAGGAGCAACCGGGACTAGAACCCAGAGTGCTGGCGCCGCAGGTGGAGGATTAGCCTAGTGAGCCGCGGCACTGGCCAAGTTGGACTATTTTCATAGATTGCTAAGGAAGAGGCCTTAAGAGCTAATAATAATAATACCATTACTAAATACTGATGACTGGGCCTTTACCCATCCAATTTCAGTTTCATTTATTTGAAAGAGAGAGAGCTCCCATCCACCGTTTGACTCCCCAAATGCCAGAGTTTAGCTAGCCTAAACCAGTTGTTGGGAATTTTCCATAACCCTAAACCTTTTCTCCTCTGTGAATGACAGGCACCCCAGTACTTCAGTCTGTACTTCTGCCTCCCAGGATGCACATCAGCAGGAATATGGGATTATGTGCAGGAGTTGAACACAGACACAGCTGTGTAGAGTATTGGCATACCAACTGCTAGGCCAGATACCCATTCCCAAGCATTTTAAATGCATTAAAAACTCAAAATGATTTTACTTGTCACTATTATTAGCTCATTGTATGTATTAACTGGGTCTTAATAGATGTCTGTACTGTTATTATTCCATGTCTCTGAAGAAAGTAAGGCAAAAAACACTGTTCCAATATCATCCAAGTAGTAAATGACAGCTCTGAGGTTTCTTTTTTTTAAAGAGGTTGATTTTTATTTATTTATTTATTTTTTAAGATTTATTTGTTTATTTGAAAGAGTTACATAGAGATAGGAGAGGCAGAGAGAGAGAGAGAGGTTTTCCATCTGATGGTTCACTCCTCAATTGGCCACAACGGCTGGAGCAGTGCCAATCTGAAGCCAGGAGCCAAGAGTTTCTTCTGGGTCTCCCACGCGGGTGCAGGGGCCCAAGGACTTGGGCCATCTTCTTCTGCTTTCCCAGGCTACAGCAGATAGCTGGATCAGAAGAGGAGCAGCTGGGTCTCAAGCCAGTGCCCATATTGGATGCTGGCGCTTTAGGCCAGCTGCACCACAGCTCCGGCCCCAAACTCTGAGGTTTCAAACCCAGGCTTCTGACTGACCCCTTTGGCCAAGTTTTGCAGCAGTGTGTTACTGTTTGCTTCCTCAAACTCACTGGATATTGACACCGCCTTTTCAGCCTTATCTGTACTGAACCATTATAGTGACAGAGAATTCGTTCCCTAATGAAGCAGCCAATTCATTTATGAATAGTTTAAGCTTTCTGAACTTTAGCAGTCCTTCCAGGTGAAACACAATTACTGTTTTTTTCTGACTGTAATAATTTGGAAATATTCTTTGTCAAAGGCCAAATTCAGAGAATTAAGGTGCTACTTACATCTCTCTCTCTTTTTTTTTTTTTTTTTTTTTTAAAGATTTTATGTGTATTTATTTGAAAGGCAAAGCTACAGAGAGAGAATCTTCCATCTTCTGGCTCACTCCCTAAATGGCTTTGATGGCCAGTGCTAGGCCAAGCTGGAGCCAGGAGCTTCATCGAAGTCTGTGACATGGATGCAGGGTCCCAAGAATTCTGGGCTTGTTCTGCTGCCTTCTCAGGTGTACCAGCAGGTAGCTGGATTGGAAGTGAAGCAGCTTGGGGCTGGACTCTATCTCTCTCTATAACTCTTTCAAATAAATAAAATACATTTTTTAAAAGGATTTTATTTATTTGAGAGGTAGAGTTACAGACAGTGAGAGGGAGAGACAGAGAGAAAGATCTTCCTTCTGTTGGTGCACTCTCCAGATGGCTGCAAGAGCTGGATCTGCGCTGATCCAAAGCCAGGAGCTTCTTATGGGTCTCCCACGTGGGTGCAGGAGCCCAAGGACTTCGGCCATCTTCTACTGCTTTCTCAGGCCGTAGCAGAGAGCTGGACTGAAAGAGGAGCAGCTGGGACGAGAGCCTGGTGCCAATATAGGATGCCAGTGCTACAGGCGGAGGATTAACCTGCGCCATGGCACTGACCCCAATAAAATAAATCTTAAAAAAAGGAAGTGAAGCAGCTGAAACTCAAACTGACACCCATGTGGGATGCCGGAGCTGTAGGTGGTGGCTCAACCTGTTGAGCCTCAGCACAGCAGCCCCCTTAGACTTGATTTTTAAGCCTTCAAGTCATTTTATGATTTATGGAATGTGCACATTTTGTTCTGTATGGCTTCTAAGTTTAAATGTTTCAAGCCTGCACACCTGTGTTGTTGGTTCACTGAAAGTATTGTGAAAATTTGTAATTATTTTGGAGTAGTTTTAAAAATTAATTATAAGGGTACTCCAATTCTTCGAGAATTAGCTGAGTCACTCTTGTTACTTTTCTGTACAGCAGTATATACTCTGTAGATGGTTTTGTTGTTAGTCTTCCTTTTCTTGACTAAAGTAATAGTCTTTTTTTTGAGAGGCAGAGTTATAGAGAGAGGGAGATACAGATGGAAAGGTCTTCCATCCACTGATTTTCTACCCAAATGGCCACAGCGGCAGAGCTGGGCTGATCAGGAGCCACTTCCAGGTCTCCCATGCCAGTGCAGGGAACCATTTACTTGGGCCCTCTTCTGCTACTTTCCCAGGCCATAAACAGAGAGCTGGCTCAGAAGAAGAGCAGCCGGGACATGAACCTGCAACCATATGGGGTGCCTGCATTCCACGTGGAAGCTTATCCTCTGTGCCACAGCGCCCACCCCTGTAGTCTTTTTTTTTTTTTTTTTTTTTTTTTTTGACAGGTAGAGTTAGAGACAGAGACAGAGAGAAAGGTCTTCCTTCCGTTGGTTCACCCCAAAAATGGCCTCAACGGCCGGTGCTGCACCCATCCGAAGCCAGAAGCAAGGTGCCTCCCCTGCCCCCCCCCCCCCCCCCCCGGGTCTCCTATGCGGGGAAAGGGACCCAAGCACTTGGGCCATCCTCCACTGCCCTCCCAGGCCACAGCAGAGAGCTGGACTGGAAGAGGAGCAACTGGGACTAGAACCCTGCGTCCATATGGGATGCTGGCGCTGCAGGCGGAGGATTAATCATGTGAGCCATCGTGCCGGACCCTCACTCACCCCTGTAGTCTTAAATAAAAGTGAAACCGTGCTCTCAAAATCTTCAGGAATTTACATCTAGCATTTCATATGTGTTTGCCATCTGTTTTCTACTTAAGATTTTTTGTTCATTTGTTTTCCAGGGGACATTTACTGATGAGAAGTCAAAAGCTTCCCACCATATTTATCCATATCCCTCCTCACAAGAGGATGGTAAGTTTTTTGGTTGTGAACTGATATACTCATGTCTCATGGATTTTATATCTAACCAGTAGACTTTTAATTTTTTTAAAGATTTATTTATTTGAAAGGCAGAGTTACAGAGAGGCAGAGAGAGAGAGAGAGAGAGAGGTCTTTCATCTGCTGGTTCACTCCTCAGATGGCTGTAATGGCCAGAGCTGTGCTGATCTGAAGTGGGTGCAGGGACCCAAGGACTTCTGCTTTCCCAGGCCATAGCAGAGAGCTGGATTGGAAGTGGAGCAGCCAGGACTTGAACTGGTACTCATATGGGATGCTGGCACTGCAGGCAGTGTCTTAACCTGCTACGCCACAGCGCTGGTCCCACCAATAGACTTTTTCTAACAGGGAATTAGACAGTGAGAGAGAGAGACAGAGAGAAAGGTCTTCCCTTCATTGGTTCACCCCCGAGATGGCTGCTCCGGCTGGTGCACTGCACCGATCCAAAGCCAGGGGCCAGGTGCCTCTTCCTGGTCTCCCATGCGGGTCCAGGACCCAAGCACTTGGGCCATCCTCCACTGCGCGCCCTCCCCCCTGCTGGGCCACAGCAGAGAGCTGGACTGGAAGAGGAGCAACCGGGACGTAACCAGTCCCCTAACTGGGACTCGAACCCGGGGTGCTGGCGCTGCAGGCGGAGGATTAGCCTAGTGAGCTGCAGCGCTGGCACCACCAATAGACTTTTAAACAAAATAAGCATTGTATAAAAGAGCTTTGAATACTAAGTCCTACAGATTATTTGCTCATTTTTAAGATTTATCTTGGGACTGGCACTATGGTATAACATGTTAAGCTGCTGCCTGCAGCCCTGGCTTCCCATTTGAGTGTCTTTTTTAGTCCTGGCTGCTCCACTTCCAATCCAGCTCCCTGCTGATGCACCTGGGAAAGCAGCGGAAGATGGCCTGAGTTCTTGGGCCTCTGCACGCATGTGGGGTAACTAGAAGAAGTTCCTGGCTCCTGGCTTCATGCTGGCCCTGCCTTGGTCGTTGTGTCCAGTTGGGGAGAGAACCAGCAGATAGATGATGTCTGTTTGTCTGCCTGTCTCTCTCTCTCTGTGACTCTTTTAAATGAATAAATCTTTAAAAAAGATTTAAAATCTTCAAAAGAGATTTATTTATTTGTTTATTTCAAAGACAGAGTGACATAGAAAAAGACAAAGAAAGATCTTCCATTTAAAGCTGGTTGACTCTAGAACAGTCCGTATTGGCTGGGGTTGCTCCAGGCTGATGCCTAGAGCCCACTGTTCCATCTGGTCTGTCATGTGGATGCCAGGCACCCAAGTACATCATCCACTGCCTTCCCTGGCACATTAGCAGGAAGCTGAATTAGAAGCAGAGTACCTGGGACTCAAAACATTGTGTGCTTCCCATACAATGGTTTAACCTTCTGTGCTATAGTACCTGCCCCAGGAGATTATTTAAATACATAGTTTTCTATTTAATTAAGAAATATGCTTGGGCCGGCGGCACCGGCACACCGGGTTCTAGTCCCGGTCAGGGCGCCGGATTCTGTCCCGGTTGCCCCTCTTCCAGGACAGTTCTCTGCTGTGGCCAGGGAGTGCAGTGGAGGATGGCCCAAGTATTTGGGCCCTGCACCCCATGGGAGACCAGGATAAGTACCTGGCTCCTGCCATCGGATCAGCGCGGTGCGCCGGCTGCTGCGCTCCAGCTGCGGCGGCCATTGGAGGGTGAACCAACGGCAAAAGGAAGACCTTTCTCTCTGTCTCTCTCTCTCACTGTCCACTTTGCCTGTCAAAAAAAAACCAAAATGCTTGCTCTCTTTTATTTTGCTAAGCAAACTAATATTGTACTGTTCAACTTACTAATCACTAGACTTAAATTTCTTTGACAGTCATTAATTGTATGGTTATTAAGTATGTCTTATGTCTTATGTTCTGAAAATTAAACAGACATTGTAAGATAGAACGCTATCTAGTGAAGAAGTTGGCTTACTGGCTGTCCAGACAGGGTCCTACAGCAATATAGTATTTGGTAAATATGTTTTTTAATAAATTTTATAGCATGCTATGATTTTTTTTTAGAGATTTATTTATTTTACTTGAAAGTCAGAGTTACACAGAGAAGAAGAGGCAGAGAGGGAGAGAGAGAGGTCTTCCATCCACTGGTTCACTCCCTAATTGACCACAGCGGCCGGAGCTGCATCAATCTGGAGCCAGGAGCCTCTTGCAGGTGCAGGGCCCCAGGGACTTAGGCCATCTTCTACTGCTTTCCCAGGCCACAGCAGAGAGCTTGATAGGAAGTGGAGCATCTGGGACTTGAACCAGCACCCACATGGAATGCCGTCACTGCAGTTTGCCACTTTACCTGCTATGCCACAGCACCAGCCCTGCTCTAATTTTTATTTTTATTTTTTAAGATTTATTTATTTATTTGACAGACAGAGTAACAGAAAGGTAGAGGCAGAGAGAGAGAGATCTTGCATCTGCTGGTTTATTCCCCAGATAGCTGCAGTTGCCGAAGCTGGGGTGATCTGAAGCCAGGAACCAGGAGCTTCTTCTGGGACTCCCTTGCTGTTACAGGAGCCCATGGATTTGGGCCATCTTGTACTGCTTTTCCAGGCCATGACAGAGAGCTGGATTGGAAGTGGAGCAGCTGGGACTCGAATTGGCGGCCATATGGGATGCTGGCATTGCAGGCGATGGTTTTACCTGCTATGCCACAGCAGTTGCGCCAATATATGGTATTTTGGTTTCTAGTATTTAACTCCTTTTCTTAAAGTTGATTTTTGTCAGCGACCAGAATTCATCAGACCTATAGAAAATTATTTGTGCTAACCATTCTTCTGAAGGACTGAGTTGGAGAACACAATATAAAGCAATTTAGGGTGAGAAATAGATTTTCTCTTAATATGAAACAGGTTTTCTTTTTTTATTTTTTTAAGATTTTATTTATTTATTTGAGAGGTAGAGTTACAGACAATGAGAGACAGGTCTTCCTTCCCCTGGTTCACTCCCCAAATGGCCTCAATGGCCGGAGCTGTGCCAATCTGAAGCCAGGGTCTCCCATGTGGGTGCAGGGGCCCAAGCACTTGAGCCATCTACTGCTGTCCCAGGCCATAGCAGAAAGCTGGCTGAGAAGAGGAGCAGCTGGGACTAGAATCGTTTACCATATCAGATGCTGGCACTGCAGGCAGAGGATTAACCTACTGAGGCACAGTGCCGGCCCCAACAGTCAGGTTTTCTATTAGCTCAACATATCCCTACAAACTTTTTTTTAAAGATTTTATTTATTTCTTTGAAAGGCATTTACCAAGAGAGACCTCCTGTCTGCTAGTTTCACTTCCCAAATAGCCATCTTTAAATGATAGGAAAAAAGAAAAATTGGAAATACTTATTAAGAAATTAACAAAATTAAAAACAAAATAATGGAAGAGCACGAACATTGTGGTAGAGCTAGTTTTGCCACCACTTGTGAGACCTGCATCCCATTTTGAGTCCTGGCTACTCTGCTTCAGATCCAGCTTCCTGCTAATGCATCTAGGAAAGCAGCTCATGGTTATAGTACTTGGACCCTTGCCACTCATGTTGGAAATCCAAATGGAATTCAGGCTTCTGGCTTTGGCCTGGCTCAGCCTTATAACCCTTGTGGCTAGTCGAGGAGTGAACCATCAGATGAAAGATCTCTGTGTCTTCTCCTGTCACTCTGCTTTTCAAACAATCGTAATAAAAAAAGGACATGAATCAAGTATTTAACCAACAGAAAAGTAGAAATTAATGAAGTAGAAAATATAGAACCATGAGGTACTTGCTCAGCAGTGTCATAAATTGTTTTTAGGAAACACGCATAAGGTTATTCAAGTCTTTGCTACAAATAAGGGAGAAAAAAACTCTTCCTAAGAGTGGGTGTTTGGCCTAGTCTTTAAGTCACCTATGCTCAGAGTTCCTGGGTTCTAGTACTGGCTCCAGCTCCTGACTTTGGCTTCTTGCAAATGCAGACCTGGGAGGCAGCGGTTAAGGCTCAAGTAATTGGGTTCTTACCACTCACATGGGAGACCTGGATTGCATTCCTGGCTCCTGGATTTGGGTCAGGCCATTGTAGGCATTTGAAACATGAATCAGCAGGTGAGAGTTCCCTTTCTCTCCTCATCTGTTTGCTTCTCAAGTAAATTTAAAAATGGAAAAAATAATGGCATTTAATGTTGCGGTTCTCATGTGTAAAAGCTGGACATGGAATTAATTGCTGACTCATATGGTAACGCTGAAGTTTTGAAGAATTGCCAGACTGTTCCAAATTGCCATAGTTTGCATTCCCTTTAGCATTGTACAAATATTCCAGTTTCGCTGCTTCTTTGTCCACACTTGTTATCAGCTATATTTTTATATAAACCATCCTAGAGGGTGTCAGGCCATATCTCTTTGTGGGCAAGATCAACAACTACAGAGTTAAGCTTTTTATTGAACAAATTAACTAAAGAGGCTTAGTAAAAAAGATCAAAGTCCACGTCATCTTCAGACTCCTCCATCAGATTCTTCCACTTTGCTTCTACTTCTCAGCTGGGGAAGCTGTGGAGTGGCAGGACCTCCTGCTGGAACAGATTGGCCAGCCCCTGCCTTGCAAGCTGGAGCTTCCAGTGTTAATAGTGGCCAAAGCCTTTCCAAACAAGCCAGGCCAAAAAGGATCAACATTTACACCAGCTGCTTTAACAAAGGCATTGATCTTACTCTCTGTGAAGGTCTCCTAGTTGTCATGTGGGTCCAGGGTGTAGTAGATACAGGAGAGCTGGGGAGGCTGGTACAGGTGGGCTTGATCCTAGTGGCTGGATGAAGTGAGTACCTCACTCCAACATGGCATAGGCTGTCCTGGAAGAAATGAACATCTTGGCAGCCACTGGAGAATGGGACAATGGTTTTAATTGTGAATTCCCTTACTGTAAATGTTCTTGTGTTCTGTTCTTGTGTTCTTCTGTTCTTGTGTTCTTTAGCTACTGGAACTCCAGATCCTATGCCCATTTTTTAAGTGGATTATTTATCTCTTCAGTGTTGAGTATTATCTTCATTTTGATTTTGGACTAATTTTATTGTTTTAAAAGATTTTATTTATTTATTTGAAAAGCAAGTGACAGAAATCTTTTATCCACAGGCCTGTGTTGGTTGCCAGAAACTCCATCCAGGTCTCTCATGGGTATTGGACTCAGTTACTTGAGCTAATACTGCTGCCTTTCATGGCGTACATCAGCTGGAAGCAGAATAGAAAGAATGCAAACTGGCACTGCAGTGGGATGCCATTATTGCAAGTGATGGCTTAATCTGCTGTGCCACAATGCTGGCCCCTGGACTGATTTTTACACATGGAAATTGTGTGTCTAAAAAACTGTTTCCAGTTAGCTGGCATTGTGGCGCAGTGGGTTAAACTGATAACCTGCGAGTGCTTGACCCATTGTACCCATGTAGGAGACCTTAATGTAGTTTCAGGCTCCTCGCTTTGGCCTGGCCCAGTCCTGGCAATTGCAGCTATTTGGGGAGTGAACCAGCAGATGAAAATCTCTTTTTCCATTTTTCTCTGTCTTTGTCTGCCTGTGTAACTTATTTCAACTAAATAAATAAATCCTTAAAAATTGTTTCCAGATGACTTCTGATGATCTTTGGTATTCTCATTGTGTTTTCTTAGATTCTGTTACTTTCCTGTTTGGCATTTGTTTATCACACGGCCAGTTAACTTACCTGCTTCTTTTCTGCATTTTTCAGTGATCTGGCATTTGGGAACCTGGTAACTTTATTTATTTCTCCCTAAAAAGGAACATAATTATAATTCAGTCTCTCAGTAACAATTACAGTTAAATCATAGTCATTTTGTCAGTTTTACTAAAGTTTTTTTGTTTGTTTGCTTTTTGTTTTTTACCCTTTCAGAGGAGTGGTTGAGACCCGTGATGAGAAAAGACAAGCAGGTGTTAGTACATTGGGGATTTTACCCAGACAGGTAATACTGATGTGCCATGAGATCTGAAATAATCATTTTTTTAATCAAAGGAAGTCAGAAACATTTGTAATTTTATTTTCTGAAGTGTGATAATATTGTTCATTTGTGTTGTCATTTTTCTGACTTTATTGAGACTTTCTTATTAGGTAGAAGCTGTTGGGAAATTTTGAGCAGTAGAGTAATATAGACTGATTGACTTAAAAAATAAAATCATTCTGGTTTTTATGTGAAAAATTGACTGTTGGGTGGCCAGTGGCAGAAGTAAGGAAACCACTGAGCATAGTGGAGGGGTAAGAAGGAGATTGTGGGCAATACTTTGATGGTAGAACTATAACATTTGCTGCTGATTTCATTTAGGATATGTTTTTTGATCCAAACTACTTGAAAGCTGGAGTCGTCATTTACTGAAATTGTACATCGCTGGCCTAGGGTAGCATTACAAATTGAGCTTTGAGTGTTGGGTTTAGAATCCTGCTGGACATTCTGAGATGTGAATTCATGAATTTAGAATTCAGAGAAGAAAGCAGATACAAGATTTCAAGTCATCAGTATGTATTTGAAGTCATATAACTAAGGGAGATAGCTCAGAGAAAAGGATTGTACCAGAAACTTAGTCCGGGGAGCTTTCAAATGTTGAAGAGGTTTTGATTAAAGATTAGAAATTGGCAATAGAGCCTAAAGAGAGGCTGGTTACAAGACACAGTACCAGGTGATTGCTTTTATCCTGGAGGCCAAGGGAGGAATCTACTTTGAAGAGAGCAGAATTGACTACTGAAATTTGTGTGTACTGAGGCTTGACATTTATGTTTAGCATTAAAAATTACAGTTGGCCTCCACAGAAGAGTTTTATTTTTGGGGATTTAAAGACAGTCTGATACCTTTCTATAACATTACTTATAAAATGTATTGTTAGTGTTTGATATAGTTCTTTCTAATGAATGAACTTAGATTCTAATTTGTCTTTCCCTTTTTGCATTTCCCTCGTAGCTATGATACTTGGGTGCATAGTAATGATGTTGATGCTGAAATTGAGGATCCACCAATTCCAGAAAAGCCATGGAAGGTGAATGATTTTTTTAGAAAAGATTATTGTACATTGTCTAATAGCTGTCCTTTGTTATTTTTGTTAAAGAGTGTCTGGAGTGATGTTTGAGGACAATTCAAAGCTAGGTCAGAGTAAGGTTTGAGAGAGTTGAGAGTGGAGTATGGGGAATGGAGCTGAACACGGTTGATGCTGTCACTTAGGAAGCTCAGGTGCCTGTTTGCTATACATATGCTTGTTTTACTATTCATTTCTATTTTGTTTTTTAAAGATTTATTCATTTACTTGAAAGGCAGAATTACAGAGAGGCAGAGAGAGAGAGATCTTCAATCTGCCGGTTCACTTCCCAAATGGCTTCATCAGCCAGAGCTGAGCCAGTCCGATGCCAGGAGCTAGAAGCTTCTCCTGGGTCTCCCACATGGGTGCAGGGACCCAGGAATTTGGGTCATCTTCTACTGCTTTCCCCAGCCATAGCAGAGAGCTCGATGGGAAGTGGAGCCAGGTCTTGAACTGGCGCCCACATGGGATTCTGGCACTGCTGATGGCAGCTTTACCCACTACACCGCGGCATGGCCCCCTACATTTTTATTAAAAAGAGTTATTAAATTGTTTTAAACTTTCTATAATTTTTTATAGCATGCATTATCCATCAACTTTTTTTTTAAAGGTTTATTTATTTGAAAATCAGAATTACACAGAGAGAAGGAGAGGTGCTGAGAAAAAGAGAGAGAGGTCTTCCATCCACTGGTTCACTCTCCAGTTGGCCGCAGTAGCCTGAGCTGCGCCAATCCAGACCCACCCAGGCGCAGGGACCCAAGGACATGGTCGTCTTCCACTGCTTTCCCAGGCCACAGCAGGAGAGCTGGATCAGAAGTGGAGCAGCCGGGACTCGAACTGGCGTCCATATGGGATGCTGGCACTGCAGATGGTGGCTTTACCCACTACACCACAGCGCTGGTCCCTGACTCTCTATAATTTGATTTTTATTTACTGATTTTATTTGAAAGGCAGAGAGAAAAAGAAAGAAGGCAGGTAGATCTTCTATCTATTTTTTTTTTTTTAATTTATTTATTTGAAAGAGTTACACAGAGAGAGAAGGAGAGGCAGAGAGAGGTCCTCCATTCGCTGGTTCACTCCCCAGTTAACTGCAGTGGCTAGAGCTGTGCCGATCTGAAGCCAGCAGCCAGGAGCTTCTTCCTGGTCTCCCATGTGGGTGCAGGGGTCTGAACCTCTACCTCTCAAATAAATTCTTCCAAAAAAAAATTTCCTAGTAGCTGGTCTTTTTGGTTTCTTTTCTTGAGGTCATGAAGAAATTCTAAATTAGATGCTACAAGTTTCTCTGTTTTGATTTTTTTTTTTTTTTGGACAGGCAGAGTTAGACAGTGAGAGAGAGACAGAGAGAAAGATCTTCCTTTTTCCGTTGGTTCACCCCTGAAGTGGCTGCTATGGCTGGTGCGTTGTGGCCAGCGCACCGCGCTGATCCGAAGCCAGGAGCCAGGTGCTTCCTCCTGGTCTTCCATGCGGGTGCAGGGCCCAAGGACTTGGGCTATCCTCCACTGCACTCCTGGGCCACAGCAGAGAGCTGGACTGGAAGAGGAGCAACTGGGACAGAATCCGGCGCCCCAACCGGGACTAGAACCCGGGGTGCCGGTGCCGCAGACAGAATTAGCCTAGTGAATCGCGGCGCTGGACTCTGTTTTGATTTTAATATGTATATCTTTTTTTTTTCACTTGAAAGCAGTCTTTTTATTTAAATGCTTTATGATGACACATATACAAATATAAGCTTCCAAGGAACAAATGTAAAAATTAGTATGTATATCTTAAATTCACCTGGAATTAATTTTTCAAGTATCCTGTGTAGGGAAATTTGTTTTACCTCTGCAGTGTTTTATAACCTATTCCTTAAAAAGGGACTGATAACTGAAGTCTGATTCCTTTCCCCACTGATCATCAGCTGTATCAGAAAGCAATTTTCATTTATGTGAGATCCTCAGAGAGTTGACAGAAAGTGGAGATTATGAAATGAAATGATTGCATGGTGCGCGCGCGCGCTCTCTCTTTCTCTCTCTCTCTTTTTTTTTTTTTGGATAAGCAGAGTTAGACAGTGAGAGAGAGAGAGAGACAGAGTTATGGATAGTGAGAGAGAGAGAAAGGTCTTCCTTCCATTGGTTCATTCCCCTAATGGCCGCTATGGCTGGCTCTGCGCCAATCCGAGGCCAGGAGCCAGGTGCTTCCTTCCAGTTTCCCAAGCGGGTGCAGGGGCCCAAGCACTTGGGCCATCCTCCACTGCCCTCCTGGGCCACAGCAGAGAACTGGACTGGAAGAGGAGCAACCGGGACTAGTACCCAGCGCCCCAACCGGGACTACAACCCAGGGTGCTGGCGCCACAGGTGGAGTCTCCTTTAGTTAACTTGAGGCTTCCCATGTACTGTGTTTGTGTTTCTACTCTGGATCCAGAATTTGTATATTCAGTAGACTTTTTGAACTGTAATATTGAAGGTATTTTTTCTTTACCTGGGTGATAACTTTGTGTTTTAGTGCATTATGTGTAACTAGTTGTCAAGGGAGAGGAAGCATGTAGTCAAATGAGTATTATTCTTACATCAAGGTGTGAGAGAGGCATTACTCTGAGTAATTTAGTACTTTTTTTTTTTTAAGGGGTCGTGAGAAATTTATTTTGATAGAACATATTTCTTTAGGAAGTTCATGTTGCATTTCTAGTGAATGTGTCTTGCTTTTGCAGTTTTCTAGTTGAGCTTCATGGTTGCAGTTGTTCTTCTCTTGGTTCTCAAGACTGGATATGTTCATGTTCATTGCAAAACCTCTCTGTCACTTTCCATGACTTGAGATGTGAACAGCCATCCCACACACGATAGAATTGTCTAGTGCTAAATTCTAGATGTATCCCATTTGAGAATAGTGTTGGGCAAAATGGAATATTATATACCCTAGGTCTGTGTTCTAAATATCTACATACACACATCTACTTCTGTACATCTAGAGAACCCTTCCCTTTAGTACTTCTTATCCATAATCAGGAACTACAGCAAGAGACATTGTATAAAACACAGAGGAGAACCTAACATCTGATTCTCACTTCTCCAAACCCACCCAAACTGTGGCCATTTTTAAATGTTCTGTGTAGTGCATTGTACCTAACAAAGCTGTGTGAAAGGTCTCTGTAAATGTGCTCTTTTATCGTTATTTAGAATGTTGTTGATTATGGAAAACTAGAGACATCTGTTCTTCCTAGTGCAGTTGGCTCTGTGCTGTTAAATATTTTTATCAGTGATTTTTATGAAGATACAATGGTATGGTTATCAAAATCTTAGTCTAAGCCAAGGCAATGATGCTTTCCATTTTTCTTTACTCATTAAAAGGCAATAAAAATTTGAAATGGTAGGGCCCACCACCTGCAATGTAGGCATCCCATATGAGTGCAAATTTGTGTCCCTGCTGCTCCAGTTCTGATCCAGCTCCCTGCTTATGGCCCAGGAAAAGCACTGGAAGATGGCCTAAGTGTTTCAGCCCCTGCTACCACAAGGGAGACCTGAAAGAAGCTCCTGTCTTTGGCCTGACCCAGCCCCAGCTGTTCTGACCATCTGGGTGTGAACCAATGGGTGAAAGATCTGTGTCTTTTCTTTGAAAGAGTTACAGAGAAGGCAGAGAGAGAGTGAATTCTTCCATCTGCTCTTTCACTCCCCAGATGACCACAAAGACCAGAGCTGTGCTGATCCAAAGCCAGGAATGAGAAGCTTCTTCCAAGTCTCCCATGTGGGTGCAGGGACTAAAGCAGCTGGCCCATCTTCTACTTTCCCAGGCTGTAGCAGAGAGTTGGTTTGGAGGTGGAGTAACCACTGCCCATATGGGATGCTGGTACTGCAGGTGGCAGCTTTTACCTGTTACGACACAGCACCAGCCCCAACAAATAAATAAATCTTAAAAAAAGAAGTTTGGGATAAATTGTGATTCAGACTTTTATTCTGGTTTGTACAGTTTCACGCTCCAAAGCTAAAACAAAGGAGGGTGCTGCATTGTTGAGATGACATTTGGAGCTACTACGTCCTGATTTGAAATGCCTGGGTTCAAGTCCTGGTTCTGCTTTTGATTCTGAAGGTGGCCAGTGATGACTCAAGTACTTGGGTCCCTGCCACCCTCATATAAGACCCAGTTGAGTTCAAGATCCCTTGTTTTAGGCCCTATCTGTTGGCAGAAGTTTGGCAAGTGAGGCTGTGGACTGAGATCTTTGTCGTCTCTGTCTCTCTTCCTTCCAAATAAAATGAAAAGAAAAAAATATGCTTTTCTTTTGAATGCTTTAAAAGTTTGAGTGATTTTTATTATTTCTGTCGGTATTCATAATCTGATGTGGTTTTAGGTTCATGTGAAATGGATTTTGGACACTGACATTTTCAATGAATGGATGAATGAAGAGGATTATGAGGTGGATGACAACAGGAAGCCAGTGAGCTTTCGTCAGCGAATTTCTACAAAGAATGAAGAGGTATTTTGTTTGGTAGTGTTTTCACCAATAGGTTTTTTGTCTTTTATTTGCTTCAATGTTTCCATATGTTCATTGATAACTGTCACAAACCAAGGTGCATGAGCTAATAAAAAGTACATGTTGGGGCTGGCTTTGTGGCTTACCATGTAATGCTTGTGCTTGCGATGCCAGCGTATGTGCTCAGGTTTGTGTTGCACTGCTGTGAAATTACTTCTTTTATGCCCTTTTACTGGTTGATTTAAAAGTAGTTTATTTGTACAGTTTCACATGATTATTATTTTCATCTTTGCATTTCATAGTAGCATGCTCACTAGGCTAATCCTCCGCCTTGAGGCGCTGGCACACTGGGTTCCAGTCCCGGTCGGGGCACTGGATTCTGTCCCGGTTGCCCCTCTTCCAGGCCAGCTCTCTGCTGTGGCCAGGGAGTGCAGTGGTGCACTGATGGCCCAGGTGCTTGGGCCCTGCACCCCATGGGAGACCAGGAGAAGCACCTGGCTCCTGCCATCGGATCAGTGCGGTGCGCCAGCCGCAGCGCGTCAGCCGTGGCGTGCCAGCCGCGGCAGCCATTGGAGGGTGAACCAAAGTCAAAGGAAGACCTTTCTTTCTCTCTCTCTCTCTCTCTCTCTCTCTCTCTCTCACTCTCTCTCACTCTCTCTCACTCTCTCTCACTCTCCACTCTGCCTGTCCAAAAAAAAAAAAAAAAAGAGAGAGAAAAGAAGTAATTGTAACGTGTCTTTATTGCTGGTCCTGGTAATTTGACATTGATTTCCATTTGCCTCAACTAATGAATTTGATGGTATCTTGATTTATTGGGACAGAGGTTTGTAGAAACTGAGGAGTTGGAAAAGTTGGCTGATTTGTATTTCTACTTACTTTTTCCTAGCCAGTCCGAAGTCCAGAAAGACGAGATAGAAAAGCATCAGCTAATGCTCGAAAGAGGAAACATTCACCTTCACCTCCGCCTCCCACACCCACAGAATCACGGAAGAAGAGCGGGAAGAAAGGGTAAGCACTGCAATGTGATTTACAAAAACGTATTAAAAGAAACTTCAAAGGACTAGCCAGTATTTTACATTTATATTAGAATTTTTCCTGAAAGTAAATCATGTTTTGACTTGTTTGGAAGTCTTTTGCATTGATGGTTAATCTTATTATAGATGTTATTTTAGAGGCATCTTATGTTCTATTTTTCTTTAAGTTTATGCAAGAAGCTTGGTTGGTAAGGAGTTTAAGTGTCTCTCTCTCTGATTTTACCATCTGTCTCATGTAAGAGATGAACCTGTAGCTATTTGATGTTCTGCAGAGGACAACATTGATGTTTTTACAGCCACATATTTCCACTTTATGAGCCTTCCTCGAATGAGGATCATGTTTTCTGCTGAGTAGGTTGTTGTTGGGATTAAATTAAACTTTAAAGCCCTTACTGTATGGCCTGAAGTACTTAATAAATAGCTTATAATAACTTGGTGACTTACTACTTATTAAGTTGATTATTTGATCATTTTGATTTTCCAGGCACAAAATTTTTTGTGTGCAATTTTACAAAGGTCATAGTAAGAAAATGATGATTTAAATAATTGATTATTTTCATGTGATAGATGCATTTGTTAAATTTCTCACTCTTTGTGACCGGATTGTAAAGATCTGTTTTACAGTTTCTATCTCGTGTACTGGCTTTCCTCTCTCGTCAAATTGACATTTCTCTCCCTAGACCATGCCATGAATCATGTTACTTCATGAAGTTTAGAGTTAACATTTTTTTTTTTTTTTTTTTTAAGATTTATTTTATATGAAAGAGTTAACAGAGACGCCGGTGCCGTGGCTCACTTGGCTAATCCTCTGCCTGCGGCACTGGCACCCCGGGTTCTAGTCTGGGTGCAGGCGCTGGATTCTGTCCCGGTTGCTCCTCTTCCAGTCCAGCTCTCTGCTGTGGCCCAGTGGGGTGGGGGGCCAGTGGAGGATGGCCCAAGTGCTTGGGCCCTGCACCCTCATGGGAGACCAGGAGGAAGCACCTGGTTCCTGGCTTCAGATCAGCGCAGCATGCCGGCCGTAGCAGGCATTTCGGGGGTGAACCAACGGAAAGGAAGACCTTTCTCTCTGTCTCTCTCTCTCTCTCTCACTGTCTAACTCTGCCTGTCCAAAAAAAAAGTTAACAAAGAGAGGTAGAGACAGAGAGAAGGTCTTCCATCTGCTGGTTCACTCCCCGTATGGCCACAGCATCTAGAGCTGTGCCAGTCTGAAGGCAGGAGCTTCTTCCAGGTCTCCCACGTGGGTGCAAGCCATAGCAGAGAAATTGATTGGAAGAAGTACAGCCAGGACTACAAAGGGGTGCCCATATGGATTGCCTGCGCCTCAGGCTAGGGCTTTAACCCGCTGTGCCATAGCACCGGCCCCAACAATTAGTTTTTTTAAATTTTTTATTTGAGAAATAGATAGAAAATGACATATAGAGTGAGGGAGAGAAATTCATCCTCATTCCTTCCCCAAATTCCTGCAATTTCAGGGCCAAAGTCGATAACTATTAATGCATGCCTCATTATTGGAACCCAGTTAACTTGAGCCATAATCAGATTCTCCCAGTGCCTACATGAGTAGGAGACTGCAGTCAGGAACCAAGAACCATGACTCAGACTCTGATGTGAGATACCAGCATCATAACCTTTGTCTTAACTGAAAGGCTAAATTCCCACCCCAGAGACATTCTTCAGTCATGCATAAGAGTGTTTAGGGAAATTGTAAAACTTAGTTTATGTACAATGTTACTGACTCAATCACAGACATAAAGACTTTTTTTGATGGGGTGGAGGGGTATTAAGCCACATTCTAACAAAAATTAAAAGTAAAAATACCTTTCTTTTGGTATTACTCAAGGTAACTTTACTATATCTTTTTTCTTTTTTTTAAGGGGTATTTGTTTATTTGAATGTCACAGTAACAGAAGAGAGAGAGAGGTCTTAGAAAGAGAGGTCTTCACCCACTGGTTCATTCTCCAGATGGCTGCAATGTCCAGGATTGAGCCAGGCCAGGGCCAGGACCAGGAGCCAGGATCTTCCTCTGTCTCCCACATGAATGGCAGAGTCTCAAGCACTTGAACCAGCACTTGATCTGCTGCTGTTTCCCAGGGCATTAGCAAGGAGCTGGATTGGATGTAAAGCTACTGGAACACAAACCAGTGCCCGTATTGGATACTGTCATTGCAGACCACAGCTTAGTCCCCTGTGGCAAAACACTGGCCCCGACTTTATTATGTTGCTAATGTGAATCTTGCTTATGATGCTCAGAGATTTCAGAGATACCTGAGCTCTTTACCAGGAAAGGCATGTCAACTTTATTTTTCCCTCTTTAGATTTATTTATTTGAAAGACAGTATAACAGAGAAATAAGGGGGAGAGAGAGAGATCTTCCTCAGCTGGTTCATTCCCCAAATGGCTGCAATGGCTGGGGCTGGACCAGGCTGAAACCAGGAGCCAGGAGCTTCCTCTGTGTCTCCCATGTGGGTGGCAGAGGCTCAAGCACTTTTGCCATATTCTGGTGCTTTTCCAGGTACATTACTGCCCATATAGGATTGCCAGTGTTGCAGACTGCAGCTTAACCCACACCACAAGGACTCACCACCCCCATGATGTCAACTTTAAAGTATTCGGAGCCAAAAAACAGGTGCTAAAATGCATTTGGTGCCTAAGGATCAGGTCTTTTCTTATTTTAAGTGTTCTGTTGAAATCCTGAATTTAAACAAAGCACATTGCTAGCCTTTGTTTTATTCAAATATCTGGAATCTCTCCTTACTTTTAAACTGTTTTGTCTCCCTCCAGGAGCATTCTCTCTGAATTTTGGGGCTTAGGCTGGTGCAGTGTGTTCTGTCTCCTTTGCAGTGTCACTTATGAATACAGTCTGGATTACTGCCAGCCCTTTCCTCAAACAAGTTAATCTTCCTCCTTATGCCTTTAGTCTTTACTCTTTACTCTGAAATATTGCCTAATTCTTAGTGAATTGTTGCATAATTCTCAAGGTACAGCATAACTGTCACCAGCAATCTTCACTAACTAATTTTTTTTCTTTTTTTTTTAATGTTTATTTGTTTACTTGAGAAGCAAAGTTACAGACAGAGGGAGACAGAGAGATAGGCCTTCGATCTGCTGTTTCACTCCCCAAATGACCACAATGTCTAGAGCTGGGTGGATCTGAAGCTAGGAGCCAGGATCTTCGTGGTCTCTCACGTGGTTGTTGGGACCTAAGCATTTGAGCCATCCTCCACTGCCTTCCCAGGCCGTCAGCAGGGAACTGGATCAGAAGTGGACCAGCCAGACCTCGACTGGTGCCCTTACGGGATGCTGGCACTGCAGGCAGATGCCAGCCCACTATGCCACAGTGCCACTCCCTTTCCCCACCTTTTTTCTTAAGATTTATTTGAAAGGCACAGTTAGTGAGAGGAAGAGACATCTTCCATTTGTTGGTTCATTCTCCAGATTGCTTCATTAGTCAGAGCTTGGCCACGCTGAAACCAGGAGCTTCATCCTTATGGGTACAGGGGTCCAAGGACTTAGGTCATCTGGTGCTGCTTTTCCCAGGCAGATTAGCAGGGAGCTCTGGACTGGACAGGAACCAGTGCCCATATGGATTGCCAGCATTGCAGGTGGTAGCTTAACCAACTATACCCAATGTATTTTTTTTTCATTACTTTTATTTATTTCTCTGTATTTTTCTGTACTGAAATATGATACTTGTATGTTTTTGTATTGGTTTCATCACATTATGTAAGGTAGGTAATGATTTTTGTACCTTGTTTTTTGTAATTCAGGGTAAAGAATATTCCCATTTTTATCTAACCATCAGACAGTATTAATACTTAAACTGATTTAATTGAGTGAAAACAATGCCAATTTCTATTAAAAAAGAATGAATGACTATATTCAGTATTTATGCTTTATAATTCCTGATACGTGATAGAAAGAGTCAGGTAAACAGTTGTGCATATATTTGAGCTAATTTCTTATGTAACTTGATTTTTTTTGAGTAATCTACGAGTTACGTGTCCTATCTCTTTAGCAGGTGTTCTTTTATCACATTTAATCTAATCTGTTAGGTGCTGACTGCAATTTAAATGATAGTGCATCTGTGCTCATTTTTTATGCTTGGTAGCTTTTATCTTTTTTTTTTTTTTTTTTGGACTTGTTAGATGTAATTTGAGGAGTGCGTCTAATCTGATCACTGTTTGTCTCTTAAAGTGTGTGTGAGCATAGATGTTAATAACAGGTAGCTATTATCAGTCTCTCTTATGTTTTAGCCAAGCTAGTCTTTATGGGAAACGCAGAAGTCAGAAAGAAGATGATGAGCAGGAAGATCTCACCAAGGACATGGAAGACCCAACACCTGTACCCAATATAGAGGAAGTAGTACTTCCCAAAAATGGTGTGTATTCTGCCTGAGAGCATTAGATACAATGTAGTCATTTTCCTCAGTGCCATGAGATGATTCACTTCTTAGTCTGAGACTAGAATGCTCAACATTCCAATAGGAATAGTTTCCTTCTATTAAGATTAGCCTTTTTGAACTTCCATTTTCTTCAATTATTTGTTTTACTTTTTAGCCATTGTTTATTGAGAAAACACTAAAGAATTCTCTAAATTTAATAATGCTTTAAAATTAGCAGTTTTTAAATCTCAACAGAGCCAATACTTATGAAAAACTAGACTACATATATCTGTACAATGTAACCTTTTTAAATCTCTGAGTATTGCTCTATGTAAGTAAAACTTTGTAATGAAATTACAAAATTACTTTATGTAAGTAAAACTCTAGTAATTAATACTGCTGGGTAAGTGAGGTGAACCTTACTATTAGTGATGTAAATTGTGGTCTGATTGGTGTTTGGGTGAAGTTCAAAGTGTACTTTAGATTTATATCAAGTGTTTTTAATTGACCATTGCATGTTTGTGTCTTCAGTGCGCCTGTGATTGAATTTTCAGAGATAAGGACCAGTATATTCCAAAAGGAAAAGACACATGACATTTAATTAACTAATTAATTTAAAATTATTCTAATTGCCTTTTTTTTTTTTTTAAGATTTATTTATTTGAAAGGTAGAGTTAGAGAGAGAGATGTCTTAACATCCACCAGTTCACTTCCCAGGTGGCTGAAACTGCTGGAGCTGTGTCATTACGAAGCCAGGAGCCTGGAGCTTCTTCCAGGTTTCCCTCGTGGATGCAGGGCCCAAGCACTTGGTCCATCTTGCACTGCTTTCCCAGGCCACAGCAGAGGGCTGGATTCGGAATCAAGCAGCTTGAACGTGAACTGGCGCCCCTGTGGGATGTCAGCACTGAAGTCAGCGGCTTTACCTGCCAACCCCGACGTTTAATTTGTTAGTTTATACCCTTTCTTGCCTACCTTTATGGGAGAAGTATTTCGCTAGTAGAGGCCTTCCATATCCCTTCCTCTCCTCCTTTCTCTGCTAGATTTGTGTTCCAGGCTCCTGTCTTTTATTCCAGCCCCAGCCATTGCTGGAAGTGAACAAACAGATGGAGCATATATCTCCATTTGCCTATCTCTTTCTGCCTTTCATATTAATTATATATAAAGATTCTAAACCCCATACAGTAAAAGGCAAAATATTATGTACTGCTAATTTATAAGATACAGAGCCAATGACTGAGTAGATGTCAGCCACACTTAATCAAGTTACTGCTGATTTTCAAAGCGTACAGTATAGATGGAAAATTCTGATTCTTTTGAGGAAATCAGTACTCTGAAATATTGATGGAAGTGAAAGTCAATGAACCCACTTAATAGAATTTGGCAATGTCTGCTACAGATTTTAAAATGGGTACATCCAGAGGGATGACAGATGTGGTGCTGCAGCTTATGCTTCAGCCTGCAATGCCAGCATCCCAAGTGGACTCCCAGTTCAGATCTTGGACACATCACTTCTGATCCAGCTCTCTGCTAATGTACTTGGGAAAGCAGTGGAGGATGGTCCAAGTGCTTGGATCCCTGCCACCCATTTGGGATACCTGGGTGGATTTCTGGGCACCTGAGTTTGACTTGGCCTGGCTATTTCAGCCATTTGAGGAGTGAACCAGTAGATGGAAGATCTCTCTCACCATGGCACAATGCCGGCCCCTGTATTTAATTTTATGACGAAAATATGTCACTGCTTGGGTAGTTAGTTATAAAATATTGCCTAATATGTTAAGTGTTAATGTTTTGCAGCTAGTTTTGTGGTATTCACAATAAAGATAAATAGTGAATGATATTGGTGTTGCAGTGAGATGCATGTGTTCCCCTAAATATAAATTTTTTTTTTTTTTTTAGTAAATCCAAAGAAAGATAGTGAAAATACACCTGTTAAAGGAGGAACTGTAGCAGATCTAGGTAAATACCAAAATAATCCTGTATTGTGGAATTGAGTGTTTTTCTCTTAAATGTGCCAACTCTTTTGATATTTCTTTATTGGGTTCTTCTTTTAGTTGCTTTTCTGATCACCACAGATTGTTAACTGGCTGTCTTTGCTTCTCTTGTGATTTGTTTTGCTATTATGTTAGGAAATTTAAAAATATTTTTCTTTTTTAAAAAGTGATCTCCCTCTCATAAATTCTTCTAATGCTGGAACAGCCTAACAAAGGTGGTAATGTTTTACTTGTATGTGAGAGTGAGAGTTTTAAGGAAAGAATTCTAATTAGAATCCTTTTTTCTAATTTTCTTTATTAGCTTGTTTTAGAGCATATATGCAAATTGATTTTTCATCTTTAGGTTCAAAATCTGTTGACTGTTAATACTTCATAAGCTAAATTGTAGTGTTTTTTCTTGGTGGGATTAGTTCTAGAATCTGCTAAAGATACCAGAATATACAGTTGCTCAAGACCTCTGTAAAATGGTGTAGTATTTATCATCTCACATCTCTCCCATATGTGATCCTGTCTAGATTTCTTATCTAATACAGTGTAAGTACTGTGTAGATAGTTGTTATACTGTATTGTAGGGAATTATGGCAAAGAAGAAATCCGTCTATGTTGACTGTAAACACAAGTTTTTTCCCCAAATAGTGTTGGTTTTTGGTTGATGGGATCTGTGCATGGGGAACCCACAGAGGGGGCCACCTGTTCATGTTGCTGACATTTTCATAAGCAAACTATCATTGTCCTGTTGCTTGCTGGAGGGTATGAAAGAGAAATGCAGTTACTTGTTTTAGTTTTCGAAGAAAATGATTAGTTTTAAGCATCTTTAGAGATAAAGGGTAATCTTAATTTTTTTCAGTTGTAAACATCACAGGAGAACCTAGTTCTCAGGCAGGATTGCATGTCGCCTTTTGGTATTTAGTACCTTATTTTGTCACACTCTGATTTCCTGTTTGCATTAGCATTTCTGTATCACTGAGTTAACTTTAAGCAACATGTCCATCTCTGTGTTACATGAGTGCCTGTGAGTGTTCTACAAATCTTTGCCTTCACTATTGACCCATGTTAGCCTTCTTTTATGGAAAAGGAGATTGAGAGAGAGATTCAGTAACTTTTTCCTAAGTATTCAGCACTTAAGTGGTGGAGTCCATGTTTGGGTTGTGGTCTGTCTCCATTTTACTGCCAGTGCTTGAGTCACTGTACTTTGCTGTCTTGACTGTTGCTTTCCCTCAGGCTTTATTCATGCTCACAGTGGCCACCTTTCAGTTTTGGGAATTTTTCAAACCTGCCCCTCCAGAACCCCTTTGACCTGGCTACTTTCTCTGGAAAAAAAAAATTTTTTTTTTTTTTTTTTGACAGGCAGAGTTAGTAAGAGAGAGACAGAGAGAGAGAAAGGTCTTCCTTCCGTTGGTTCAGCCCCCAAATGGCTGCTTTGGCCAGCAGTTTGCGCCAATCCGAAGCCAGGAGCCAGGTGCTTCCTCCTAGTCTCCCATGCAGGTGCAGGGGCCCAAGGTCTTGGGCCATTCTCTACTGCCTTCCCGGGCCACAGCAGAGAGTTGAACTGGAAGAGGAGCAACCGGGACAGAATCCGGTGCCCCAACTGGGACTAGACCCGGGGTGCCAGCGCTGCAGGCAGAGAATCAGCCAAGTGAGCTGTGGCACTGGCCTTCTCTGGAATTCTTATCATGTCCTTTTCATGTCTTACATTTCAGCTTAATGTCACCTTTTCGGTCTAAAGGGGCCCATTCACCTTATTGCTCTCTAAAAATTACTTCATTTAAGTTAGATAACATTTTCACCATCTGATAAATTTTTATTTTTGTTAAATTTTATGCTGCTTCTAATTGAAGTGTAAACTACCTAAAAGCAGGTACCTTTTCTTGCTCATTATTGTGTTTTCACATTTGGACAGGGGCTAGTTGGATTTTGTTGGAATGCTAGTCCCTTATTACTTTTTTTTTTTTTTGACAGGCAGAGTGGACAGTGAGAGAGAGAGACAGAGAGAAAGGTCTTCCTTTGCCGTTGGTTCACCCTCCAATGGCCGCCGCAGCCAGAGCACTGCTGCCGGCGCACTGCGCTGATCCGATGGCAGGAGCCAGGTACTTATCCTGGTCTCCCATGGGGTGCAGGGCCCAAGCACTTGGGCCATCCTCCACTGCACTTCCCTGGCCACAGCAGAGAGCTGGCCTGGAAGAGGGGCAATCGGGACAGAACCCGGCACCCCGACCGGGACTAGAACCCGGTGTGCTGGTGCCGCAAGGCGGAGGATTAGCCTATTGAGCCGCGGCGCCGGCTCCTTATTACCTTTTATATTAGTCAGCTTTTGGTTACCATAAATACAGTGCCTGAGAGGAGCTGCATGGGCAGGAAGAACTTCAGGCCAGGATGTTAACCCGCTACACCACAGCACCGGTCCCTGATTTACATTTTTTTTTCTTTTAAATATTTATTTATTTGAAAGTCAGAATTAGGGGAGAGGGAGATACAGATCCATATGGATGCAGGTGCCTAAGCACTTGGGTCAGCTTCCACTGCTTCTTAGGCACATTAGTAAGGAGCTAGATTGGAAGTCGAGTAGCTGGGACTTGAACCAGTACCCACATGGGATGTTGGTGCTGCAGACCACAACTAAACTCTGTGTGCTAGAATGCTGGCCTCTCGATTGGCTTTTCAGGCATGATCACAGCAAAATGTAAAAACTGTTCCTCATTCTCAGTTCTATGGAGGGCACCCAAAGCCATGCCTGGTGTTAGAGATTCTCTAAGATGGCTCATGGGATTCAGTGTAGAATTGTACTCATAATTAACATTTATTTTTGCTATATGGTCAAAGTAGCAGTTGGATCATAAAGGAAAAAAACAGAAATTGGGTCTAGGTGTAGGCTTCCTTATGCTTCCCACGAGAGGTTGCACAGAACAGTTCTGCCTCAGCGATGAAAATGCAGCAACACCTATGCAGTGTTTCTGCCTTAGTGAAGCTCATTAGGTAGTTCATGATCAGCTTTTTTTTTTTTTTTTTTTTTTTAAGATTTATTTATTTTATTTGAAAGGCATAGTTACATACTAAAAAATGAGAGACAGATAACTTCCATCTGCTGGTTCATTCCCCAAATGGCAGCTACAGCTGGGACTGGGCCAGACTGGAGCCATGAGCCAGGTGCTGCATCCAGGTCTCTCAAGTAGGTGTAAGGGCCCAAGGAGTTGGGCCATCTTCCGCTGCTTTTACAGGCACATTAGCAAGGAGCTGGATTGGACTTGGAACAGCTGGGACTCCAATTGGTGCCTATATGGGATGCTGGTGCTGCAGGAGGCAGCTTTACCCACTATACATACGACAGCACCTATGCTACAGTGCCACCCCTATCAACAAACTTATTAGAGGACTGTACATAGGTTTTCTCATAACAAAATTAAGAATCTCAGAGGGTAAGCAAGTATTTATCCTAAGTCCTATAATTTGCATAAACAGGTATAATAAACCACCCTTCTTACCATTTAACTGTTGAATAGAAATATTCTGAAAGTCAAGGTCGTGCATTCAAGAGCAGGCATTTATTTAGTGGGTAAGATCTCAGCATCCCACCTCAGTGTCTTGGGTTGATTCTGGTTCTGCTTTTTGATTCCAGCTTCTGCCATTGCAGACCCTGGGAGGCAATGGTGATTGTTCTAGTAATTGGGTTCCTACCATTCACATGAGAGACCTGGATTGAGTTCATAGCTCTTGGCTTCCTTGCTGGCCCAGCCCTAGCTTTTGCAGGCATTTAGAAGAGGAACCATAGATGAAAGATCTCTGCCTTTTAAACAAGCAAATAAGTAAATAATTCCAGATTTCATTCAGAATTTTAGTTTCCATTTTCAAATTGTAGTGGATCACAGTTGGTCAGAGTTTGCTGTATCCCCATTCCATTGGAATCATTGTTGTATGTATATGTGAATAACACAGTGATTTTCCTGTGTTCTTTTTATACTTAACAATGCCTAAGTCATTTGTAAGGGTCATAATACTTAAAAAAAGTTAATTGTTACAGGTCTTTAATAAGGTAATTATTTGTACTGTAACCTCATGTTCTTTCTACATTAACCTACTTGCTGTTACTATGGAAATCAACTCCTTGGTTGAAATTATATTTGTGTTTTCTTTTGCAAGATCAGTGTATTTATTTTTTTAAAAGATTTATTTAAAAGAGGTACAGAAAGTTACAGGTAAAGGCAGAGAGAGAAAGGTCTTCCATCTGGTGGATCACTCCCCAAATGGCCCCAACAACCAGAGCTGAGCTGATCCCATGCCAGGAGCCAGGAGCTTCTTCTGGGTCTCCCATGAGGGTCCAGAGACTCAAGGACTGGGGCCATCTTCCACTGCTTTCCGAGCTCATGGCAGAGAGCTGGATCAGATGTGGAGCCAGCCTGGTCTTGAACCAGCACCCGTATAGGGTGCCAGCACTGCAGGTGGCAGCTTTACCCCGCCACCCAACAGCACCAGCCATAAGGTCAGCATATTTAGATCCTTGAATCCCCATCCTTGAAACTCATTAACATTCATTGTAGGAATAGTAGGACGTGGTTGGAAGTGATTGTCACCTTTCTTGACTACTCTCATTCAATTTGTCATCCAAACTGTTATTAGTTTATTACTTGAAATGGCAGGAGACTAGAGCCCTGTTCAGATCACCCAGCCTGTTACTAAGCAAGGTCGTGACTATTTTAGCTCTCAACCAGTAATGAATTATAAATTCCTGTTGTTGGAAACTTCACATTATCTGTGCTTTGAATTTCTACTTATTCCTATGCATCTTTGCTAAATTTCAATTTATTATTCACAGTGATTCTACTTTAATAATGCTCAATTTTCTTTCTCTTCAGAGTCAGTATCAGTTCTTAGATGGTGATGTTTCACAATAATCCAAATAACATTTACCTGTTTTTAAAATAAATTTCATGTTTTGATTTTGCAGATGAGCAGGATGAAGAAGCAGTCACAACAGGAGGAAAGGTAACACTTGAGCCCTGGTGTTTGAGAATTTCTTCAACTGTCCTTTTTTTTTTTTTTTTTGAGTGGGGGACAGGTAGAGTTATAGAGAGAGACAGAGAGAAAGGTCTTCCTTTCGTGTTCATTCCACTAATGGCCACGATGGCCGGCGCCCATCCGAAGCCAGGAGCTGGGTGCTTCCTCCTGGTCTCCCATGCGGGTGCAGGGACCCAAGCACTTGGCCATCCTTCGCTGCTTCCCAGGCCACAGCGGAGAGCTGGACTGGAAGAGCAGCAACTGGGACTAGTACCCGGCGCAATTGTCCTGTTTATTGAGCAGTAGAAAGAGTGAATTGAAAGTATCCTTAGAAATACTCCATTTGAGGCCTTTCTGATTTTTTTATTTATTTAAACATTGATTTTATTGAAAGACTGACATGGAGGGCCAGAGATCTTCATCCACTGAATTTTTCTAACACCCCCCCAACACCCCCCCACACCCCCCCACCCCGGATGGATGGATGGATGGATGGATTTATTTATTTATTTATTTATTTATTTTGAAAGAGTTAGAGATCTCCTCCTGAAATAGTCGTAAAGCCCAGGGCTGGGCCAGGCTGAAGCCAGGAGCTACATCCAGGTCTCCCACGTGGGTGACAGGTGACAGGTGCTTGGGCTTCTCTTTCTCTGTCTTTTTTTTTTTTTTTTTTTTAATTTATTTATTTATTTGAGAGGCAGAGTTACAGAGAGGGGGATAGACAGGAGTTTCTCATTTGCTGGTTCACTTCCCAAATGGCTCTAACCACCAGAACTGGGCCGATCCAAAGCTAGGAACCAGGAGCTTCTTCTGGGTCTTGAATGTGAGTGCAGGGGCCCAAGTACTTGGGCCATCTTCTGCTTTCCCAGGCGCATTATCAAGGAGCTCGATCAGAAGTGCAATAGCCAGGACTCAATCTGGCACCCATATTGGATGCTGGTGCTGCAGGCAGAGGCTTAACGTACTATGCTACTGCGCCAGCCTTCTCTGCTGCTTTTCCCAGACCATTAGCAGTGAAATAGATGGAGCAGCTGGAACAGGAACTGGCACCCATGCATGATGCCTGCTTTGCCACAACGCTGACCCATCCCATAAAATTTTCTAGAGAGGGAATTTCTATCTGCTCAGCTAGTATCCCTCATATGCTCTAATTTCTGGATCCATGCTTCCCTTCTTGGAAGGTAACAGTCAAAGCTGATAATGTTCTGTTAGGCATTACTTGATGGTATAGATGAGCTGGGACCGTGCCTTGTCTTAATTTTTTTATTCATGATTTTGTGGATAACAATGTTAAGCCATAGTCTATAGATTTCAGATCATGCGTTCTATAGCCATAATCTATAGATTTCAGATCATGTTTTTTTGAGTATTACAATTAGCTACTTCCTAATTTGATTGGTTTTATATAGAGGTTATCAGTCTCTACCTTGTTTGATTTAAGGCAGTGTTTTGTTACTTAGAATAAAAGGCACAGTGTTTCAGTCTAGTTGTAATGTATCACTGTGTTTGAGTGTAATTAACTACTCATCTTGTAGATTTTTTCTTAATTTGCTAACTTCTTTTTTCCCCACTAATTGAAAGACATAACCTCAAATGACATGTTATTTTATGTACATTCAAGGAAAGAACATATTCGTGACAGGATTTCTAGCAAAAATATGTCAGCAACCTCCTGGGTATATGGTTCTTTATCTATGTTCTTAGGATTTTTACTTTAAAATCAAATAGATTAGGGGCCGGCACTGTAGTGCAGCAGGTTAAATCCCTGGCCTGGAGCACTGGCATCTCATATGGGCACTGGTTCAAGACCTGGCTGCTCCACTTCCGATCCAGCTCTCTGCTGTGACCTGGGAAAACAGTGGAAGATGGCCCAAGTCCTTGGGCCCCTGCACCCACGTGGGTGACTCGGAAGAGGCTCCTAACTTTGGATCAGCACAGCTCCGGTTGTTGTGGCCAGTTGGGAAGTGAACCATTGGATGGCAGACCTCTCTCTCTGCCTCTCCTCTCCCTATGTAACTCTGACTTTCAAATAAATAAATAAATAAATCTTTTTAAAAAAATCAAATAGATTAGAGAAAGAATTCCTTGCTTATGAACATTACATTTGTACAAAGATGTCATTATTCAGAGTAAGGAAAGACCAAAATAGAAAGTGAAAAAAAGTATGTATGAGCTATTTTTATGCCAAGAGTAGAAGCAGTTTTAAAGCCATGTACCAGATAATTAAATAAAGATAACAGATACACTTCTCCCACAGTGTCATCCTGCCTAATTTTCTGATTGAGATCAATAAAACAGTAATTGCGACACTGCTCAGGGCACTTGTATCCCTTATTGGAGTGCTTGGGTTCAAGTCCCACTCTGCTTCTGATTGTAGCTTTTCTCTGACAAAGAACTTGGGAGGCTACAAAGCCTAATGGCTCAGGTAGTTGGTAGGAATCGGGGATGGGTTCCTTCTACCCATGAAGGAGATCCGATCATCTTTCAAGCTCCTGTTATCAGCCTGACCCAGCCTGATTTGTGTGCATGTTTCAGAGGTGTATCCATGAATAGGAGAATTCCCTGTCTTTCAAATAAATAAAATAATAAGTTAATTAATATGTTAGCCAGAGTTTAAACAAAAAACCACTTATGATGTTGGCCTTCATTAAGTCTAATACCAGCTTCTTAGCTTTTTCTAAATAAATGAAATATTTCTCTCCTAATAGATTTGTAAAACCTATACCTTAAATATCCTTTTGCCGAATAAAACTAAAATAAACATTAACCTGAGAATATTTTTTGCAATCCTGCCTGATTTGGGAATACCTTTGGACTTTGTCACCAGTGTTACCACAATTGTATTCATCATTCAAGTAATAACGTGAGCCTTGGTGTTTTCATGTTTTAATTCTATTTTCATTGCTCTTAAATTACTGTAGTAAGTTTATAGTTGGTAACACTGCACTCACTTCAAAATATAAAAGAAAGGAAATTTAGGTTGAATCAGTTAAAAGATAGAATTTAAATTGTGTATTTATTATAAATGAATACCAGTTCCAACTTTATGTGCTTTTTTTTTAGACTGAAAAGATAGTCTTTTAGTGGTGTTGTCTGTACTTTTTTTTTTTTTTTTTTTTTTTTAAGATTTTTATTTATTTTTATTAGAAGAGTTACACAGAGGAGGTCAGGCAGAGAGAGAGAGAGGTCTTCCATCTGCTGGTTTGCTCCCCAGTTGATGACAACCGCCACAGCTGAGCTGATCCGAAGCCATGAGCTTCCTTCGGGTTTCCCATGTGGGTGCAGGGGCCCAGGGACTTGGGCCATCTTCTGCTGCTCTCCTAGGCCATAGCAGAGAGCTGGATCAAAGGTGGAGCAGCCGGGACTCAAACTAGTACCCATTTGGGATTCTGTCACTGCTGTATTACCCACTAAGCCATAGTGCCAGCCCCATAGATTCTTGTACTTCCTTTTGGTTTTTAAGGTTTATTTTATTTATTTGACAGAGTTACGGGGGGGTGGGGGTGTTCCATTCAGTGATTCACTCACCAAATGGCTACAACAGCTGGAGCTGAGCCAGTCTGATGCCAGGAGCTTCTTCCGGGCCATCTATGTGGGTACAGGGGCCCGACGATTTAGAAAGTCGTCGTCGTCGTCTTCTTCGTCGTCTTCTTTTTTTTTTTTTTTGACAGGCAGAGTGGACAGTGAGAGAGATAGAGAGAAAGGTCTTCCTTTTGCCATTGGTTCACCTTCCAATGGCCGCTGCGGCCAGCGTGCTGCATCCAGTGGACCACACTGATCCGAAGCCAGGAGCCAGGTGCTTTTCCTGGTCTCCCATGCGGGTGCAGGGCCCAAGAACTTGGGAACTTGGGCCATCTTCCACTGCACTCCCTGGCCACAGCAGAGAGCTGGCCTGGAAGAGGAGCAACCAGGACAGAATCCGGCACCCCAACCGGGACTAGAACCCGGTGTGCCAGCACTGCAAGGCAGAGGATTAGCCTATTGAGACGCGGCACCAGCCTGGACAGTCTTACGATGTTTTCCCAAGCACATTAGCAGGGAGCTGGATTGGAAGTGGAACAGCCAGGACTAAAATTGGCGCCCTTAAGGGATGCTGATGCCGCAGGCCTGGGCCACAGCACAGGTGACTCCCCCCTTTTTTTCTTTTTAAAAGTTAGTTGAAAAGCAGAGGAAGATGGAGGGAAGCAGAGACAGAATGAGATCTTCCATATGCTGGTTCATTTATTAGCTGCCCGTGATGCCTAGAGCTGAGCTAGCTCTATTATTGTTGACTAGTGACAGAAGCTTGGAACTCTGTCTAGGTCTCCCACATAGTGGCAGGAGCCCAGGTACATGTATCATCTGCTTCCCCCAAGGCTTATTAGTAGGAAGCTGCATTGGAAGTGGAAGCAGGACTTGATGCCAGGGTACTTCGGTGGGTGTGGTTGTCCCAAGCGAGGGCTTAATCTTGTGGATGACTGTGGCTACTACTTACTGTCATGCATTGGGCATTTGGTCCCGTGGTCAGTTTGCCCATTGGGATACCTGCATCCCATATCAGAATGCCTGGTATCAGGTCACACCTTTCTTCCATTTCAGTAGCCTTGGATGTTTGGGGCATTTGGGGAGTGAATGAGAGGATAGAAAACCTCTTTCCCTCGGTCTTTGCATTTCAAATAAAATGAAAAAACAAAACAAAACAAAACAAAACTTTTTTTCCCTCATTGTCATGAAATACTCCCAAAACAGGAGACATGGACTAAGGGAACCATGAGATAAGAGTAGTATATGTAATGTGGAATCTTTGTTAAGTTTCTAGATTGAGGGGAAAATAAAGGGTGTTTCTGGGACACTTGGATTCATTTGAATATAAAATATATGTTAAATAATACGATTTAAACATAATTTTTATTACTATTGACTAGTGACATCAGAAATATTTCTGTGTTTTGAACTGAAGTAATCATGTTGAAATCACTGGTAGCTTTTTTTTTTTTTAATTCATTTGTTTATTTCAAAGAGTTATAAAGGAAAGAGAGAAACAGAGAAATAGATCTTCCATCCTTTGGTTTGCTCCCCAAAAGGTCGCAATCGCCGCGCCTGGGCCAGGCTGAAGCCAGGAGCATTATCAAGGTCCTCCCATGTGGTTGCATGGTCCCAAGGACTTGGGCCATCCTCCGCTGCTTTCTCAGGTGCCTTAGCAGTAAGCTGGATTGGAAGTGTAGCAAAGGGTAAAGCTGCCACATGCAGTGCCGGCATCCCATACGGGCACCGGTTCCTGTCCCGGCTGCTCTGCTTCCTATCCTGCTCTCTGCTGTGGCCTAGGAAAGCAATAGAAGATGGCCCAAGCCCTTGGACCCCTGCACCCACATGAGGGACCTGGAAGAAACTCCTGGTTCCTGACTTCGGATTGGCACAGCTCCAGCCGTTGCGGTCAATTGGGGAGTGTACCAGCGAATGGAAGACCTCTCTCTCTTTGCCTCTCCTTCTCTCTTTGTAACTCTATCAAGTAAAATAAGTAGATCTTTTTAGAAAATGACCTGAACTTTATTTAAAAAAAAAAAAAAAAAGAGAGAGAGAGAAGTGGAGCAGCTAGAACCAGTGACCATATGGATGCCTAATGCTGCAAGTGGCAGCTTTACCCACTATACCACAACACCAGTTTCCACTGTATTACTAAAACCAGGTTTTTAGGTGGGTTTATTTTCAGATCCTTTATAAATCAGTTAAGAATTTGAGCTAATTTTAGGTGCTAATCAGAGTTATTTGGAGTATAGGACCTATAACTTTATTTTCAGGATTTATATTCTGCTTATAAAAGGTCTGTACATCATTTCTTCATCTACAAAAGTGATGATAAAACCTGCTTTTTAAAAAAGATTTATTGTTATTTATTTGAAATGCAGATTTAGAGACAGAGATTGAGAGAGGTTTTCATCCACTGTTTCACTCCCTAAGTTGCCACAAAAGCCGTAGCTGAGCCTATTTGGAGCCAGGAGCTTCTTCTGGGTCTCCCATCCCAGTGCAGGGATCCAAGGACTTGGTCGTTTTTCTGCTGCTTTCCCAGGCCATAACAGAGATCTGGATCAGAGGGGAGCAGCCGGGATTCTTAACTGGTGCGTGTATGGGTTGTCACTTTACTCGCTTTGCCACAGCACTGGCCCCATCCTGCTTTTATTATTAGATGGTTATGAAGAATAAATGCAGTAATATATGTGGGGTATTAGATTGCAGTGTTCAGTATTTGGAGAAGAGGGCGTAGTTGTTAGGTGCAGAGATTAAGACACTTCTTGGGACATCTGCATCATATGTTAGATCCTTGGTTTCAGGTCCCAGCTATGCTGCTACTTCGAGCTTCCTGCCGAAATGAACCATGACCAAATACTTGAGTTCTTGTCTTTTTATGTGTGGGACCCAGATTGAGTTCTAGACTCCTGGCTTTAGTGTGACCCAGCTCTAGCTGTTGGCAATCATAGAGGCGCATGAAGTGGTGAATGGGATATCGCTCTCTTTCTGCCTTTAAAATAAATAAAAAATACAATAAATATTTTGAGAAGAGTCAGTGTCGGCTGCATCTTGCTGGTATCCTTTTGTTACCTCCTTCTGAATGACTGAAGAAGTAGCAGCGTAGATTTGTGACCTTGTATTAGGGAACTCTGAGCTAGGAAGAAACAGCCTTTCGGGGCGACTGATGAGGTGGGGGTAACGCTGCCAGCTGTGACCCTGGCATCCCATATGGATGCCATTTCAAGTCCTAGCTGCTCCACTTTCATTCCAACTCCCTGGTAATGTCTGGGAAAAGGAGCAGAGGATGGCTCAAGTGCTTGTGCTCCTGCCACCCAGGTGGGAGACCTCCAGGCCCCTGGCTCCTGACTTTGGCCTGACCCAGCTCTTGGATGTTGCAGCCATCTGGGAAGTGAAATACTGGGTGGAAAATCTCCCTCCATTTCTCCCTCCCTCTTTCTAATGCTTATAAACAAAAACAAATAAGGGCCTGCGCTGTGGCTTAGCAAATAAAGCCACCACCTAGAGTGTGGGCATCCCATGTGGGCGCCTGTTCAAGTCCTGGCTGCTCCACTTCTGATCCAGCTCTCTCCTAAGGCCCTGGGAAAGCAGTAGAGGATGGCCCAAATCCTTGGGCCCACAATCTTTTGTAGAAAGAATTTATTTGGACTATGTGTATTCCTGATTATAGAGACAGCTTTTTTTTTTTTTTTTTTTTTTTTTTTTTTGACAGGCAGAGTGGACAGTGAGAGAGAGAGAGACAGGGAGAAAGGTCTTCCTTTGCCGTTGGTTCACCCTCCAATGGCCGCCGCGGCCGGCGCGCTGCGGCAGGTGCACCGCGCTGATCCGATGGCAGGAGCCAGGAGCCAGGTGCTTTTCCTGGTCTCCCATGGGGTGCAGGGCCCAAGCACCTGGGCCATCCTCCACTGCACTTCCCTGGCCACAGCAGAGAGCTGGCCTGGAAGAGGGGCAACCGGGACAGAATCCGGCGCCCCAACCGGGACTAGAACCCGGTGTGCTGGCGCCGCTAGGCAGAGGATTAGCCTAGTGAGCCACGGCGCCGGCCTAGAAACAGCTTTCAAGTAAGTTTCTAGTTAATCTTTCTAATAAGTACCTATTCTAAGTCGCTTCCGTCATATATGAAGAAGAGAAGTACACTCTATGCCAGCCATCCTTATTGTACTTTAAAAATTGTGGAAGGCTATTTTAATTGGTAATTTGTTTCCTGGTATTTTAAATTCAGTTAAGTTGCTTCATTTTATTCAATGTAGTATCAGCAGTGTGAGAGCTGTTATGTTTGTACCTGTGATTGTGTTTATGTCTGAATTCTGGTTTCTTTTCTATAGGAAGATGAAGATCCTAGCAAAGGTGATCCAAGTCGGTCGGTTGACCCTGGTGAAGATAATGTAACAGAGCAGACCAATCACATCATTATTCCTAGCTATGCATCATGGTTTGATTACAACTGGTGAGTAAACTCCTCCTTCTCTGAGCATGGTACTGAGGCGTTGGAAAAGTGTCCTTGAAAATACATTGTTGCATTCTATCCAAGTTTAATGTCAATAATTCTTGCTGGTTGAAAGGAAATGGAAAGATAATTTTCCCCTTAAAATGTATTCCCTCTTATCTCTGCCTTTCAAAATAAATAAATCTTTAAAAAAATAAAATGTATTCTTTGAAACAGTTTATAGGTGGAAGCACAATTGTGTTGTAATTTAGGGTCATATGAATGGGTAAGTTTTAACCTAACTGAATCTATTGTAAATCAGACGGGTAAATTTTTGAGTATTTAATAATTATAAAATATTGACATTTGCCATGATTTTTATTTTTTTAAAAATTTTTTTTATTTATTTGAGAGGTAGAGTTATAGACAGTGAAAGGGAGAGACAGAGAAGGTCTTCCCTCCCTTGGTTCACTCCCCAAGTGACCACATTGGCTGAAGCTGTGGCTATCCAAAGCCAGGAGCCAGGAGCTTCTTCCTGGTCTCCCATGGGGGTGCAGAGGCCCAAGGACTTGAACCATCTTCTACTGCTTTTCTAGACCACAGCAGAGAGCTACAGTGGAAGAGGAGCAGCCGGGACTGGAATGGTTGCCCATATGGTTTGCCGGTGCCGCAGGCAGAGGATTAACCTACTGAGCCATGGCACCAGCCCCTGTCATATGATTTTTAAATGTGAAATATATAAATAAAAAATTCCCGCTACCCAATGGTAGTTTCATTTTAGGAGAAAACATTTTTTTTAAAAGATTTTATTTATTTGAAAAGTAGAATTATGGTCTTGTGTGGTGGCATAGCAGGTGGATCCTCTAGTTGCCTTGCTGGCAAGCCCATATGGTTGCCAGTTTGAGTCCCAGCTGCTCTACTTCTGATCCAGCTTTCTGCTGTGACCTGTGAAAGCAGTAAAAGATGGCCCAAGTGCTTGGGCCCCTAGACCCGCATGGGAGACCTGGAAGAAGCTCCAGGATCCTCGCTTCAGACTGGCCCAGTTCCATCCATTGTTGCCATTTGTTGAGTGAAGCAGTGGATGGAAGACCCTTTCTCTTTCTTTTTTTCTTTCTGTCTCTGCCTCTCTGTAACTTTGACTTTTGAATAAATATATGAAACCATATATATATATATATAAAAGAAAGGTAGCATTACAGAGAGAGGTGAGATTCATCCAGCAGTTCCCTCCCAGATGGCCACATTGACCAGAGCTGGGCCAGACTGAAGGCAGGAGCCAGGAGCTTCTTCCAGGTCTCCCACATGGGTGCAAGGGCCTAAAGTCTTAGGTCATCCTCCACTGCTGTCCCAGTCACACTAGCAAGGGAGGTGGTTTGGAAGTGGAGCAGCCAGGACGCAAGTCAACATCCGTATGGCCAGGGCCTTAACACGATGCCCCACAGTGCTGTACCCCAAAAACATTTTAATACTAGGAGGCTTTTGAAATATAAATCCTGGCATGTTAAAAGTGTTCAAGAGGGGCCGGCGCAGTGGCTCACTTAGTTAATCCTCCGCTGCGGTGCCGCCATCCCATATGGGCGCCGGGTTCTAGTCCCAGTTGCTCCTCTTCCAGTTCAGCTCTCTGCTGTGGCCCTGGGAGGCAGTAGAGGATGGCCCAAGTGCTTGGACCCCTGCACTCGCGTGGGAGACCAGGAGGAAGCACCTGGCTCCTGGCTTCGGATCGGCACAGTTCCAGCCGTAGCAGCCATTTGGGGGGTGAACCAACGGAAGGAAGACTTTTCTCTCTGTCTCTCTCTCACTGTCTATAATTCTACCTCTCAAAAAAAAAAAAAAAATGTTCAGCAAAACCTAACCTCCTTATCATCTTCCCTGTTATGTATAGGAATCACTGTGGCATTTTGGGAGCATGCTTGGAAGGAGTCCTAGATACCTTACCTAATTTATTGCTTAGGAGGTATCATTATTTCACATCAAGCTGAATTTAGTGATTTTTTTTTTTTTTCAAGATCCGTTTGTTTGTTTCAGAGGCAGTGAATGAGAGAGATCTTCCATCTTCTGCTTCACTTCCCAAGTGACCACAATAGCCAGGTGTAGTCCAGGCTGGATCCAGGAGTCTGGAACTCAATCCAGATTTTCTGAATGAGTGGCTAGGACTCATGTATTTGGGCCATCTTCTGTTGTTTTCCCAGGCAGATTTGGGGGAACCTGGATCGGAAGCTGAGTAACCTGGACTTCAAGCAGCCTGTATTATGAGATGCTGACATATGTAGAGTCAGCTTTACCTGCTGCACCACAACACTGTCCCAAAGATTTTAAATTTTTAATTAAAAGTACCAGAACTTACTCCCTCAAATAGGTCTTAAGTCTGTGAGATGGTTCTATAGTTAACTCCAGTGCAACTGCCATTACTCAAATTTTTTTTTTTCAGATATTTTGTCTGCTCTTCATTCTTAAATGTTATCATTCTTTAAGATACATTCTATTATACACACACACACACACACACACACACACGGAGTTTTTGGAAATAATTTAAAAGGATAGAAGATGGTTCTTTTTTTGTTTTTTTGGGGTGGGGATTGCGTGTGAAGGATGGCTCATTTATGCCAGGCTTTGTTTTCGTGGCTCATGTATTGAGACTTTTTGTTTGCCTTTAACCTAAACAAATATGGTTCCCAAAGGTTTTGAATAAATAGAAGATGGAACAGAATAGGTATAGAGCTCTTCTTTGAAAATCGATTTTGATTACATTGAACGTATTTTTTAAATTCAGAAGTGTTTTAGTCTTGTCATTTTTATCTTCTTTTACACAACTAACAGACATTTAAAACTCACACTTTTGGTTTTGCTTTCAAATAGACTGATATTTATGTGATTTTCATGAAATTTTTTTTCAGCTGACCACATTTTTCCTCTCATTAAGCAAATTCTAATGTTTATTCACATGTTAAGCTTTTTAATTGCTTTTAAAAACCAAAACAAGCTAGCAGAATATCTTAAGAAGACACAGCAAGTAGCTAGCATTATTTTCATCCAAAATTAATAAGCAAAAGCTCTAAGAGTACATAACTATGTAGGATTTTATAGGTTACAGAAAAACTGTAATGTATGTGATTGCTTTTGTATGTCAAAATTTGTGCTGTTAACTTTATCACTTTTTTGCCTTATTGATTATTCTGATTTTTTATGTCAGCCAATTTCCAAAGAACTTATTGTATCTTGTCTCATGTTAGTCACAATTTGTTATGACAAGACAGCAATAAAGTATGCAGCTTTCAACATGATGATAGAATTTTTTTTTAAGATTTATTTATTTATTTGTATGGCAGAGTTACCAGAGAGAGAAGGAGAGGCAGAGAGAGAGAGAGAGAGAGAGGGGTCTTCCATCCGATGGCTCACTCCCCAGTTGGCTGCAACAGTCAGAGCTGCACTGAACCAAGGCCAGGAGTCTGGAGCTTCTTCTGGGTCTCCCATGCTGGTGCAGGGGCCCAAGGACTTGGGCCATCTTCTACTGCTTTACCAGGACATAGCAGAGAGCTGGATGGAAGTGGAGCAGATAGGTCTTGAACCGGTGCCCGTTTGGGATGCCAGTGCTTCAGGGCAGGGCTTTAACCCACTGCGCCACAGCGCTGGCCCTGATAGAAATTTTTGAGCTTGCTGATGAGATTAGGAAAACTGCAATTAGTGTTGGGAATGGGGGCCAGCACTGTGGTGTAGCGGGTAAAGCTGCTGCCTGCCTTGTTTGCATCCCATATGGGTGCCAGCTTGAGTCCTAGCTGCTCCATTTCCAATCCAGCTCTCTGCTATGGCCTGGGAAAGCAGTGGAAGATGGACCAATTCCTTGAGCTCCTGCACCGGTGTGGGCGACCCAGAGGAAGCTCCTGGCTCCTGGCTTTGGATTGGTCTAGGTCCTCCTGTTGTAGTCATTTGGGGAGTGAACCAACAGATGGAGGACCTCTCTCTCTCTTTCTCTCTCTGGCTCTGGCTCTGGTTCTCTGGAAACTCTGCCTTTCAAGTAAATAAACAAATCCTAAAAAAAACAAACAAACAAAAAAAAACTTTTAAGTGCTCTTAAAACAAAAGCATTGGGAGAGAGAAAGGGAAAGCTAGTGTAGCTGTCAGTAAACAGGAAGTTGTGTAAGCTAAGTCTGTCAAGCTGTTTTCAGGTTTTGGATTTATGAGTTTATTCCGAAAATTGAAAAATTAGTTCATATTCTAAAATTTTGTTTTCTCCTGAAGAAGACACTGATGTTTTTCATCTCTTTCAGTATTCATGTGATTGAGCGGCGTGCCCTTCCTGAGTTTTTCAATGGAAAGAACAAATCCAAGACACCAGAAATGTGAGGCCAGTGTTTTAGAAAACTTGCTGATTTGGGTGTGCGTGGCAAAGGTTCTGAAAGTGTACTCTAATGATTTTATTGCTGCTGGTTTTTGGAAGCTTACAAATATTGCACTAAGAACTATGTTCATGTCTCATTTTTCAGAATTCTTTGCTTTAGTGGAAGCTGTATCGTGTGTGTGTGTGTTTTGCTTCAATCTTGAATTATATGTATATGAGCTCATGGAGTTAAATTAAATTTTCTAGTGGATATTTACTGAAATGAATTCAGGTTTCTCCTAACAGCTCTCACCTTATGTGTGCATATGTGTTATGGATTGTTTGTATTTATCCATAATAATCCATGAGAAAATGAAATCATTATGTTACCAACCTGATGAATGACTCTCAATTAAATGAATGTGATTTAACTTACACAATAGCTACATGAACTTAACTACATATGCTTTTTTATTGGAAACAGAAAAAATTTTCTTAGAAGTTAGAGGTTTGTCTGAAAGGATTTTTATCTTTTTGGTGACCTCTCAGTATATATATATTTGTAAATCTTTTGCCCTAAAATGAGTCCATCCCTGTCATACTATAAATACCCTTCATATTGCCTGTTTTTGTATATATGTGAATGCACGGATAGATGTCCCATGCTCAAAGTAAGGAAAATGTGACTTCTGTAATTTTACACATGAAATATTGTGGTATGACACAGAAAATTGAATACCAAGCAAATATTATCTAATGGTAGCATATCTGTGGTACTTTGCAATTTTCAGGTTAGATGTCAAAGATAAATTTCAGAATTCCCAGAATTCCCATCAGAAAATGTTAAGGATTGACTTCAAACTGGAATCACACAGTTGGCTTAAGCAGTCCTGATAGTTTTCTAGTTATGTTGTCTATTCCTAGCATTTCTAAATACCTAAGGTTTTTGGTTACCTGCTATTTAAAAGCACAGTTTAGCAGGTTAACCCCTATGGCTTTCTAATTTCACCTTGCTTCCACCATTCACACACCCATTCATACACACCCACATTCATACACACCCACTTGTGTGTATTCCAGAGTCTTGGTGAACAGTGTTTTTTTTTTTTTTTTTTTTTTTTTACTGTTATGAAAGTGATTTCAAGTTTCCATACTTTCGTTTACTTGATGCTAAGAACTTCTGCTATAGCCCAAGATCCTTTTACTTTTGTTTTTAAAATATTTTGTGGTGAAAATGTTTGGGCACATTGTAGAATCTGCTGACTCAGTTTTTCTCCCCTTTTTGGTGTCTATTCGTTTCACTTTTGTGTATGGCTCATGGATTATCCTTGTTAGCTAGCTGGGGTCTGCCTGAACTGCTAGGAGAATATATACCATGAAAAGTCATTGCCAGAGGGAGAGCTTCATGTGGTTCTAGGGAGCTGTAGAATGAGCTGCAGCAGAGGTTAAAAGCATACACATTGCCTGTGTTCCAGTCTTGCTGCGCCACATACCAACGCTGTGATCTAGAACAACTCTTTTAACCACTCTGGTTTAGTTTCTCATCCATAAATGGGAAGGAAATAAACGCCACCTAATAGATTGTGGGGCTTTATATTTTATTTTATTTTTTGACAGGCAGAGTGGACAGTGAGAGAGAGAGAGACAGAGAGAAAGGTCTTCCTTTACCGTTGGTTCACCCTCCAATGGCCGCTGCGGCCGGCACGCTGCAGCCAGCGCATCACGCTGATCCAAAGCTCAAAGCCAGGAGCCAGGTGCTTCTCCTGGTCTCCCATGCGGGTGCAGGGCCCAAGGACTTGGGCCATCCTCCACTGCACTCCTAGACCATAGCAGAGAGCTGGCCTGGAAGAGGGGCAACCTGGACAGAACTGGCGCCCCAACCGGGACTAGAACCTGGTGTGCCGGCGCTGCAGGCGGAGGATTGGCCTATTGAGCTGTGGCGCCGGCCGTGGGGCTTTATTGAGCTGTTGCATGGGCTTTGCTTAGAACAGTGGCACACAGTAAATGAATTATATGCTAGTTGTAAATTTTGCAGGCAACAATGAATTTACCTTTTCAGCTTCATGACCAAGTTTGTACTTACATAACCTCATGCTAATGTCGGATATCTGTTAAATGTTAGTAAATAGTTGCTTTGCTTATTAGAGATTTTTATTTCATTTCTAACTGTGAATACTCAATACATTATCCCTGTTGTTTGTTGGATTTTTATTTCCATCTTATAAATTGTGCCCTTGCTTTTTAGCTACTTGGCATATCGAAATTTTATGATCGACACATACCGCCTAAATCCCCAAGAGTATTTAACCAGCACTGCTTGTCGGAGGAACTTGACTGGAGATGTGTGTGCTGTGATGAGGTATAATTCTGGCTTTTTTTCAGACTGGTCACTACAGGTAGTTACTTATTCATTGCTGTTAATGTTTCATAAAACTGGATATTTTCTTGATTAATGAACTACCTAAATCATGTGTGTGTGTGTGTGTATGCTTTTCTTTTTTTAAAAGTTCTGTTTTGTTTATTTTAAAGGCAGTGTGACAGAAGAGCCAGATTTTATATCTGCTCGTTCACTCTCCAGATGGCCCCAACTGCTGGGGCTGACCCAGGCTGAAGTAAGGAGTTAGAACTCCATTCAGATCTCCCCATTGGTGGGTAGGTCTCAAATAATGGGGCCATCATTCGCTGTCTTCTTTGCACGTTAGCAGGAAGCTGGATCAGAAGCTGAACAGCCAGTACTCACACCAGTGAGCACTCTGTAGTGGATGCTGTTGTCAGAAGCAGCAGGTTATTGTGTCTCAGTTTCCCAGATTGTGCAGTTTACATCTTCAGTTTTACAGTCAAGTTGTAAAATGACAAGGAGCTGAGAGGGTTGAGTGGGCAATAGATAAGCTCTGTCCTGTAAATCTGCCTAAGACAACATCCATAATGTGAATTTCTGTGACTATTAGGTGTTAATTTTTTTCACTAATGACCTAAATGAGCATATTTTCTCTTTATTACTGTGAATAAAAATATTAGACTGTGTACTATGTTTACAGCTGTTGTATTCCCAACATTATTTGAGATACGTAGAAATTGTTCATCATGTAACAAACCAGATTTGTCAAGTACTTGGTGGTGGTTCACAATCTGCAGAATGCATTTTAACTTTTTTTATGATGATCTTAGTGATGGTTATAGAGAAGATAAGGTTGATTCTCTAAATTGTAACTGTCAGAGATTTTCTTTCTTTAGGGTTCATGCCTTTTTAGAGCAGTGGGGACTCGTTAATTACCAAGTTGATCCAGAAAGCCGACCCATGGCAATGGGGCCTCCTCCCACCCCTCATTTCAATGTATTAGCTGACACCCCCTCTGGGCTTGTGCCTCTGCATCTTCGTTCACCTCAGGTAAATTCCTTTGGTCCCGACTTAACAGATAGCAGTTCACAGCATTCATGTTCAGAAATAATCATGGTTAAGTCATAGTGTGTTTTTCTTAGCTGATAGCTTTTGTTTGCATGTGGGTTTTTTTCCTATTGTCCATTAGAATATGTTCACAATACTGCCTCATGAGGCCCAAAACTATGCCTTAGCCTGTCACATTACTGACTTACTTTAATCCCCATAACTTCTTTACCCTTCTGTTATCAGACATGGATAAGCAAGCAGATAACAAAAATATCTTGTCTTCAGTCTAGGACTTCGAAATATGGATTATAAAAATCTTCATATCTAGACCAAAGATTTGGAAAGTACTTATCAGTAGATGCACAATTGCACAGATTATTATACCAAACAAGTTGTATGTAGCCTTACATTGGAAGCTAAGCTACAGTTTTACCTTCAATTTGAAATAAAAGATTTTTTTTTTAAGATTGATTTATTTGGGGCTGTTGCTGTGGTGTAGCAGGTGAGGCTGCCACCCGCAGTGCTGGCATCCCACATGGGTGCCGGTTCGAGTCCCAGCTGCTCCACTTCACATCAAGCTTTCTGCTGTGGCTTGGGAGAGCAATAAAAGTGTCCGAAGTATTTGGACCCCTGCACTCATGTGGGAGACCTGGAAGACACTCTTAGCCCCTGGCTTTGGATCGGTGCAGCTCCAGCTGTTGCAGGCATCTGGGTAGTGAACCAACGGATGGAAGATCTATCTCTGCCTCTCTGTAACTCTCCTTTCAAGAAAAATAAATAAATATTTTAAGAAAAAAAGATTTCTTTATATATTTAAAATAAAGGCAGAGTTAGAGGGATACAGAGAGAAAGAGCATCCATCCACTAGTTCACTTTCCAGATGATCACCACAGCCAAGGCCAGGAGCTTCTTCAGGTCTCTCACATGGGTGCAGGGGCCTAAGGACTTGGGTCACCCTCTATTGCTTTCTCACATTAAGAGGGATCTGGATCAGAATTGGGAGGGCTAGAACTCGAACTGGTAGGATGCTGGCACTTCAGACTGTGGCCCTAACCCACTGTGCCACAGTGCTAGCCTATGAAAGATCATACTAAAGAAAATGTATTGTTTCCTGTTGTCTCTGTGATTAAAGAAGTTTAGTGTGCATTTGTGGGTATTTGTGGTTTTCTTGGCGGCTGTTTGTTTTGTAGCAAATCTACCAAGAGTGGTTTAATTGCTAATATTAAACAACATTTTAACAACTTAAATCCCCTTGACTTTTAGGAGGTTAATACAACCATTTATCATTTTTCTTATTCATAGGTCCCTGCGGCTCAGCAGATGTTAAATTTTCCTGAGAAAAACAAAGAAAAACCAATTGATTTGCAGAACTTTGGCCTTCGCACTGATATTTACTCCAAGAAAACATTAGCAAAGGTAAGGACAATTTTTTTTAAAGATATATTTATTTTGGGGCCAGCGCTGTGGTGCAGCAGGTTATTGCCCTGGCCTGAAGCACTGGCATCCCACGTGGGTGCCGGTTCTAGTACTGGCTACTCCACTTCGATCCAGCTCTCTGCTGTGGCCTGGGAAAGCAGTGGAAGATGGCCCTAGCCCTTGGGCCCCTGCACCCACGTGGGTGCCTGGAAGAAGCTCCTGGCTTCTGGCTTTAGATTGGTGCAGCTCCGGCTGTTGGAGCCATCTGGGGAGTGAACCAGCAGATCGAAGACCTTTCTCTCTGTCACTACCTCTCTCTGTAACCCTTTCAAATAAATCAAATACTTCTTTAAAAAAATATTTATTTATTTGAAAGGCAGAGTTACAGAGAGTCAGAGGCAGAGAGAAAATGCTTCCTTCCACTGGTTCTCTACCCAAGTGGCCACATTGGCTGAAGCTGGACTGATCCAAAGCCAAGAGCCTATTGTTTATTCTGAGTCTCCCAAGTGGGTGCAGGAACCCAAGGACTTGGGCCATCTTCTGTTGATTTCACCGGCTATAGCAGAGAGCTGGATTCAAAGTGGAGCAGCTGGGTCTTGAACCGGTGCCCATATGGAATGCTGGCACTGCTGGCGGCAGCTTTACCTGCTATGCCATAGCACCAGCCCTAGGAAATTTTTCTGAATGCAGCACATGGCTTCTGGTCTAGAATGTCATTGCTTTTCTAAGATGCTTCATTTTCCTCAGGAAGTAATTTACTCTCTGTCTCTGTTTTGAAGATTTAGTTTTTTGAAGGGTAGTGACAGGAAGAAAGAAAGAAGAAGCACACACACCAGAATGAGGTATTGGTTTGCTAGTTAACTCCCCAAATGGCCCGGAGTGTGTCAGGCTCAAGCCAGGAGCCTGAAACTTCCATCTTGGTGTCCCATATATGTAGCTGGGGACCAAGTTCTTGGGCCATCTTCTATTTCTTTCCCAGGTGCTTTAGTACAGAGTGGGTGTGGAAGTTGAGCAGCCAGAATTCAAATCAGCAGTCAGGTGTGGGAAGCCAGTGTTGCAAGGGGTGGCTTAACCTGCTGCACTTTAATCTGCTGTGCCACAATGCTTGACTCCCTGTTTACTTTCTATGGTAAGAAGAAATGAGCTTTCTACTCAGATCTGCTGGCAGTTCCTAAGACAATAATTCTGTATCTGAATTTTCTTACGTATGGTCAGCAAATAGTTATTTTAAAATAGCTATGAATAATATATTTGGGAAAGTCAACAGAGTATGGCAATGTATAAAAAGAATCATGATTATTCTGGAATTGAAAAGTAGATGTAGAGTAATCTCCTTGGTAACAGCAGACTGGACACAGTAGAAAAGTTTGAACTCAAAGAGACACCAATAAAAAAAGAAGTTTGAAAGCAGTATAAAGACACCAGAACATAGAGAACAGAGTGCAAGAGACATTTGAGATACAGTGAAAAGAATTAATCCTGACCAGTAGAGTCATGGAAAGACAAACAATAGAATAGAAATAGAACAGAAAGTATAGAATGTTTGAAGATATTATGGCCAAATAACTTCCAGAACTAATGAAAACATACCAACTCTAAGAAAAAGAGAACAGATTCAAATTTGATTATGGAATAAACCACATGTAGCTATATTACACTTAATGTGTTAAAAACTAACACCTTAAAGACAGTCAATGACATTGTAGGGTAGGAGGATACAAAATAGTCAAAGAAATAATAGTGATGCTGATGGCTCCTCCCTTCCTTTCTGAAGATTGACTTATTTATTTGAAAGAGTTACAGAGTTATAGGGAGGAATAGACACACACATAAACATGAACAACACACATCTTCCATCCACTAGTTCAGGAGGAAGCTTCATCCAGGTTTCCCACGTTGGGGACAAGGGCCCAAGCACTTGAGCCATTTCCCACTGCTTTTTCAGGCTACTAGCAGGGAGATTGATTGGAAGTAGAACAGCCAGGATATGAATTTTCATTCGTTTGAGATGATGGCATTGCAAGTGGTGGCTTTACCTGCTATACCACAGTGCTGGGTCCCAATGGCTGACTTTTTATAAATGTAAGTAATATAGGTCAGAGGAAAAAAGGAGTAATATTTTATAGTGATGGAAAGAAAAGCTGTACTTGGACTTCTTTATTCTAGGTGCAATAAAGATGTTTGAAGACTCAAAAAATGGAGAACTTAGCAGTAGGACATATAGTAATAAAATGAAAGCAAATTCTTCAAAATTAATGAAGGTTGTGAATGTAAATGGGACCAAATGACTCCACAGAGGAATAAGGAACACAGCAGAGGGTGTATATGCAGTTAAGTACTGAGTAATAGATACTATTTAAACAATAATATTGTTGGGACTACAAAAATCACAAAAAGGCAGAAGGAAATTAAATTGAGTTGTATTGTTATAAAATTTGTATTATTTAGAAACATGAAAAAATACAAATTCAAAGAAACTAATCTAACAGAGCATTTTGGTAGCTGACTAGATCTACATAAGATAAAGACATGTGAATTAGTTTAAGAGACATTTTTGGAGTGGTAATTAGGTACAGCAGTTAAGACACATCCTGGATCAGTGCATTGTTAGAATCCTGGCTTCTTCACTTGCAATCCAGCTTCCTGTTAATGCACACCCTGGTAGGCAACTGATGATGGTTCCATTGCTTGGGTTCCTGCCATCCATGTGGAGACCTGGATTGAGTTCTGGGCTCCTGGCTTTGGCTTGACTATGTATCTAGTGAACAGATGTTTAAGACCAGCCTTAGCACAAAAGACAGCAATAGGACATGGCAATATGTGTGTTCTGTATTACAGTTCTTGTGATTTACTGTAGGGCTGAAATATTACTTGAAGGTTCAGTGTTAGAAATTAGAAATAAATATTGTAAGTCAATATTTCAATTATTTTAAGGTATCTAATGAGGAAATAATAGAGATAAAAAGTTTTTTAAAAGATTTATATATTTCATAGGCAGAGTTACAGACTGAAAGAGGGAGAGACAGAAAGACAGCTCTTCCAGCACTGATTCACTCCCCAATTGGCTGCAATGGCCAGACCTTGACCAGTCTGAATCCAGCAGCCAGGAGCTTCTTTTAGGTTTCCCACATGGGTTCATGGGCCCAAGCACTTGGGTTGTCTTCTGCTGCTTTTCCAGGCCATAGCAGGCAGCTGGATCGGAAGAAGAGCAGACGGGATTTGAACATATTGGATGCTGGCACCATAGGCAATGGCTTTACCTGCTATGCCACAGTACCAGGCTTGATAAAAACAATATGTAAAAAGTGATTTCAGGCCGGCGCCGTGGCTCACTAGGCTAATCCTCCAGCTGAGGCGCTGGCATCCCAGGTTCTAGTCCCGGTTGGGGTCGGGTTCTGTCCCGGTTGCTCCTCTTCCAGTCCAGCTCTCTGCTGTGGCCCGGGAAGGCAGTGGAGGATGGCCCAAATCCTTGGGCCCTGCACCCGCATGGGAGACCAGGAGGAAGCACCTGGCTCCTGGCTTCAGGTTGGCGCAGTGGGCCGGCTGTGGAGGCCATTTGGGGGGGTGAAACAACAGAAGGAAGACCTTTCTCTCTGTCTCTCTCGCTGTCTAATTCTGCCTGTTAAAAAAAATTATTTCATATGTGTGAAATAAGTTAAGCTTGCTGATTTCAACATAGAAAGCAGAAACAAACAGAAAAGTAGTGGAGAAAATTAATGGAGTAAGAGATGATTGTTTTAAACATCAGTAAGTTTGATAAACCTATAGCCAGTGTGATGTAGAAGAGATGGCAGAAGATACTATTCGTTAGTGAAAGAGAAAAGTAAGACATTTTCTACCCATGTTGTAAAGAGCACCCACCCTGTGAGTCTCTTTATTTCAAATAAGTAAATTAATCTTTAAAAAAAAGTTTATGAGAAAATGGAATTTATTGACATTTATTTTTGGTAGAAAAAATTTCGAAAGTTATGTGTAGTTTTTGCATAATAATGTACTTTCCATGAACTTTGTCTAGGCCCCTCATGTAAATTACACTGTCAAACTTCTCACTAAATCTTGTCTATTTTGTTATGTCTCTGTAGGATATTTCAATAAATAGAATTTTTTGTGTTTATTAACAGAGTTTTTTTATTTTTTATTTTATTTTTTGACAGGCAGAGTGGACAGTGAGAGAGAGAGACAAAGAGAAAGGTCTTCCTTTGCCGTTGGTTCACCCTCCAATGGCCGCTGCCGCTGGCGCGCTGCAGCCGGCACACCACGCTGATCCGATGGCAGGAGCCAGGTACTTCTCCTGGTCTCCCATGGGGTGCAGGGCCCGAGCACTTGGCCCGTCCTCCACTGCACTCCCTGGCCACAGCAGAGAGCTGGCCTGGAAGAGGGGCAACCGGGACAGAACCGGCGCCCCGACCGGGACTAGAACCTGGTGTGCCGCCGCAAGGCGGAGGATTAGCCTAGTGAGCCGCGGTGCCGGCCAATGGAGTTTCTTTTAATCATGAAGAACCCAAGCAAAATATTTATTTCATGTGCTCTAATGAGACAGTTACAAGCTAGTGGAATTAGAGAATATTCTTCCTATACCTTGTGCTTATGAAGTGAGGAAAAGGTTGCTTAGGACCTACTACAAATCTTCCCTGTTTTTGCTCAAGTTTGAATTCTTCAGAATTGAGATGAAATGATAATAAGCTTTGTTCCTCCTAGGCCCCAAATCTAATTCCTGGCCACCTATGATTCTGTTTGTTAATAGAACCTTTGGTTGTCTTAAAGTAATTCTCAAAGAGATCAGAGCAATATATTATAAATCACAGGTATTTTTTTTTCTCTCACGAACTCTATTTTAAGACATTTGTTCTGTGCTTAGATTTACATTTTTTTACGGTTTATCTATTTATGTATTTATTCGAAAGGCAGAGTTAACAGAGAGGCAGAGAGGTCTTCCATCCACTAGTTCACTCCCCAGATGACTGCAATGCCAGAGTTGTGCCATTCTGAAGCCTGGAGCCAGGAGCTTCTTCCAGGTCTCCGACGTAGGTGCAGGGGCCCAAGGACTTGGTCCATCTTCCACTGCTTTCCTAGGGCATAACAGAGAGCTGGATCAGAAGTGGAGTAGCTGGGACTTGAACCAGTGCCCATATGGGATGCTGGCACTGCATGCAGTGGTTTTACCTGCCACACCACAGCACAGGCCCCCAGGATTTAATTTCAACGACACGGGGTGGGTTAACCTACTACATGGTAGTGCTGGCCTCAGAAGGTAGATTTTGAATGAGTAACATTCTCAGCTATAGAATATTACCAGACACACCACAAATCCAGTCCTCTATCTGAGAGGAGGAGAGCCTAGAAATCAGGAGGTATGAATCAGTTGTTAAATTTTAATTTTTACACAGTTCAAACTCAGCTTTTTGATAATCTCCATGCTCATATAAACAGTAGGGGTATTATGTGGAAGAAAGATATTTGGCATTTCGGGAATCACTTCGTGATTATTTTGAGATTTGTTAAAAATTGGTTAATGTGGGTCTCTCGAATTGGAAACAAGATCCTGTTAGGCTGTTTTATACATGTAATATGTCTTGTGCTTGAATATCAAAAGAAGCACTTTCCTTGAGTTAGACCAATTTATGCATTATGTTTATATCACTGACTCAAGGTATGCGTTAAACACTGTGCTTGAAGAAGACATTTTGGATACCAAAATAATAGAAATAACAGATCCAAAGTTCATTTCTTTCTTGACAGGAAAAAATCTCTGAAACAAGCCATTGTTTTCGGGTTCCTTAATTCTCTTAATCATGTTGTTTAGGGCCTTGAATTGGTGGTTTACATAGAGTTGTCCCCGGAAGACTACTTTATAAAAAGGAATTCTGCTGAGCTCTGTCCATATCCAGTCTTTAAAACTGAGCTAATGATTGATAATTCTGTTTGTTTAGAGTAAAGGTGCTAGTGCTGGAAGAGAGTGGACAGAACAGGAGACATTGCTACTGTTGGAGGTAAGTGGACTTAATGATGAAGCCTCGCCACTCAGGTTTGGAATATGGGCTAAGATTCTCTAACTAGCATTTTAAACAATTTAAGCATTTAATCTGGAGCTAAGCTGATCCAAAGCCAGGAGTCAGGAGCTTCTTCCTGGTCTCCCATGCAGGTGCAGGGGTCCACGAACCTGGGCTCTCCCAGGCCACTGCTCTCCCTGGCCACACACAGCAGAGCTGGATCAGAAGTGGTGCAACTGAGTCTCAAACGGGTGCCCATATGGGATGCAGGCACTTCAGGCCACTGCACCACAGAGCCCAACCCCTAAATTATCTCTTTGGTGTTTATTTACTTATTTATGTAAAGATTTATTTATTTATTTGAAAGGCAGATTTACAGAGAGGCAGAGAGTGAGATATCTTCCATCTGCTAGTTTACTTCCCAAATGGCTGCTGTGTCTGGAGGTGCACTGATCTAAAGCCAGGGGCCAGGTAATTCTTCAGTGCTTGGGCTATCTTCTGCAGTTTTCCAGGCCATAGCAGAGAGCTGGATCAGAAGTCTAACATCTGGGACCTGAACTGGCGACCATACAGAATGTCAGCACTGCGTGTGACAACTTTACCCGCTCTGCCACAGCACGGGCCCCTCTTTATTCATTTTAAGAAAGTCTGTAGTTGAACCTACAACTCAAATGCTTTCCTTTAGGTAACCATTGTGGGTGGTTTTTTTTTTTTTTTTTCTTTTTTTTTCTTTTTAAGGCTTACCTATTTGAGAGACAGAATTAGAAAGGGAGAGACAAAGATCTTCCATCTACCAACCAGTTCACTCTCCAGATTGCTGCAGCAATTGGAGCTGGGCCAATCTGGAGCCAGGAGCTTCTTCCAGGTCTCCCACATGGTTGCAGGGGCCCCAGGACATGGGCCATCTTTACTGCTTTCCCACACCGTTAACAGAGAGCTGGATTGGAAGTGGAGTAGCCAGGACTCAACCGGTACCCATGTGTGATGCCAGCACCACAGATAGAGGCTTAATCTACTGTGGCACAGAGCCGGTCCCATCCATTGTGATTTTTGTTTTTGTTTTTTAAAATTTGACAGATAGAGTTATAGACCGGTCCGAAGCCAGGAGTCACGTGCTTCTTCCTGGTCTCCCATGTGTGTGCAGGGGCCCAAGGTCTTGGGCCATCCTTCACTGCCCTCCCAGGCCACAGCAGAGAGCTGGACTAGAAGAAGAGCAAGCGGGACTAGAACCCGGTGCCCATATGGGATGTCAGTACCGCAGGTGGAGGATTAGCCAAGTGAGAGCCACGGTGCCAGCTCCCATCCATTGTGTTTTTTGTTTTTGTTTTTCTTTTGACAGCCAGAGTGGACAGTGAGACAGAGAGAGAGACAGAGAGAAAGGTCTTCCTTTGCCGTTGGTTCACCCTCCAATGGCCGGCACACTGCGGCCGGCGCACTGCACTGATCTAAAGCCAGGAGCCAGGTGCTTCTCCTGGTCTCCCAGGGGGTGCAGGGCCCAAGGACTTGGGCCATCCTCCACTGCACTCCCTGGCCACAGCAGGGAGCTGGCCTGGAAGAGGGGCAACCGGGACAGAATCCGGCGCCCCGACCGGGACTAGAACCCGGTGTGCTGGCGCCACTAGGTGGAGGATTAGCCTATTGAGCCGTGGCGCTGGCCCCCATTGTGTTTTAATATTTGACATTTAGTTCTTCCATCTGCTGCTTCACTCTTCAAATAGCTGCAATGACCAGCTTGGAGTTTCTTCTGGGTTTCCTTCGTGGGTATAGGGGCCCAGGCACTTAGACCATCCTCTGCTGCCTTCACAGGTGCAATATAAGAGAGCTGGATCAGAAATGGAGCAGCAGGGACTTGAACCAGCACCCATATGGAATGCCCATGCTGCAGGCTATGGCCCAATCTGCTGTGCCACAGCACCGGCCCTGATCACTGCTTTTGACTATCACTGCAAATATCAACGTAATAAAAAAAAAAAACCAGTAATATGTCACTGTAATTAAGAACATTGACCTGTACTCTTCCTAAAAGAGCCTGGTGCTTATTGGGTCACCAGACCACACTTTGAAATTCTGTGAGCCTGTTGACATTTTTGTTTCTGTACTGCTTCAATTTGGTCTCTTTTTTCTTAAAAACATTTATTTATTTATTTATATTTGATAGGTAGAGTTATAGAAAGAGAGAGAGACAGAGAGAAAGGTCTTCCTTCTGTTGGTTCATTCCCCTAATGGCTGCTACGGCTGGCGCTACCCCGATCCGAAGCAGGAGCCAGGTGCTTCCTCCCGGTCTCCCATGCGGGTGCAGGGACCCAAGCACTTGGGCCATCCTCCACTGCTTTTCCAGGCCACAGCAGAGACTGAAAAAGGATCAACCGGGACTAGTACCCAGTGCCCCAACTGGGACTAGAACCTGGGGTGCCGGCGCTGCAGGCAGAGGATTAGCTAAGTGAGCCAAGGCGCCAGCCTTATTTGCTTATTTAAAAGACTTGGAGAGGTCAAGGCAGAGAGAGATTTTATATCCGCTCGTTCACTCCCTACATTGCTGCAATGGTTAGGACTGGGCCAGGAGTAAGACAGGAGTTTCATCCTGGTCTCCATGTGGGTGCAGAGGCCTGAGTACTTAGGCCATTTTCTGCTTTTCCCAGGCCATTAACAGGGAGCTGCTAGGACCTGAATCAGCACCATATAGAATGCTGGCTGTGGAGATGGTGGATTAAGTTCCTGTGCCACAACTCTAGCTCCCAGTTTCATTTCTTAAGTTGGTCAAATAGTTGTTGCTGTATTTTTTTTTTTTTACAAGATTTGGTGGTGCATTAAGTTATTTCCTTTACTTTTTTATATTCCTCTTCTACTTTTCAAATTCTCTCACCTCTTTATTTCTATTTGCCTCATGACCAAAATTCAAAATTATTTCTTCCTGTTGTTGGGTTCCTTCCCCATTTTAACTTACTATCTTCTGCCCATTCAGTATCAGTGATATGTAGACAGGTTCTTTCTGACATACTCTGTATTGTTTCCAAACTGTTTTGTGCAGCCGCATCTGCCATGGTTGAATAAATCAAAAGAGTAGTAGTGTTTGTGTGTGTAAGGGAATATTCCATGCTTTTGTCTTGCTGTTTTTCAAATATGCAGTCTAGGGAGAAATTTAGTTGTATAGAAGTGGTTGGAAACAGCAATTCTTTGTCTTGCTTTTTGGTGCTCAAAGTTTTATCTATTTAAGATGATGTACATGCAAAATGAGGTAAGAATGAGTGTGACGTACTGTTTACCCTAACATATCCAAGATGACCTCAGCACCCTTGCACAGTAGTACCTTTTCTTTGCTGCAGGTGCAATCTTTGCATTGGTTATTTCTTTCATCCATATAATTGAGTCAGCAGGTGTTGTCTGCATTAACACAAAGAGAAATAAAAGGTTTTCACAAAGGATTGTTTACCATTACCATCTTCTATTTATATAGTCTATTCAGAGCAACTAATAGAAGAGGAAAGATTTTCTGTCGATATATAACTAAATACGAATTTCCATTTTCCATTGTTAAATGGATCAATGCAGTTTAATGTTTGTATAATGTTTAATGTTTCATAACATTTTCTTGGACATATATACCACGTAGGCTGCTTTACAAATACTTCTCATTGTTCTTGAGACTTTTTTTTTCCCCAATTGTTCTTCCTTTATATTTTTTAGTAAAGATTACATTTATTTCAAAGGCAGAGTTAGAGAGAGGGAGATTTCCATCTACTGGTTTACTTCTCATGTGGCAGCATCAGCAGGGCTGGGTCAGGCTGAAGCCAGGTGCTTGGAACTCCATCCAGGTCTCTAACGGGGTGCAGAGGCCCAAGTGTTTGGGCTGTCTTCTGCTTTTTCAGCTGCATTAGCCAGGGAGCTGATGGGAAGAGGGGGCAGCCAGGACTCAAGCTAGTATGCATGTGGGATGCCGGTGTTGTAGGTGGTTGCTTAATTAACCTGCTGCACCACAATGCCAGACAGAAGACCATCCATTTTTATTTATTTATTTTAAAAAATTTTGTTTTCATCTTACTTGACCCTCAAAAGGATTCCAGCCACTGATTCATTTTACAAATGCCCATAACAAGTGGGGCTGCTCCAGTTGAATCCAGGATGCTAGAACTCAACCAGTGTCTTTCTCAAGAGTGGCAGGAACCCAAGTACTTGAGCCATCATTGACTACATCTCAGGATGTTCATCATCAGCAAGCTAGAATTTGGTAGGCTGGGATATGAATTTAGGGCTTGTCAATTTGGAATCTGGGGATCCCGAGCAGTTTCTTAACTGATACACGAAATGCCTGCCCTACTTATATTTATTTATTTATTTTTAAAGATTTATTTTATTTATTTCAAAGGCTCAGTTACCAAGGGTCTGGTGGAGAGACAGAGAGATCAATCTGTTTTTCTTCTGCTAATTCACTCCCGAAATGGCTACAATGGCCAGGGCTGGGCCAGACTGAAGCCAGAAGCTTCTTCTGGATCTCCCATGTGGGTGCTGGGACCCAAGCACTTGGGCTATCTTCAACGGCCTTTCCAGGCCCTTAGCAGAGAGCTAAATCAGACGTGCAGCAGCCGAGGCTCAAACCGGCACTCATATTGGAGGCTGGCATCGCAGGTGGCAGCTTTACCCATTATACTACAACACCAGGTCTACCACTGTTTTTTTAATAACTATTTGAGGGGCTGGCGCTGTGGCACAGGGGGTTTAACACCCTGGCCTGAAGCACCACCATCCCATATGGGCACCAGTTCGAGACCTGGCTGCTCCACTTGCAATCCAGCTCTCTGCTACGGCCTGGGAAAGTAGTAGAAGATGGCCCAAGTGCTTGGGCCCCTGCACCCACATGGGAGACCAAGAAGAAGCTCCTGGCTCCTGGCTTCAGTTCAGCACAGCTCCGGCCTTTGCAACCATTTGGGGAGTCAACCCACAGAAGGAAGACCTTTCTCCCTGTATCCCCCTCTCACACTGTTACTCTACCTCTCAAATAAATAAATAAAGTCTTCTAAAAAATATTGGTTGATGAGATCTTTTAATGTACAGTTCTTGTGTGGACTCTGCAAGTTAATAACTTTAATCACGTTTACTTCATTTTCTTATTACAAGTATTGGAGGCATAGTTTCAATTTGTCAGATAACTAAGAATGAAAGAATGCAGTTTGAAATGATCTATTCCAAAAATGAAGGATTAATGTAAGATTCTATATTAACTTTTTATTGCTATTTTTAAAGATTATTTATTTGAAAGGCAGAGAAAGAGGTCTTCCATTTGCTGGTTCACTCCCGTCAAAGCATGTAGCCTGTGAACTAGGAGTTACTATGCCATTTAAGACACTCAAGGCCCACATTGAAGTCTTTGGCTGTGATACTTGGCAACTTACTCCAGCCTAGCTAGTGCTGACCCTAAGAGGTAAAATTGATGGCCAAAGTCATTGGGTTCCTGCCACCCACATTAGGAAACCTGGATTGTGTACTGGCTTCTGTTGTGTTGTTTTCTGGAGGAACCAGCCAGTTTGAGCCCTGGCTATTCTGCTTCCTGCTGATGTACTTGGGAAGGCAATGGAGGATCACACAGCACTTGAGTCTCTGCCACCCCTGTGGGAGATCTGGATGGAGTTCTGGACTCCTGACTTTGGCCTGGACCAGTCTAGTTGTTGTTACCATTTAGGGAGTCAGCTAAGGGGTGGAAGTTCCCACTCTTTATGTCCTTCTTTCCCCCGACCTGTGGGGAGCAACTCGGACTAGACTAAGTTACTGGAATTAAGACTTATTCTGTGCATCTGCTCTCCCACAATATGGCGCTGAGAGAGAGACCAAACAACTTCTCCACAGCTGCCTCTTGCCAATTTGACTGATGAGCTGCAGGAGCTGATCCTGCTCCTGATTGGAGGAGAGCAGCGTGCTCGGCGTGTGGGTAGCTTAGCATGGATTGGTGGAAGAGGACTATAAAGGAGGAGAGAGACAACATGCACCAGGAACATCCAGATAACATCTGAGCAGCCCCCAAGAGAGCCGGCCGGCGGTGTGCCGCTCCTCCGTGGAAGTGGGGAAAGTGGCAGGGGGAGCCGCCCCTCCACGGAAGTGGAGGGGTTGGTAGCCAACCCTGGAAGGACCAGCAGCAAACCCTGGAAGGGCCGAGCAGACAAAAGAACAGCACAGGGTCCTGTGTCGTTCCTCCGTGAATGGGGGAGCAACACCACCCTCCGCCTGTGGAATGAATCAATAAATCTTTTGCTTTTTTAGAGATTTATTTTTTATTTGAGAGGCATCCTCTGGTTCACTCCCCAGATGGCTGCAACGGCTGGAGCTGGGCTGATCCGAAGTCAGAAGTCAGGAGATTCTTCCAGGTCTTCGATGTGGGTGCAGGGTCCCAAAGACTTGGGCCCTCTTCTAGTGCTTTCGTAGGCCATAACAGAGCTGGATCCTAAGTGAAACAGCTGGGATTCCAACTGGCGCCCATTTGGGATGCCAGCACTGCAAGTGGTGACTTTACGTGATAAGCCGTAACACCGGCCCTGAATAAATCTCTAAAATGCTAAACAACGAGTTTTCAGATGTCTTACCTGAAAATGCCTCATTAGTCTCAGATAGAATGAAAGGCTAAGTCGGTCCTGAAGCATTTTCAGATTGCATTGATTATGTCAGGGAGCCCTAATGGAGGAAATATTGGTGCTGGCTCCATTTCACAGTATTTAGGGGATTTTTTTTTTTAGAAAGTGGCTATCACCGTTCCTTTCATAGGTAGTGCTGATTACAGTGTTTTTCATGGTCATTTGTTATTGCCCCTGAGCTTGAGACAACTAAGACTTGAGTGCATACTTGCTGGTTTTCCATTGTTAACTTGGGTTTTATCCCATATTCTTTGCTGTCTTGGGCCATGTACTTTTTTTACCCTTAGACAATTAGGGAGTATAAAATACTATTCTTTGAAATAAAATCCATGTTGTTTACATTTGTACGTTATGAAAATGACTTCTTTTTTTCATGTTGGCTGAATTACAGAGATCATAGCTCTAGACAGTGCACAGTAATTAGCAACAAAGGTTTTCTTGTAGTACACATGCACTTGACATACTTTTCCTTGAACAGCAATACCGGAAATCATCCTATGTAATTTTTATTTGTTTTTTAATTGTTTGTGAAATTAGAAGGTTTTATTGGGGATAGGGCATCCATCAGAGTGGAAGAAGGGATAGGGAGAACGAAAGCGAGGTTGCATGGTTGAATGAAGAAAATACACCTGGGCAGGCCAGGCCAGCGGCTCAACAGAGCAGAGGGCTGAGCATGCGAGACTCTCAGTTTTTAAGGGAGTCTGTTTATGCACCCCCCCTCCCCCAGGACAAAGGTTGGGGAGTCCTAGCACAAGGGTTTGTTAGGTAAAAATTGGTAAATTTCTCCCCAGGTTTGCTGATGCCAAGCAGAGTAGAGAGGCTTCCCTTAGGGCCTCTGTGAAGGTTTTATTGCCCCATGTTAGCAGGTCAGGTAACCCATTTGGTCTGAGGAGAAAGAATTCTCCTGGAAGCTTTCCTTGGGGGAAGGCCTGGGACCCCCTGGAAGGTTATCAGGGTTGGGGCCAGCACTGTGGCATAGTCGGTAAAGCTGCTGCCTGCAGTGCTGGCATCCCACATGGGTGCCAGTTCAAGTCCCAGCTGCTCCACTTCTGATCCAGCTCTCTGCCATGACCTGGGAAAGCAGTAGAAAATCTTCCATTTGCCGGTTCACGTCCTTATGGCCCCAACAGCCAGGACTGAGCCAGACCTACACCAGATGCCAGGAATCCCTTCCAGGTTCCCGCGTACTTGGGCCATCCTCTGCTTTCCTAAGCACATTAGCAGTTAGTTGGATTGAAAGCATAGCAGCTGGGAGTCAAACTAGCACTCTGATGAGAAATGCTGGCATCTCAGATGGTGGCTTAACCTGCTACAGTATAACACAGGCCCCATCATATTGTTTTTAAACAGTGTATTATATTTATTCCTATGTATTTCATTTTCATGGATATTTTAAACATTTAAAATATTCCACTTCTGTATATATAGTTGTTTTCCTATTGATCTTTTATCATTTAAGTATCTCAGATGTTCTATTAAATTTTCTGTAGCTCTCATAGAATTTTCTTTATAATTATGTCTTTATTAGTAAAAGACGTTTTGCATTATTAAGAGAAAGAAAAAACTAAATCACAGTCATAGGCTTTTGATGTTGTTACATATTACTACTTGTTCCCTTATACTAAAGCTCCTGGTTGTTGTGTTTTTTGTTTTTTGTTTTTTTTTTTTTTTTCCCCCTCCCCTCTATTTTAGGCTCTGGAGATGTATAAAGATGATTGGAACAAAGTGTCGGAACATGTTGGAAGTCGCACTCAGGATGAGTGCATTCTTCACTTTTTGAGGCTTCCCATTGAAGACCCATATCTTGAAAATTCAGATGCTTCTCTTGGTCCTCTGGCCTATCAGCCTGTTCCCTTCAGTCAGTCAGGAAATCCAGTCATGAGTACTGTTGCTTTTTTGGCATCTGTGGTGGACCCTCGTGTGGCATCTGCTGCAGCAAAAGCAGCTTTGGGTATGGACTTTCTAAGCCATTTCTCTTGTAGATAGAAACTCACTTTATCTTAAATTTAAATGTTTTTATCTTTGCACTCAGATTTTGCTTATACAAACATCAGAAAAATCAGACTGGACCCAATCAAATAACATGTGTTTTATAAAAGACATAATAAAGGAAACAATCTAAATACAGTAATTTTTAAATTAAGGACTTTAAGAATTGGTGGGATATAAAGTTATTTGTATGGTATATTTCGTGACGCATTTTAAATTTGATATAACCAACAAAGAAAGTCATTTAATATAGAGCCTTCTTGTACCATGCATCTCTTCCTGGTTTTATGGTTCTTTAGTCCTTGCTGTTTCTTTGATCATCAGTCTATAGAGAGCCAAGATTTAGGTGAAATTTGAACTATAATTTTGGTTATTGTTTAGAAATTCAGACACCTCTTTTGCTCATGTAGGAAGATACTATGGCATTTAGGGAAAAAGCCTAGAATCATAGAATTTCTTTACTATTAACCTTTATTTTGTCTGGCCTTCTTTTTTTGCTAGTAAAGCTACTGAGAACCCAAGGTGGTCACTATATATCCTAGGTGATAATATTTTGTCCCGTTTCCTGTTGCTTTTACCTTGAAGTAGATATTTGTTCAAAATGAGATTATTTTTCTGTTTTTATTCTTGTATCAGAGGAATTTTCTCGGGTGCGGGAGGAAGTACCGCTGGAATTGGTTGAAGCTCATGTCAAAAAAGTACAAGAAGCAGCACGAGTCTCTGGGAAGGTGGATCCCACCTATGGCTTGGAAAGCAGCTGTATTGCAGGCACGGGGCCCGATGAGCCAGAGAAGCTTGGTGAGTCACCACTGTACCCAGGGACAGGGGTAATGTGTTTGCATTCCCTTTTCAGCTTACTCGGGCTTGCTCACATGTGAGTAAGATGATGAATATCTTACTTAACTGTTAAGTTCAGTATAAGAGTTTTTCCCTTCATTTCCTTTGTGGTGGCCAGAACTCAAAAATTATTTCATGTCTGATGGCTAGTTTTAGATGTTGATTTTTAGCACATGGAGATAAGAGTATCAGAAGGACTATTTTGGTTTATCTTAATTTATATGTTGTTGAATGGGTTGAAATTCATTACTTTTGTTTGTTTTTTTAACTGAGGTAAAACTCTTAGGATATAAATTCCTGATTTTAACCATCTAAAGGTATATAATCCAGTAATCTGTAGTATATTCACATTTTGTATATCCAGCACTTTTGCCTGAATCCATAATATTTTCATCACTTCAAAAGGAAATCCCCAAACCATTAAGCATTCACTCCCCTTGTTCTTCTCAGCCCTGGTAACCACTGATCTATTGCTATATCTATGGACTTGCCTGTCCTAAACATTTCATATGTGACCTTTGTTACTGGTTGCTTTAACCTAGTATAATATTTTCAAGGCTTATCCATATGTGGCTTAAGTTACCTCATTCTTTCTGTGCTGAGTAATACTCCTTTGTGTGTGTATACCACACTTAAATCATTGGCTCATGGACATTGCATTGTTTCTACTTTTATCCTATTATTAATGATGGTACTATGAACATTTGTATAAGAAGATTTTCAGTGAATGAAGGTTTTCCATTTCTCTTGGGTTGTTGAGTCATGGTAATTCTGTGTTTAAATTTTTGAGAAACTGCCAAAGTGTCCCCATAGTGGCAAACCTATTTTACATTCTCACCATTGCAATATCTTCACATTTTTAAAAAAACATAGTGAACCTCTTGATTTGAAATGATCTCTGTTTGTAGTTTTTAAAAATCTGCATTGATCTGTTGACCATCTTTTCAAGCTTATTGATCCTTTGTATCTCTTGTTTGGAAAATGTCTATTCAGATCCTTATCCATTTTTAAAAAGTAGATATTATTCCCTAGAGCAGTTTAAGGTCCGTACAAAAATTGAATTGTTAGAAAGTACAGAATTACCATATTCTCCCTGGCTACCACACAGTTTTTCTCTTGGTATTCTGCAAAAGTGGTACATTGGTTACGGTCAGTGAACTTCTGAAGACATTATCACACAAGGTCTATTGTTTATTTTAGGGTTCACTCTTTACTTCTGTTACATGGATTTAATCCCATAATGAGCACATTAGCAGGAGGGGAGCAAGGACTCAAACATAGGCATTGTAATTTCATATGTAGGTATCCCAAGCAGTGTCTTTAACCACCATGCCATTCTCTTGCTTGACTTGCTAAAAGTATGCTTAGGAGTCCATTGAATCTATGCATCAAGTTTGGAAGAACTGACATCTTGAAAATATAGAATCGTGTTATCTGTAAACATAGAATATTATTTTATTTATTCTTTGATTACTTTCACCAATGTTTTTTAGTTTTCCTCATAATGCTTTTGATAGATTTATACCTATATATTTCCTCGCTTGGATGTTAATAACAGAGTATTGTGTGTGCATGTATGTTTTTTAAATAATTTATTTATTTCATTATTTACTTTTTAAAGATTTACTTATTTGAAAGGCAGAGTTGCAGAGAGTAAGACAGAGAGAGAGAGAGATCTTCTGTTTGCTGGTTCAGTCCCCAAATGGCTGCAATGGCTGGGCTTGGCCAGAGTGAAGCTAGGAGCCTGGAGCTTTTTCCAGGTTTCCTGCCTGGGTATGGGGCCCAAGGACGTGGGCCATCTTCTGCTGCTTTCCCAGGCATATTAGCAGGGAGCTACATTGGAAATGGAGCAACTGATTCTCAAGCTGGCACCCCTAAGACTTGCTGGCATTGCAGGCAGAGGAATAACCTGCTGCGGCTACAACTCTAGCCTTTGTTTTGTTGTTCTGAGCTCTTTATATATCCTGGATATTAATCCTGTATAAGCTGTATAGTTTGTAAATATTTTCTCCCATTCTGTCAGTTGCCTCTTTGCTGAGTGTTTCCTTTGCAGTGCAGAAGCTTCTTACATTGCTGTAATCCCATTTGTGTATTTTTTTGTTTCATTGCCTTTGTTTACAGGGTCTTTTCCAAGAAGTCTTTGTTTATGCCAATGTCTTTGAGGCCCAGACCTACCTATCTCTTCACATGGGGTACCATCATAAGGGAAGTGTGAAACTCCTTGGGAAGGCACCCTGTTGACTTCCATTACTTAGCTGGCCTGGGAGGAAACCTGGCCGGGTACAGGCAGGTGGCATCTTTAACGGGAAATTTACTGTTCTGCCTGCAATGTTATTGTCCCTACTTGGCTGTCCCCTCAGTAGCCTTGGTTACTCTGGAAGCTGGGCCGAGTGAAGGACCCTTCAGCTTGCAGCCAGCGAGATCTGTGGCTCTGACCTGGGCATCCTTTGACTCGAAGGCAGTTCCATTTCTGGGTGATCCGACTCTTGGCTGGCAGAGCTGCCAGGGCTCTTCATAAACTGACTTCTGCTGAAGCCCTGGCTTACCACATTGAAAGCCACTCAGTGGACTGGCCTGTTGGGTCTCTTTGAGGGCAGATCACCGTACAGAGCCACCTTTAATAGGCTTGCCACCTATCTTTACATTGCTTCTGATCACAGCACCATTTTTTGAAGAGACTGTCCTTACTCCAGGGATTGATTTTAGATCTTTCGTCAAAATGAGTTGCTTATAGATGTGTGTATTAATTTCTGAGATTTTTATTCAGTTTCATTGGTCTACATGTCTATTTTTGTGCCAGTACCAGGCTGTTTTGATTATATTTGCTCTGTAGTATGTCCTGAAGTCTGATATTATGATGCCTCTGGCTTTGTTTTTGTTGTTATAGATTGCTTTAGCTATTTGGGGTCTCTTAGGTTTCCCCAGGAATTTTGGCATTGTTTGTTTCTAGACCTTAGAGGAATGTGCTTGATGTTTTAGTTGGAATAGCATTGAATTTGTTGTGTGTTAGAGGAATGTGCTTGATGTTTTAGTTGGAATAGCATTGAATTTGTTGTGTGTTTTTTTTTGGGGGGGGGGGGGAGGGAATAGCATTGAATTTGTAACTTGCTTTGGGTAGTATGGACGTTTTCATGATATTAATTCTTCCAACCCAAGAACATGGATGATTTTCCTTTTTTTTTTTTTTTTTTTTGACAGGCAGAGTAGATAGAGAGAGAGAGAAAGGTCTTCCTTTTGCCATTGGTTCACCCTCCAATGGCCGCTGTGGCCAGCGCGCTGCGGCTGGTGCATCGTGCTGATCCGAAGCCAGGAGCCAGGTGCTTTTCCTGGTCTCCCATGGGGTGCAGGGCCCAAGCACTTGGGCCATCCTCCACTGCACTCCCTGGCCACAGCAGAGAGCTGGCCTGGAAGAGCGGCAACCAGGACAGAATCCAGCGCCCGACTGGGACTAGAACCCAGTGTGCCGGCGCCGCAAGGCGGAGGATTAGCCTATTGAGCCACGGCGCTGGCCTCCATTTTTTCTGTGTGTGTGTCTTCTATTTCTATAGTGTTTCATAATTTTCATTGTAGAGTTCCTTGGTTAAACTTATTTTAAGATATTGAAATTTTTTGTAGCTGTTGTAAATAGTACTGATCTTTGAAGTTCATTTTCATCCATGATAATGGTTTTGTATACAAAGACTATATACTTTTGTGTATGTTGATTTTAAAAATTAAAAATGTTCAATACTTCAGACAAGTCATGCTTGGAGAGGATGTATCATTTTTCTGTATACATTGTTGGATTTTATTCTTTCATATTGTTAAGAAAGATAGTGATGTGTAATTTTTTTTAACTTTTTTTTTGAAAGGTTTAGAGAGAGGCAGAGAGAGAAACAGAGAGGTCCTCCATCCACTGGTTCCCTCCTCAGTTGGCTTCAATGGCTAGGGTTGGACCAAGCCAGAGCAAGGAGTTTCATCCGGGTCTCCCACATGGCTGCAGGGGCATCTTCCACTGTTAGTGCCCAAAAGGTTTGCTGGCACTGCAAGTGGTGGCTTTACCTGCTACACCACAGCCCCAGCCCATGTAATTTTTCTTTTAATGCTCTCCCTGATTTTGGAATTCAGACAGTCCTGGCTAATTAGAATGAGTTAGGAGGTTTTCTTCTACTGGAGGAAATCATAGAGTTGTTTTTGCAAAGAATTTTTAAGTATTAGTTCTAGAGTTAAGTCTTTGATACATTTTGAGTTAATATTTGTATACGGTGTAGAATAGTGATCCCAAGTCAGTCTTTTTGCATGTGAATCTCCAGATGAATTGTCTTACCCCCATTTGTTGAAGATGCTGTTCTTTTCCTATGTAATGTTCTTGGCGCTGTTTTCAAGATTAATTGACCATAGATGTGATGGGTTTATTTTTAGATGCTTAATTTTATTCCATTGACCTTTTTGTAAATTTTATGTTTGAATACTCTGTTGTGATTACTGTTGTTTTTATATTGAGTGTTGAGATCTGGAACTCTTCTCTAGCTTTGTTCTCTGGTAAGATCATTTTGTTGTTCGGGGTCCCTTAAAACTACATATGGATTTAGAATCACCTTATGCTTTTCTTTTTGCCCCTCTGCCTTCCAGAAGAGCAACAGAAATTTTTACAGCAATTTAATTAAATCAGTAGATTGACTTAGAGAATATTGCATCATAACAATATTAAGTCTTTTAATCCACAAACATAACTTGACATTCCATTTATTTAAATTTTTTCTTTAATTTCTTTAAGCAGTGTTTTGAAGTTTTAGTCTTCTCTTTCCGTGGTTAAATTTATTCCAGTGTGCTTTATTGTTTTTGGACACTGTTGTAATTATAATCATTTTTCTGATCTTGGGTGGAAATCTTTTATTAAGTATGATGTTAACTGTGATTTTTTTTTTTTCAGATTTCCTTTATCAAATTTAGGAAGGTCCCTTTTATTTCTAGCTTGCTGATTGATTTAGTGCTTTTTTTTTTTTTTGTCAACTGATGTGGTCATTTGGTGTTTTTATTTTATTCTATAATTGGTTCTTACATATTGAAAGGCCCTTTAATTTCTTGGGAAATTCCCACTTGATCAGTATGAGAAATCCATTTAACATTTATTTGCTACTATTTTCTTCAAGATTATTTGTCTGTTCCTTTTTCTGATAGCTATCTGGATTGGTATCAGGGTAACACTGACCTCAAAGAAGTGAGTTAGAAATTGTCCCCTCTTTTTTTTTTTTTTTTTTTTTTTTGACATGCAGAGTTAGAGAGAGACAGAAAGGTCTTCCTTTTCCGTTGGTTCACCACCCAAATGGCCACTATGGCCGGCACTGCTGTGGCTGGCGCGCTGCGCTGATCCAAAGCCAGGAGCCAGGTGCTTCCTCCTGGTCTCCCATGCAGGTGCAGGGCCCAAGCACTTGGGCCATCCTCCACTGCCTTCCTGGGCCACAGCAGTGTGCTGCAGAGCAGAGAGCTGGACTGGAAAAGGAGCAACTGGGACAGAATCTGGCGCCCCAACCGGGACTAGAACCCAGAGTGCCGGTGCCGCAGGCAGAAGATTAGCCAAGTGAGCCGTGGCGCGGGCCTGTCCCCTCAACTTTTAAAAAGGGTTTGTGAAACATTGGAATTAATTTTTGTATGAGAGGCAGTACCAAAACAGTTTTGAAAAAAATTGGCATTAGAAGATGATTATTGTTTTATAAAAAATTTGAAATATATGCATGCTGTTCTCATAATATGCATTTTTTCATTAGCATTTTGAAGACTTCTTTAAGCAAAATGTAAGATGCAGTATTAACTTTGCTATAAAAGGGAATTAACTGTTTACTTGTATCGCATTGTGAATGAGCCTTTAATTCTGGCAAGTTAAGATAGACAAGATACGGGGCCAGTGCTGTGGTATAGCCTGGAAAGCTGCTGTCTGCAACACCGGTTCGTGTTTCCTCTGATCCACCTCTGATCCAGCTCCCTGCTAATGTGCCTGGGAAAGTAGGGGAGAATGGCCCAACATTTTATCTAATTACATCTGTATGGGTTGTCCTGAATGGGCAAATTAGTACAAACAGAAGGATTAATGGTTGCCTAGGGCTGGGAGGGCTGAAGGATAAAGGATCTGATAGCTAGACAGTACCTCTTTTGGATGATGGTATTGATGGTTGTACACCTCTGTGAATATACTAAAATCTGAATTGCGTCCTTTAATGAGTGAATTCTGTGTTATGTGAATTATATCTCAGGCTGCTTTTTAGAAAGTTTCTGATATATTTTTTTTAAAGATTTATTTATTTGAAAGGCAGAGTTAGAGAGAGAGAGAATGAATCGATCTTCCTCCTTCTGGGTCACTACCCAAATAACCGCAGTGGCTGTGTCTGGGTCAGGCCAGAGCCAGGACTTTCATGCTAGTCCTGGATGTGGATTACAAGGGTCCAAGCATTTGGTCCGTTTTCTGCTGCTTTCCCTAGGCCATTAGCAGAGTGCTGGGTCAGAAGTGGAGCAGCCAGGGCACAAACTGGCACATACATGGGATGCTGGCCACGCAGCGGTGACTTTACTTGCTATGCCAAAACACTGGCCCTGGTGTTCTGTTTATTAAAAATGAATTTTGTTTATTTTCATTTTATTCAAAAATCTTGAGAAATGGAGACAAAATCTTCCATTTGCTTGTTTACTTCTCCAGATGTCCACACAAGCCAGGGCAGAGTTGGGCTGAAGCCAAATCTCTTCATGGTGCAGGTCCCCAAATACTTTAGCCAACCTGCTGCCTCCCAAGGTGTCGCTCCCCCTCTTCATGGAGGAACGACACTAAACCCTGCCTAGGCTTCATATCCGAGTCACGGCACCATTATGTCGCTCCCCCTCTTCGTGGAGGAACGACACAGGACCCTGCGCTGTTCTTTTGTCTGCTCGGCCCTCCCCGGGTTTGCTGCTGGTTCTTCCCGGGTTGGCTACTATCCCTTCCACCTCCGTGGAAGGGCAGTTCCCCCTGGCCACATTCCCCACTTCCGCAGGGGAGCGGCACACCGCCGGCCGGTTCTCTGGGGGGCTGCACAGGTGTTCCTTCAGCTAGATGTTCCCCTTAGATGTTCCTGGTGCATGCCGTCTCTCTCCTCCTTTATAGTCCTCCTCTGCCAATCCCAACTCGGCTGCCCACACGCCGAGTACGCTGCTCTCCTCCAATCAGGAGCAAGTCCTATAGTTTATTAGCTGAACTGGAGGCAGCTGTGCAGAAGCTGTTTACTTCTCTCCCAGCGCCATATTGTGGGAGAGCAGATGCATAGAATAAGTCTTAATTCCAGTAACTCAGTCTAGTCCGGATTGCTCCCCACACCAAGGTACACATTGGCTGAAAGCTGGACTGGGAAGGAGAATTGGGAATTGAACTAGGCAGATGTCCCAGAGTAAATGCACAGCCAAATACCCATCCCCACAGTGTCAGTAGTAACATCCCCATTATTGTTGCTGATACTAGTAAACAAATCTGCCTGCTTTTCTGCATTTTTTTTTTTTTTTTTTTTTTTTTGACAGGCAGAGTGGACAGTGAGAGAGAGACAGAGAGAAAGGTCTTCCTTTGCCGTTGGTTCACTCTCCAATGGCCGCCGCAGCCGGCGCACCGCACTGATCCGATGGCAGGAGCCAGGAGCCAGGTGCTTTTCCTGGTCTCCCATGGGGTGCAGGGCCCAAGCACCTGGGCCATCCTCCACTGCACTCCCTGGCCACAGCAGAGAGCTGGCCTGGAAGAGGGGCAACCGGGACAGAATCCGGCGCCCCAACCGGGATTAGAACCCAGTGTGCCGGCGCCACAAGGCGGAGGATTAGCCTAGTTTGCCGCGGCGCCGGCCTGCATTTTTTCTTTTATAAGTTTAAATAAAGAGTCGTTGGGATTTTTTTCTTTTAAATAAGCTAGCTTTTGGTTTCATAACTCTATTAAGTTTTGCTGTTCTATTTTTTTTTAATATTTATTTATTTATTTGAAAGAATTACACAGAGGAGAGGCAGAGAGATAGAGAGGTCTTCCATCCAATGGTTCACTCCCCAATTGACCTCAACAGCCAGAGCTGCACTGATTCGAAGCCAGGAGTCAGGAGCTTCTCCCGGGTCTCCCATGCGGGTGTGGGGGCCTGGCGCCATCCTCCACTGCGTTCCCAGGCCATAAGAGAGAGCTGGATGGGAAGTGGAGCAGCCAGGTCTCTAACCAGAGCCCATATGGGATGCTGGCACTTGATGCCAGGGTGTTAACCCGCTGTGCTGCAGCGCAAACACCCTTGCTGTTTCTTAATATGTCTCCATTCTAATCTTTAATTGCTTTGGATTGTTGGCTCTTTATTTCTGCTTCCTTAAGGTGTAATGTAAGCTATTTAAGATTTTACTTTATTTTTGTTTATGTTTACGGCTGTATAAATTTCCTTCTAAGAATTGCTTTTGGGCCAGCACCAAGGCTCACTAGGCTAATCCTCTGCCTGCAGCGCCTGCACCCCGGATTCTAGTCCTGGTCAGGATGCCAGATTCTGTCCTGGTTGCTCCTCTTCCAGTCCAGCTCTCTGCTATGGCCCGGGAAGGCAGTGGAGGATGGTCCAAGTGCTTGAGCCCTGCACCCACATAGGAGACCAGGAGGAAACACCTGGCTCCTGGCTTCAGATTGGCACAGCGCAGCATTTTGGGCGTAGCGGCCATTTGGGGGGTGAACCAACGGAAGCAAGACCTTTCTCTCTGTCTCTCTCTAACTCTACCTGTCAAAAAAAATTAAAAAAAAAAAAAATTGCTTTTAGTATATTCTGTGAGTTTTGATGTAATATGCTATTTTTCTCCATGTGCTTTGTAATTTTTCTTGTGATTTCTTCTTTCGTTTGATTGTTACTGATTTATTTAAATATTTTTTGGTGAAGTCTTTGATTTTCTTCTGATACTGAGTTTGATTATGTTGCGTTGTAATCAGAAGATAATTTGCATGATTCTGTGTTTGTTTGTTTGTTTGTTTGTTTTTTGACAGGCAGAGTGGACAGTGAGAGAGAGAGAGAGACAGAAAGAAAGGTCTTCCTTTTGCCGTTGGTTCACCCTCCAATGGCCGCCGCAGCCGGCGCGCTGCGGCCGGCGCACCGCGCTGATCGATGGCAGGAGCCAGGAGCCAGGTGCTTCTCCTGGTCTCCCATGGGGTGCAGGGCCCAAGCACCTGGGCCATCCTCCACTGCACTTCCCTGGCCACAGCAGAGAGCTGGCCTGGAAGAGGGGCAACCGGGACAGAATCCGGCGCCCCGACCGGGACTAGAACCTGGTGTGCCGGCGCCGCTAGGCGGAGGATTAGATTCTGTGTTTTTTAATTGAGACTTGTTTTAACATGTGGCCTGTCCTGGCGAATGATCTTTATGCACTTAAGTAATTTATTCTGTTGTTGGATGCAGTTGATTATGTTTTATTTATCCTTTGTGTAGGTCTATGGTTTGCTGAAAGTAGAGTGCTGAAATCTCCCTTGTTGAGCTGTTTCTTCCTTAAATTTTCTTTTATATATTTGGAGTGTCAGTTGTTGGTTGCACTTGGGCCATCTTCTGCTGCTTTCCTAGGCGCGTTAGCAGGGAGTTGGATCAGAAGTGGAGCAGCCAGGATAAGAACTGGTGCCCATATGGGATGCCGGCATTGCAAGTGGTGGCTTTACCCATTATGCCACAGTGTCAGCCCCTCTTTATATAATCTTATTCTGATTTTTGCCTTAAAGTCTATATTATCTGATACTAGTGTCCCATTCCAGCAATTTCTATGGAATATCTTTTTCCATTTTTTTATTTTCTGTCTCTTGTTTATTTGTATTGAGAGTGGATCTCTTACAGATAGTATACTAGTTTTTGATTTAGTGAGTCTAGAGTCCTAAATCCTACTTCTGTTTCTGCTTCATGTTGCCTCAAGACTTTAAACAGCGTTTACCATTGCTGTGTCTTAGTTGTTTCATCTGTAAAAGGAGTGGAATCGTTAGATACTCTTTACAGCTTATTGTTTAGCAGTGCTATTCTGTGGGATTGGGCAGATGACATTTTTACTAGTAAGGACTTAATTATCTAATTTTCTTTCGCTAATCTTCAAGAGGCATGACATGAATAAATTACCTTCAGATGCACTACCAGCTTCTTTAAAGATTATTTATTTATTGGAAAGTCGGAGATATATATATATATAGAGAGAGAGAGAGAGAAAGAGAACGAGAGGTCTTCCATCCACTTGGTTCACTCCCCAGTTGGCCGCAACGGCCGGAGCTGCACCAGTCCGGAGCCAGGAGCTTCTCCCAGGTCTCCCATGCAGGTGCAGGGGCTCTGCGCCATCCTCCACTGCTTTCCCAGGCCATACGAGCCTCCTCCAGGTCTGCCAAGCGGGTGCAGGGAACCAAGGACTTGGGCCATCCTCTACTGCTTTCCCAGGCCATAGCAGAGAGCTGGTTCGGAATCGGAGCAGCAGGACTTGAACTGGCACCCATATGGGATGCCGGCATTGCAGGTGGCGGCCTTACCCGCCATGCCATAGCGTGGGCCCCCTGTTTCATATATAATTATCAACAATGTATTTCCAGAGGTTCTTACATTATTCATTTACATTATTCTTTTCCATCATTGTGAAAGAAGTAACGGCTGACCACCAAATAACTTAGGCTGAAGATTTATTGTTATCATTCTCGACTATGTATTTCTATATTTACCTCAGCTACATGCAGTCTATACAGCCTGTGCTTCAGATGAATTTTCTTTTTGTGATTTTCATTTAATTTTTTAAATAGGGTTTATTTATTTATTTGAAAGGCAGAGTTACACAGAGAAAGAGAAAGAGATCTTCTATCTGCTGATTGACTCTCCAGATGGCCATACATTCAGGGCTGGGCTAGGCCAAGGCCAGGACCTTCATATAGGTCTGCTCGTTGGGTGGCACATACCCAAACACTTGAGCCATCTTCCAATGCTTTTTCCAAGCCACTAGCAAAGAGTTGGAAAGGAAGTAGAGCAGCTGGGATGCTAACTGGTACGTATATGGGGTGTCAAAAGATTTCTTTATATATTTGAAAGTCAGAGTTACAAGAGAGGCAGAGAGAGAGAGAGAGAGGTCTTCATCCACTGGTTCACTCCCCAACTGGCTACAATGACAGAGCTGGGCCAGTGCAAAGGCAGGAGAATGGAGCTTCCTCCAAAAGTGTACCACATGGGTGCAAGGGCCCAAGGAATTGGGCTATCTTCCACTGCTTTCCCAGTCTATAACATAGAGCTGGATTGGAAGTGGAACAGCCAGGACTGGACCTAGCACCCAGACATGATGCTGGCACTGCAGGCTGCGGCTTTAACCACTACACAGCACCGTCCGCCCCCCTATTTAATCTTTTTTTTTTTTTTTTTGTTTAACAGGCAGAATGGACAGTGAAAGAGAGACAGAGAGAAAGGTCTTCCTTTTACCGTTGGTTCCCCCTCCAATGGTCAGCATGTTGCGGCCGGCGCACCGCGCTGATCCAAAGCCAGGAGCCAGGTGCTTCTCCTGATCTCCCATGTGGGTGCAGGGCCCAAGCACTTGGGCTATCCTCCACTGCACTCCCTGGCCACAGCAGAGAGCTGGCCTGGAAGAGGGGCAACCGGGACAGAATCCGGTGCCCCGACCGGGACTAGAACCCGGAGTGCTGGCGCTGCAGGCGGAGGATTAGCTTATTGAGCCGCGGCACCGGCCCCTATTTAATCTTTAATAAAAAAATTAACTATATGAAATAAAATTAAAATCGCCAGCTGATGCTCCACTGGTAATGTCACCTGAATTCCTGGTGTTCTCTACTCAGTTTGAGTAGATATGAGTGAAATCTTGTCCAGTTTAAAATTTGCTGTGGGTTTTCTGAATTTGCATAGCGCTTGCTTAACCTGTGCTTTTGCCTGTTGTCTTTAACTTGAGTATCTAGTAGTTTCATTTTGCAATTTCTGATTAAATTGTTCAGTACAGCCCTCGGAGCAAACTGTTGCCCTGTTCTTAGCATTGGTTTTATCCGAGGACCAAGCCTTTGATTTAAAAATTAATTTGGGGGCTGGCGCTGTGGCTCAGTGGGTTAAAGCCCTGACCTGAAGTGCCGGCATCCCATATGAGTGCCGGTTCGAGACTCGGCTGCTCCACTTCCCATCCAGCTCTCTGCTATGGCCTGGGAAAGCAGTAAAAGATGGCCCAAGTCCTTGGGCCCCTGTACCCAACTGGCAGACCCGGAAGAAACTCCTGGCTCCTGGCTTCGAAGATCAGCAGCGCAGTTCTGGCTGTTATGGCCATATGGGGAGTAAAGCATTGGATGGAAGAGCTCTCTCTCTGTCTCTACTTCTGTCTGTAACTCTGTCTTGCAAATAATAATTTGAAGATCTTTGCATTAATTCTTATTTTGAGCACTCACTTATTTTTCTTTTTCTTAGATGAAGGCTTAAATTAGCAGGCCATGCCACAGCTCTGATGCTGTTCATCAATTATGCACTGTAAAATGTGCCAAGCTGAGGCAGAGGAAACCTGGGCCTGATGAATGCGTGGATCTTACTTTGCTCAACCGTGTGTGTGTGTTTGTGTGTGTGTGTGGGGGGGGGTTTGTAGAGTTTTTTGATTTTCTGTGGTCATGGAATTGAAAAGAGTTGGCAAAGCCTTCTTATTTGATTCAATGAAGTTTCTGTATTTTGTAAAGTAAGCGAGATACTTTTATATATATATCTTTTGAAAAGATTTTTGGTAGATAATACCAAGCATTAAGGGCTTAGAAATAGTTTACAAATTTAACTATTTCTTATTTAGTAGGGTTTGAAACAAAGAAGAAAGAAATTAGGTATAAGCTTTAGTCCTTGTCAGGGTAGAATCTCCTTTCTGCATTGTCAGAGCTTGGATTAGCAGACTGGTAGGAAGTGTGTGAGACTATGAGTGCTGGCCGGCGCCGCGGCTCAATAGGCTAATCCTGCACCTGCGCTGCCAGCACCCTGGGTTCTAGTCCCAGTCGGGGTGCCGGGTTCTGTCCCGGTTGCCCCTCTTCCAGGCCAGCTCTCTGCTGTGGCCCGGGAGTGCAGTGGAGGATGGCCCAGGTGCTTGGGCCCTGCACCCCATGGGAGACCAGGAGAAGCACCTGGCTCCTGCCTTCGGATCAGCGCAGCGTGCCGGCCGCAGCGGCCATTGGAGGGTGAACCAACGGCAAAGGAAAACCTTTCTTTCTCTCTCTCTCACTGTCCACTCTGCCTGTCCAAAAAAAAAAAAAAAAAAGAGATACTATGAGGGCTGATCTTTGAATGGCCTGAGCAGAATAATTGATTCACCATATTTGAATTAGCTTATCATTTAACTCCTGTCAAGTGTTATACATACTCTGTACTTGTAGCTGCTGAATTTGGATCCTTTTATAATTTAATAAGTGCTATATACTACATTATAATTTGAATATTTCTGAATGAGTTGTGAACAATGTGATTTATATTGGTCTGTGACTAATGGAATAAATTTGGAAATAGCAAATGTTTATAGTTTGGGAATTGGCTCAGCAAAATTGGAGTGCAAAGTCAAGTGTTAACTTTTTTTTTTCTACATTTATTTATTCATTTCAAAGAGTTACACAGAGAGAGAATGAGAGGCAGAGAGAGAGGTCTTCCATCCACTGGCTCACTCTCCAGTTGGCCACAACGGCCAGAGCTGTGCCAGTCCAAAGCCAGGAGCTAGGAGCTTCTTCCAGGTCTCCCAAGCAGGGGTAGGGACCCAAGGGCTTGGGCCATTTCTGCTACTTTCCTAGGCCATAGCAAAGAGTTGGATTGGAAGTGGAACAGCTGGGACTCGAACCGGCAGCCTCCCTGCTACGCAACTACATGGTTGCAAAGAACCAGGGAATCTGGCCATCTTCCATTACCATTCCAAGTGCTCCAGCAGGGAACTGAATCAAAAATGGAAGAGTCAGACTCTCAGCTGGTTACCAGCACTGCAGGGCGCTGCTTAACCCACTGTGCCACACACCTTTCCCCTTAACTCTTTTTTTTTTTTTTTTTTTTTTGGACAGGCAGAGTGGACAGTGAGAGAGACAGACAGAGAGAGAGGTCTTCCTTTGCCGTTGGTTCACCCTCCAATGGCCGCTGCGGCCGGCACGCTGCAGCCGGCGCACCGCGCTGATCCAGTGGCAGGAGCCAGGTACTTCTCCTGGTCTCCCATGGGGTGCAGGGCCCAAGCACTTGGGCCATCTTCCACTGCACTTCCCTGGCCACAGCAGAGAGCTGGCCTGGAAGAGGGGCAACCGGTACAGAACCGGCGCCCTGACCGGGACTAGAACCCGGTGTGCCGGCGCCGCAAGGTGGAGGATTAGCCTAGTGAGCCGCGACACTGGCCGCCCCTTAACTCTTAATTGATTTTTGAATCAAAACTATACTGAATTCATGAGATAATTTTTTTATTTAGTCTTTGAAATTGTAACTGTCCTTTCGAGGAGTTCGGTAGAATTTCTGCATAAAAAATATTTGAACATGTGGGTTTTTTTAAAAAGATTTGTTCATTTATTTGAACACAGGGTTAAGGAGATATCTTTCATCCGCTAGTTCACTTCCCAAATGGCTGCAACGGCTAGAGCTGGGCTGATCCAAAGCTAGGAGCCAAGAACAACTTCCAGGTCTCCCACATGGGTGTAGGGGCCCAAGGACCTAGACCATCTTCTGTTTTTCCCAGGTGTGTTAGCAGGATTGGGTGGGGAGCAGCCAGGACTCAAACTGGTGCCTATATGGCAGCAGCTTTACTGCTGTGCCACAAAGCCGGCCCTCACCTAGAAAATTTTAAACATCTAATTCCATTGCATTATGATTAGAGTATTAGATATCTGTGGATTTATGGACTTTTTTAAAAAAATTCATTTATTTATTTATCTGAAAGGCAGAGACAGAACCATTCTCTGGTTCACTCCCACAAATGGCTCCAGTGACTGGAGTTGAGCCGATCAAAGTCAGGATCCAGGAGCTTCTTCCTGGTCTCCCGTATGGTTTTCTAGGGCCCAAGTACTTGGGCCATCATCTTCTGCTACTTTTCCTGTCACATTAGCAGGGAACTGGCACCCATACGGGATCCTGGCACTACAAAATGGTGGCTTTAATCACTATACTACAGTGCCAGTACCAGTAATGAATATTTTATATTTATGCTAATTTGTGACCACTATTTTTTTTAAGATTTATTTATTTACTTGAAAGTCAGAGTTACACAGAGCGAAAAGGAGAAGCAGAGAGAGAGAGAGAGAGGTCTTCCATCCGCTGGTTTACTCCTTAGTTGGCTGCAGCGGCTGGAGCTGTGCTGATCTAGAATTTAAAAATGTCTTGCAGAGAATGTTGGTTGTTTCCTCTAATAGGCAGGGTTTGTTCCTGGCTGGAGAGCACACTGACCACTACTGTGAGCAGCTCTGTGCAGGAATCCCAGGCTGTTTCTTTGTCCCTCCAAATCATCCGATGCTTTTGCTCCTTGTCCCAGTTCTTTTATACTCTGGTCACTCTTTACATACTAGGCTTAGAAGCCCTAATGCCTTAGGTGAGATGAGATTCATGACATCTCCAAATATGAGGTACCTTGGCGCTTCACATCAGCTCAAATTCTGTAGTGAAGGAAATTTGTCCTATCCTCAAGAAATCGAGGAAGGAATCTTTCTTGTCGAGTAACTTTTAATGTCGTGTTTTTTTTTTTTTTTTTTTTTTTTTAAGATTTATTTATGTATTTGAAGGAGAGAATGAGTGAGTGGTGTCTTCCATCTGCTGGTTCACTCCTCAAATGACTGCGCCAGGTGGGACTGGTTCAGAATGAAACCAGGAGTCTGGATTCTTCTGGGTCTCCCACATGGGTGGCAGAGTCTATGCACTTGGGCCATCTTCCAGTGCCTTTCTAGGTACCTTAACTGGGAGTTGGATCAAAATCAGAGCAGCCAGGACTCCAACCTCTGTGACAGTAGAGAATGCTGGCATTGCAGGTGGTAGCTTAGCTGGCTTCACCATAGCACTGACTGCTTTTTCATTTATTTTTTTTTAAGATTTTTATTTATTAATTTGACAGGTAGAGTTAGAGACAGTGAGAAAGAGAGACAAAGGTCTTCCATTGGTTCACTCTCTAAATGGCCACAACAGCTGGAGCTGCACCAATGCAAAGCCAGGAGCCAGGTGCCTCTTCCTGGTCTTCCATGCGGGTGCAGGGGTCCAAGCACTTGGGCCATCTTCTGCTATCCCAGGCCACAGCAAAGAGCTGGATCGGAAGAGGAGCAACCGGGACTAGAACCAGCCCCTATATGGGATGCTGGCGGAGGATTAACTTAGTGCGCCATGGCGCCAGCCACTATTTTTGAGTTTTCGTTTTCACTTTATTTGCAAGGCAGAGACAGATCTTCCATCCACTGGTTCACTCCCTAAATAGCCTCTACAGCCAGTGCTGGGCCAGGCTGAAACCAGGAACCTGGAGTTGCTTCTGGTTCTCCTATGTGAATGCAAGGGCCCAAACAGTGTGACCATCTTCCACTGCTTTCCCAGACACATTAACAGGGGAGCTGTATTAGACTCAAACCAGCACCCATATGGGATGCCAGAAATATAGATGATAGCTTGACCATCCATGCCACAATGCTGGCCCCCTGGATATATATTTTCAGTTGTACTGGTATTACATTAAGTCTCTCCAGAGAAACAACCAACCCTATGTACGTGTTTTACAATTAATTTTTTCATGGAGTTAAGGAAACGGAGAAATCTTGTTAAGTGTTACATAAAGATGAATTTCTGTGCTATTTTTACTTAAAATGTCTTGAACTTTTAATTTTTATACATCTAGAAAGTGAAAGCCCTGAATAGTCTTTTCTACAATTAAGCTATATCAGCAGTGTCCACATGAAGAATCAGAATATTAAGGATGCATATTGGTTGTACCTACTAAGATGTCACTTTATGGGCACAGGGTTATGGTGTTGCATGTGTAGCCACAACCTGCATCTCCAACATCTCATATGGCTGCAACAGCTAGGGCTGAGCCAGGCCAAAGCCACGAACATGAAATTCCATCCAGGTTTCCTACATGGGTGGCAGAGGCCTAAGAATCTAGGCCATTTCTGCTGCTTTCCCGGATGCATTTGCAGGGAGCTTGATTGGAAGTGGAGAAGCTAGGACTCAGACTGGTGCTCATATGAGATGCTGCACTACAGGCAGCCGCTTAACCTGCTGCACCAGCTCCCTGTTACTCCTGTCCTTCTCCAGTTAACCCCTGGCCTGATTACCAACACCATACATTACTTTCACTTGTTTTCAAACTGTATTATAAGGTATGTTTGTTTTGTATCTGACTATTGTCAGTCCTGTGGCATATAACTACATATGGTTGCATTTCATACACACTGATAGCTGTGTCACAATAGCTTTCAGTTTTTTCCATATTGAATTACACAGTCTTGTTCTTTTACTTGTAGAAGGAGCTGAAGAGGAGAAAGTGGAAACAGATGTGGACAGTCAGCAGCCTGAGAAGGTAAAGTCTGAATTGTCTTCCAACCGAAAAGGCAGAGATCGCTACATCACAGCACAGTGATTTGGCTTTTTGAATCTCATCAGGGACTATAAATAGTTGTGTCATCCTCATGAACTTTGTTGGTATAAGCACAGTTCTCACAAGGGGCAATACAGGATATTTTTCATTTATTTATTCTGCGTAGATTCTCTGCCTCCTATCTTTTGTGTGTCTTTCAGGCACACACAGTTGGGACTCTGGATGTGAAAGTTGTGGTTGTAGTTTGTTTTTTTTTTTTTTTTTTTTTTTTTTTTTTTTTTTTTTTTAATTTGACAGGTAGAGTTACAGACAGTGTGAGAGAGACAGAGAGCTGATCCGAAGCCAGGAGCCAGGTGCTTCTTCCTGGTCTCCCACGCGGATGCAGGGGCGCAAGCAGTTGGGCCATCCTCCACTGCCATCCCAGGCCACAACAGAGAGCTGGATTGGAAGAGGAGCAATCAGGACTAGAACCTGGCAACCATATGGGATGCTGGCGCCGCAGACAGAGGATTAACCTGCTGTGCTGTGGCACCGGTCCTTGTAGTTCTTGTAAATGGTGAATTATAGGGTCTGTTTGGTATACTTGTTCTAGAAGAAAATTAGTGAGTATGAAATAATTTTCTAGTACAGTTAATTGCCAGCAAGTGGATATTTAGAGAAGAGTTAATAAGAAGCTGACATTTGAAGTAACTTTTAATATGCAAGTGGAACTACAAGAAGTTGAAAGTGGAGGATAGGTAATCAAAGATTCCAGCTGAAGGGGGAGGGACAATAAGTCCAATATGTAGATGGTAGCAAAGTGCATGGATTGTTAGTGACACAATCCTGTTTCATAAGAGACTGTGCTGGGGCAAGTGCTGTGGCACAGTGGTTTAAAGCCCCAGCTTGAAGTTCCAGCACCCCATATGGGCACTGGTTCAAGTCCTGGCTGTTCCACTTCCCATCCAACTCTCTGCTAAGGCCTGGGAAAGTATTAGAAGATGGCCAAGCCCTTGAGCCCCTATGCCCATGTGGGAGACCTGAAAGAAGCTCCTGGCTTTGGATTGGGGCAGCTCGGGCCATTGTGGCCATTTGGGGAGTGAACCAGCATATGGAAAACCTCTTTCTCTCTGTTTCCCCTCTCTGTGTAGCTCTTTCAAATAAATAAATCTGTTTAAAAAGTAAAAAATAAGTTCATTTAAAAAAAGCTAGACTCTGCTTGCAAAATAAATTATGCAGAACAGGACTATACAGCATATTCAAGTTCAGGAACTCTTAATTCCTCATATTGTTACAGTAGTTAGTCACTGTTTGAGCAAATATATAAAATATAGGTAGGTATTTTAGGTATTGATTATGTGTTACATAATAAAATTATAAGGGTGGGTGTTGGCTTAGTGGTTAAGTTGCTGATTTGGATGCCCACATCCCATATCAGAATGCCTGTGTTTAGTCCTGGCTCCACTCCTGATTCCAGCTTCCTCCTAAAGTGTTCTCTGGATGCAGAGGTGATGGCTTAAATGATTTGTTCCCTGCTGCCTGTGTGGGAGACTTGGGTAAAGTTCCTGGCTCGTCACTTTGGCCTGGCCCAGCCCTGCCATCGCTGACATGTGGGAATTGAACTGGCTGATGGGAGATCTTGATCTGTTTGCTTTTCAAATAACTTGTTTACATTTATTTTTAAAGATTTATTTATTTATTTGAAAGTCTAAATTAGGGGCAAGGAGAGACAGAAATCTTCCATCCACTGGTTCACTCCCCACATGGCCACAACAACTGGGGCTGTGCCAACCTAGAGCCAGGAGCTTCATCTTGGTCTCCTTTGTTGGTGCAGGGGCCCAGCAACTTCAGCCATTTTCTGCTGCTGTCTGAGGTGAATTAGAGGGCAGGATCAGAAGTGGACCAGCTGGGACTCAAATCAGCATCCATATTGGATGCTGGCATTGCAGGCAGAGGCTTAACCTGCTACACTACAACGCTGGCCCCAAAATAAATATTTAAAAATATTAAAAAGTGGCCAGTGCTGTGGCACATCTCACGAGGCAGATCAACCCTTTGTGCCACAATAGCAGCCCCTATTTGTTTCTTTCCTAGTTCTTTTCCACAAGACCCCTTCAAATCTTTCCTATTTCTTGTTAAAAGTGGTGGAATCTTTGTTTGTCTAAGATGTCAGCTGTGAAACGACTGTTTTCATTCTCTCATTTCTTTTGGCTTTGTCCACCTTTCAGGTAGAAAATAAAGTGGAAAATGAAGTGGATGAAGGTGATAAACAAGATGGAGAAAATGAGAAACATGGTGAGAAGGAGCCCGACAGTGAAGTTAGCGAGGATACCAAATCAGGTAAGCTGAGTTATGTGAAACTGTAAAATGGCATAGGAGAAATGCAGAAATGTATAGAACTATTTCCTCATTGATTATGGCCTTGCTTTTTAATGCAATGATAAATATCCAATGAGTTTTATTTAGCAAATAGGTACCAGTACCACAAATGTTTTTTCCTGTTGGTTTTCCATAGTGTGTATTTGAACATGTTACTTGCCAGTTTGGTTTCCGTGTCGATTGCTGAGGTCCTCTTTGTGCCTGTGTTGAAGGTTTGCAGAATTACTGTGTTGTTAGCAACTGGTTTTCTGCATGCCCTGGGGTTTCCAGACCATTTCATTCACTGAGGAACCAGTGCATGGGTCTTAGGCTAAGTTCTACTGAATTCTCTCTTATATCCAGGGCGCTATGCCTGGAAGTCAGAGAAATCAAAAGACGGTAAGGTGTACTATGTAGAAAATGTTTCCCAAATGGAAGCAGACTTAAGTGCTTAGAAAAGTTTAAGAAAATTACTTTATTTTTTTTTTAAAGGTTTATCTTATAGATAGAGTTACAGAGAGAGGTAGAGCAAGAGAGGGAGAGAAGTCTTCCAGCTGCTAGATTACTCCCCAAATGACCACAATGCCAAAGCTGAGCTGATCCAAAGCCATGAGCCAGGAGCTTCTTCTAGGTCTCCCATGCAGTTTTCGGGACCCAAGGAGTTGGCTGTCTTCTGTTTTCCCAAGCCATAGCAGAGCTGGATTGGAAGGGGGGCAGCCAGGATTTGAACTGGCACTCATATGGGATCCTGGCGCTGCAGGCTGGGGTCTTAACCCACTGTACTACAGCACTGGTCCCTTTTTATTTTATTTTTGAATTATTTTATTTATTTGTAATGCAGAGATACAGAAAAGAGAGAGGGAAAGACAGAAAGATCTTCAATCCATTGGTTCACTCACCAAATGTCTGCAATGGCTGGAGCTGAGTTGATCGAAGCCAGGAGCTGCTTCCAGGTTTCCCACATGAGTGCAAGGTCCCAAATACTTGGGACATCTTCTACTGCTTTCTCAGGCCATAGCCAAGAACTGGATTGGAAGAGGAGCAGAACTGGAACCGGGACTAGAACTGGCTCCCACGTGGAATGCCAGTGCTGCAGGCAAAGGTTTAGCCCACTAGGCCACAGCACTGGCCCCACAAAATTCTTAAATAGAAGAAAAAGGCAGTCAGATCTTTTTGTAACATCAGTCCTAGTTTGTCATGAGACAAAAATAAGCGGGACTATGGATTATTGAGATTGAATACACTGGTAATAAAGCTTTCTGATACTTGCAGATGAAAAGGAGACTGAAGAGAACAAGGAACTCACTGATACATGTAAAGAAAGAGAAAATGAGATTGGGAAGAAGAAAGTAGAACACGAAATTTCTGAAGGAAATGTTGCCACAGCTGCAGCAGCTGCTCTTGCCTCAGCTGCTACCAAAGCCAAGGTCTGCCCCTGACAGCCATTTTCCAGTGCTGTCTTAAGCCATGAATAGTCATATTGTTTTTAGTTCATTGGGTACATTTAGGATAAAGAATCTTGCTCCTCGTAGGAGATGACTACTTTTCTTTGAATGACATTTCTAGGTTAAGAAATTCACAAGCAAGGAGAAGAAGGCAGAAAGAGTAGATCTGGTCCTAGCTGATGCCTTTCCTAGTTCTAATCAATTGTATCATTTAGTTTAGGTAAACTAAAGAGATCAAAGTAACAGTTGCAAGTCTCTGTAAGGGACTGACCATCTTTTTTACTTGCTACAGAACTTGTCTTGGACTGTTGCTCCAGTGATTTCTACCAGACTGAAATAATTGTGATTTTTAAGACAAAAATCTGTATAAATATCTTACCCCACTGATATTACAGACTGAAGAAAAAGAGTGTACCTAAAATAGCTTCTTCTCTTGTTGAAGTTGCCAGCTTTTCTGGGGGTGGTTATTTCTATTTATAGCATAGTATTGGCTGTACAGCATGCTTAAGACAAGAAAATGTTATTTTTCCCCACCTTGTGTTAATTTAGCATTTTAAGGCATTCCAAATATGCATATGTGAAGTTTTAAAAACCTTTTTTTCTATTCTCCCTTCTACCTCAGAAGTAGTTTCCTTTCATAATAAGTCACCACATTTCAAGCAACAGTGCTTATGAGAACATTCCTAATCATTTTATCTTCAGCTGTTCTTGATCCTTTAGTAAAGATACTCTTTAATGGTCTTTAATTCCCTCAAACAAGTCAGCTACTGTGAATTACTGTAAGTGTTCAATGTGGGGAAGCAACCAGTTCAGACGACACGACCACAGTTTTTAAGTACCCACCCTCTGCATGTGTTGAGAGCGCACAGGGAGGGGTGTGCACAAGCCACAGCACTGCTTCCTCACCCCAGAAAGATGCTTTGGCTAGTGATTGTTAGTTAACTGTAGCTTGGGGACCTGATTCAGTTCATACTCACCAGCCTCCTGAATTTTACAGTTTTTAAGCTCTGCTTTAGGTTTCTCTTTCCTATTACTCCCACATATAGGGAGTTTTGAGGAACACTCTTGGTTTACATGGGTGCTGGTTTTGTTTCACACTGGCCTTGTTTTCTCCTTTATTGGAAACATCTGAGTCTGTCTTTTGCCACATTATTCTCTTTGGGCATCTCCTTGTCTCTGAGCTGACTTAAGCGTTCCAAGGCTCTTATAGACCTTAAGGTGTCTTGAGCATATTCTCTCTTTTTATAAATGAGGAGCCAAAAGCCACAAAAGATTTTCTCCATTGCGCCCTTACCTAATCTTCTTGTTTTTTAGCTTTTCCTTGAAGTGTAGCATACCTAGGTGGATGTGCACGTTGATAGTACAATGAGTTTTTCACACACCAAGCTCATTTATGTATCTAGCACTCAAGAAACAACATCACAACACCACTAAGTCCAGAAGCACATTCTCGTATTCTCTTCCAGTTACTGTGCCAAGAGTAATGGCCTGTCATTTTTTTTTAAATAATTGGTTATTTATGGTTGTGTGTGTGTGTGTGTGTGTTTTTTTTTTTGTTTTTTTTTTGTTTTGTTTTGTTTTTTTTTGACAGGCAGACTGGACAGTGAGAGAGAGAGAGAGAGAAAGAAAGGTCTTCCTTTTTTGCGGTTGGTTCACCCTCCAATGGCCACCGCGGCCGGCGCGCTGCAGCCGGCGCACCGCGCTGATCCAATGGCAGGGGCCAGGTGCTTCTCCTGGTCTCCCATGGGGTGCAGGGCCTGAGCACTTGGGCCATCCTCCACTACACTCCCTGGCCACAGCAGAGAGCTGGCCTGGAAGAGGGGCAACCGGGACAGAATCCGGCGCCCCGACTGGGACTAGAACCCAGGGTGCTGGCGCCGCAAGGTGGAAGATTAGCCTAGTGAGCCACGGCGCTGGCCTATTTATGTATTTTAAAAGCAGAGTTACAATGTATCCACTGGTTCATTCCCCAAATGGCCGTAGTAGCCAGAGCTGGACTAAAATCAGGAGCCTGGCACTCTATTCAGGTCTCCCACATGGGTGGTGGCAGGGACTGTCTTCTGCCTTCCCAGGCACATTTAGCAGGAAGGTGAATAGGAGAATGGAGCAGCTGGGATTTGAACTAGTGTACTTGGCTGTCCTTTAACAACATGAATTAACCTCTCCTGTTTTTGACTAAATATAAATGGAATTTTATAGAAGAAATCTTAGGGAAATAGGAAATTTGTCATGTTGAATGATTATAACCTCTGCATCTCTTGGGCTGAAATTTCAAAGTATTCCTTATGGGATTCACAATTTTTTCATGATTGAACCCTTCTTACCTCAAGTCTCTTCTTACCTGTCTGGTCTGATCTGTTTTCTGTTTTTTAAGATTTATTTATTTATTTATTTATTTATTTGAAAGTCAGAGTTAAGAGAGGAGAGGCAGAGAGAGAGAGAGAAGTCTTCCGTCCGCTGGTTCACTCCCCAGTTGGCCTCAAGAGCTGGAGTTGCACTGACCTGAAGCCAGGAGCTTCTTCCTGGTCTCCCTCACAGTTGCAGGAGACGAAGGTATTGGGCCATCTTTCACTGCTATCCCAAGCCATAGCAGAGAGCTGGATGGGAAGTGGAGCAACCAGGTCTCGAGCCAGTGCCAGTATCGGATGCTGGCACTTCAGACCAGAGCGTTGACCCACTGTGCCACAGTGCTGGCCCCCTCATCTATTTTGTACCTTGTCAGTTCTCCAAACAGAATGCAGTCTCGGATCTCTAGTTCATCTCTTTGCACATTGTTCCCTCACAAAGCATGGTTCTTGCATTCTTCCTTCCTGCTCTTAGCCCTTTATCCTGCAGTGCTTTGACTTTGCTGTGTGTTGCCTGAGAAAAAAACAGAAATGGTAGACACCTGAAAAACTGTTTCAGGTGCTTTGTGTTTTCCTGTGGCTTTACAGCTGGTCATCTATCTGTACAGCTTGGGGCACAAATGTATGCCCATTGTGCACTAGTAGCCATCTCACAAGAAGTGTTTGACTCATTCACCACAGAAAAGCTGCTTTTATGGATCATATGTCCTGGTCCTTTCACATTCAGAGTTTGGAAAAGTGTCCCAAAAACGCTTTCTTTCAAGTTGTTGAGTTTTCACTCTGACATCAATGACTTTATTTCTAATAACTGGCAGCTTGTGTCTTCATTCCCCAAACACCTGTGTTTTCCTCTGATTTGTCACAGTGGTACAAATGCTCATGCTACATGAGTTGGCACACATGGACTAGTTGGTCCCATTTTTACAGCTGGATCTGATGCCTTTCTCGGCACACATAATCATTTTTGTGCTACATGGTAATTGGGGGATAAGGAATTCATTTAAATTACTGTAATTAGTATAACAAATCCAGCCGAACCAAATTTCTCTTACTTTCATTTTGTTCTTCTGTGTCTATAAACAGCTTTGTTATTATGTTTTCCTTGATAATCGTTTGTCACATTCTGTCACTGAGTGGTAATTAGAGGTTCTAGATCTAGCTCCGAAGCTGATGAGGTAGCATGCTGTCTGGCTTCTCCCTCTCCTTGCCATGTGAGAGACTTTTCCAGAACATGTCAGTTTTTTGTTGTTGTTACACCTGCCAACAAACTGAGTTGCCCCACCTGGAGGAGTAGTGAGTGGGTGTGAACAGGAGCACCATTGGCTAAGTGCCCTGCATCCCTTCCATCTGGATGGTTAGGCTTAAAGGGAAGGAAGGCCCCAGAACTATTGCTAGAATAAACTACAGACCTCAGAAACAATTTTTTTTTTAAGCAGCGATAGGTGTCTTCCAGGAAAGCAGATACCAGATTTTCTTAAAACCACAGTCATTCTTTATTTTATAAACTATATCATTTGTACTTACTGTAAAATGACTGTAGTGTTGACTGAGTGTTGACTCTGGGGCATCAGGAAGACTTTCTACGCCCTCAGAAATATCCCATAATTTGCTCATTTGTGCATGAAATTTTTCCCGGATACATAAAAATTATTACTGTATATTGTAGCCACAAAATTTTCACAGGTAAGTTTTGATAAAGGCAATTTACACTAAACATATTGACAGTTGATACCCTGTCTTTACTTGATAATATTACAAAGCAGGGTAGGGAGCATGGAAGGGAAAATGGGCATTTTTGACTATTTTGCCTACTGTTGGCCCTGTCCACTTTATTTAAAAAAAAAAAAAAGATTTATTTATTTTAAAGTCAAAGTTAGAGCAGAGGCAGAGAGAGAGAGAGGTCTTCATCTGCTGGCCCACTCCCCATTTGGCCTCAAGAACTGGACCTGCACCAATCCGAAGCCAGGAGCCAGGAGTTTCTTCCGGTCTCCCACATGGGTGCAGGGGCCCAAGGAATTGGGCCATCTTCTACTGCTTTCCCAGGCCATAGTAGAGAGCTAGATCAGAAGTGAAGCAGCCGGGACTCCAACTGGCACCCATTTGTGATGTTGGCACTGCAGGCAGTGGCTTTATCTGCTATGGCCCCAGCTCTGTTCACTTTAATAGAAACTATTTCTGTTCTACCCTTTGGAATCCATACTTTGTTATATAAAGTTCACCCAATCTTTTTCCAAGTTACTAGTACCTTCTTATTAAACATTTTCTTAGGTTGTGTTCCCCACATCTCAGGTGTTCTGTGATATACTCCCAGGCCTCATCGTTTTGCTCATGTTATATTGTGGGAAGCAACTGAGACTAGACTGAGTTACTGGAATTAAGACTTACTCTATGCATCTGCTCTCCCACAATATGGCGCTGGGGAGGAGTAAACTTCTACGCAGCTGCCTCTGCCAACTTGACTAATAAACTGCAGGAGCTGATCCTGCTCCTGATTGCTCGGCGTGTGGGTAGCAGAGTTGGGATTGGTGTAAGAGGACTATAAAGGAGGAGAGAAATAACATGCACCAGGAACATCTGAAGGGAACACCTGAGGAACATCTGAGCAGCCCCCTAGAGAGCCGGCCGGTGGTGTGCCGCTCCTCCGCAGAAGTGGGGAAAGCGGCAGGGGGTGCCACCCCTCCACGGAGGTGGAGGGGCCGGCAGCTAACCCGGGACGGCGTTGTTCCTCCGCGAGTGAGGGACCAGGCAGCTAATCCGGGAAGAGCCGGGCAGAAAGAACAGTGCAGGGTCTAGTGTCGTTCCTCCGCGAATGGGGGAGCGACATTATATAAAGCCAAGGATTGATGTTATCCTTATAGATCTTTCTTGGAAAGTTTTTGTCATCACAGCTGCCACACCTTTCAAGAGCCCACAGGCTGAATATCAGCATTGTTTCTGTTTTGGTTATAAATTGCTATGCAGCTACCATAAAACTGAGTGGCATTGGTGCATTCTCAGCCTCAGCTGTTCTGGACATCTGGGGAATGGACCTAACAGTTGAGGAATATCGCTGTCTCTCTCTCAGCTTTTAAATAAATTGGTAAATGAAGAACATTTTAAATTAGCCGCATTTGCTGCTGATTGATTTTTTTGGCCTGCTTTCTACTTCTTGTAGGTCTCAGTTTATTCTCCATCCAGTTCTGTTCAATGTGACAGAATGTCTTAAAAGTATTTCTATATTTAAAATATAATCACCGTTAATCAAAAGCAACATCATTATTGTCTTTCCAGAACAGTTCCCTTTTTTGCCTTAGTCTCTGAGTCACAGTATTAGAGTGAACAGAGTCCTTAATGTTTTCAGTTTGCTTTTTGTCTAGTTAGAACTATGTAGGAAATTTCTAACTGCAGTAATAGTTATGTAAAGAAGTTAAGAGGTGGACATACAGAGGTAAAACAGAAAAGAAGGCTAGAACTAGGGGAAACTATCAGTAACAAACATTTCAAGAAAATAATACAGGCTAGGCAGACAGCCAGAGAAGACCCTCTTTTAAAGATTTATTTATTATGTGTTTATTTGAAAGAGTGATGAGAGAGAGAAAGACAGATCTTTTTCATCCACTGATTGATTTCCCAAATGCCCCTAACAGCCAGGGAGAAGCCAGGAGATACGAGCTTCTGGAAACGGGCTGAAGTATGTGGTAGGCACTGGCCCAAGTGCTTGCGCCATCATCCACTTCCTTTCCAGGTACAAGGAGCTGGATTGGAATCAAACTCTTGCTGAGAAGAACCACAGATGAGAAACTCTTTTGTTTTATCCCAAATTATATTCCTTCATATTTCCTCTAAATTCTAGCTGAAAAACACATTCTTCCTTTGTCTTTTAGCTTCTTAGAATAAAATAGGAAAGGAATTTTTCATTCTGCCTGGAATTGTCTGAGATATATTCAAGGCTTCATTATTTGCCCTTTATGTCTCCACATCGCTAGGGGTGACATTGTTCCAGAACATTATGCTGTTCTGTAAACCTTCAATAATATTTCCTTCCCTGTCCTCAAACTCTTTTTTATCTTTTAAAGATTCATTTATTATTTGTTTGAAAGGCAGAGTTACAGAGAGAGAGAAATAGAGTGAGAGGTTTTCCATCTGCTTGTTCATTACCCAAATGGCTACAGTGACCTGGACTGGCCAGGCTGAAGCCATAAGCCTGAAGTTTCTTCTGGGTCTTCCATGTGGGTGCAGAGACCCAAGCACTTGAGCCATCCTCTGCAGCTTTCCCAAGCCATTAGCAGGAGGCTGGAGCAACTACAATTCAAACCAGCACCCATGTGGTGGGATGGCACTGTCACAGGTTGTGGCAGCTTTACCCACTACATTACAACAGGGGCCCCTGTCCTTGAACGCTTGCCAGTGGTTTTCTCTAGGCCTTTTCAGGTTATGCCTCTTTTGTGGTTCTTAAAATCCAAGAGACATTTTATATTTTTGTTACAGCAGCTCCCTGTTTCCAGATAAGAGATTCTTTTCCTTTTTATTTTTATGTAAAGGTTTGTTTATTTATTTAAAAGGAAAAGTTACAGAGAGGTAGAGACAGAAATCTTCTACTTTCTGGTTAACTCCTTAAATGTCTGCTATGGTCAGACAAAGCAAGGAGCTAGGAGTTTGATCTGGATCTCCCATACAGGTAGCAGAGGCCCAAGTACTGGAGCCCTCTTTTGCTGCTTTCCCAGGCATACTAGCAGGGAGTTGGATTGGAAGTGCAGCAGCCAGGATTCAAACCTGCGCCCATGTGTGATGCCAGCATCACAGGTTGGGTCTTTACGCAGCTACACCACAATGCTGGCCCCCAAATTCTTTTCCAAAAGCCAAAATTTTAGTGGTTTAAAAAACAGTTCTAAGGCATGTGGGCATTTAATGGTTAAGACATTTGAATCACACGTTGGGTGTCTGAGTTCACTTCCTGGTCCTGGCTCCTGATTCCAGCTCCATCTAATGCAGGCCCTGGGATGCGGCGGTGATGGCTCCAGTGTTAATCTCCCACACGTGTGGCTTTATGCCACCTATATGGGAGAACTAAATTGCCATTCTGGTTCCTGGCTCCAACCTTGAACATCCCTGGCTGTTCAGGGAATTTGGGGAATGATCCAGCAGAAAGCCTCATTATATGAAATTTGAACACCAAACAGCTGAACAGTTCTACACCATGTGTTATCAGATGAGTCATCAAAAAAAATTTATTTAGTTTTTTGAAGTGCAAAGTGACAGAGGTAGGGGGAAAGAGAGTAAGCTAGAGAAAGAGAGGTATTCCATCCATTAGTTTCCAAACACCTGCAACAGCAAGGGTTTCACCAGGCTGAAACCAGGAGCTGGAACACCATCTGAATCTCCCTTCTTAGTGGTGGGGACCCACATCCCTGGGCCATGCTCCGCTGCTTTCCCAGGCACTATAACAGGAACCTGGATTGGAAGTGGAGCAGCCAAGACTTGAACTGGCAATCCAACATGGGAGATGCATGCATGCAGACTCTCAGTTCAGATCATTTAATAGTATGCACCTCACTGGTGGATTTATATGAAGGTTGAGACTTCATTGGAATCCTAGTTCTTATCAGTGGTAACTGGGTCCTTTCTCTTCTCTATCTCCAGCAAGGTCATTCTACTTGTCAGCTTGGAACTCCCAGGGAACTCCCAGGGAGAACATTCCAAGAGGAAGAGCTTAACAGTTCCCAACCCATTAAAATTACAGCAGTATTTTCTACTTAGCAAGGCATTTAGAAAACCTGCCCTGACCCTGCTTTTTTTCTTTTTTTTCTTCTTGTCTTTTTTTAAAGATCTGTTTATTTGTAGTGCGTAAAGCCGCAGCCTGCAGTGCTGGCATCCCTCCTACGCGGGTGCAGGGGCCCAAGGACTTGGGCCATCTTCTACTGCTTTCCCAGGCCATAGCAGAGAGCTGGATTGGAAGTGGAGCAGCTGAGTCTCGAACTGGCACCCATATGGGATGCTGGCGCTTCAGGGCGTTAACCCACAGCGCCACAGCGCCACCAGCCCCTTTTTTTTTTTTTTTTTTGAGTTGAACCATTGCACTGTGCATTTGGATGTGAAGGAAAAGAAGACAAAATTTAAGAATCTGTATGAAATGTTAGAAATGTAACCTTTAGAAATGGATCAGTTAAGTGTGTGTATATATAAAACAGAATGAAAAGAATAAATGGAAACATTTCCAGAATACTGTTTCTCCTCAGTCTGTGCCTGACCTTTCTACTGCTAAGTTTGTTTTTAGGAGTTTAATTCCCTAGTGCATTCTTTTCCCCTCTGCCTTTTTCTCTGTCCCCCCCCCCCTTTATTATGTTATGATTTAAAAGATTAAAAGATTTATTTATTTATTTTATTTGAAAGGTGGTTACAGAATGAGAGAGCGAGCTACCATCTGGGGGTTCACTCCCCAAATGACCACAAAGGTCAGGACTGTGCTGGGCTAATATCAGGAGCCTGGAGATTGTTCTGGGTCTCCCGTGTGGGTGCAAGGGCCCAAGCACTTAGGCCGTCTTCAGCAGCTTTCCCAGGTGCATTAACAGGGAGCTGGATCAGAAGTGGAACAGCCCGGTCTCAAATCAGTGCTCATATGGGATGCTGGTGTTGCAGGCAAAGGCTTAACCTGCTACACTACAGTGCCTTCCCCAGGTTCTTACTTCTTACCATGACTCTCTGCAGAACATTTTCAGGGTTTCATCTTGGCAGTTGATTGTTCAAAATTAAAGAATTAGCATGAAAATAACCTGCTGGTGGCTAGAATGAAGTAAGTGCTTAATAAATACACTTTCCCCCGGTCTCATAATGTAGTCTAATAGTTAGCTCTCACTTTTTCCATTTTTTTTTTTTCTTAAATCTGCCATGAATAGTATTTAGATCTGTTAACAAATGTTTCCCAGCAACACTTGATAATATTTATCAAGGGTTTGTAATTTTCTTTCAGAATCTGTTTCTGAACTTTTTTTTTAATGTGAGCATTTTTTTTTTTAAGATTTTATTTATTTTATTTGAGAGAGTTACAGACAGTGAGAGGGAGAGATAGAGAGAAAGATATTCCCTCCGCTGGTCCACTCCCCAAATAGCCGCAATGGCTGGAGCTACACCGATCTGAAGCCAGGAGCCAGAAGGCTCCTCCTGGTCTCTCACATGGGTGCAGGGGCCCAAAGACCTGGGCCATCCTCTACTGCTTTCCCAAGCCACAGCACAGAGCTGGACTGGAAGAAGAGCAGCCAGGATCAGAACCAGCATCCACATGGGATGCCAGTGCCACAGGTGGAGGATTAACCTACTGCACCTCAGCACCAGCCCCTCTGAACCTTTTTTATTTGAGTTGGTACATATATGTTCCCATATTGATAAATTAGTAAAAATTCCCAAGAATCTCGGTAGCAAGGAATATGCTACTCTATAAAAGAAATTATTTTCTCCTAGATCAGTTATTCTGTTATTAATAGAAATATGAATAGTCATGGAAATTTAAACAGCAAAAAGGGAATTCTTTGTTTAGATCTATAAATATAGGAGATAGATGAATGTGTATTAATAAATCCATTGGGACTCAATCGGAAAAACTCAGAAAGTGATTAGTACACAGGCTTCACATGGGAGGAAAACAGTTATTTGGGTTTTGTGTGGTTTTTTGTTTTGAGAGAGATTTTCTATTTGCTGTTTGCCTCCCCAGCTGCCCACAACCAGAATCAGAGAACACAATCCAAGTCTCCCATGTGGACTGCAAGATCCCATTTAATTTGACTCATCACTGTTACTTCCCAGGGTCTACATTAGTAAGGATCTAGAGCTGGGTATTAAGCACCTTTAATGGTGTCATAATCTGTAGACTACCACTGCCACAGTTTTAATGATTTACTCAGTTTTAATGATTTTATAGAGAAAATCAGAGTTTATAAATACTTAAATAAATCTGGGGTAGGTTTTGTGGTGCTGTGTGTTAAGCCGCCACTAGGAATGCCTGCCTGTCTTATTGGAGTTCAAATCCCAGCCACTCAGTTTTTGATCCAGCTCCCTAGTAATGCTTCCTGGAAGACAGCAGGTCATGGCTCAAGTACTGGATTCCAGACACACACGTGACAGACTAGGTTGGAGTTCCAGTCTTTGGCTGTTGTGGGCATTTGAGGAATGAACCAGCAGATGGACGATCTCTTTATCAGTCTCACTCTTGGTTCTGTTGTTCTGACTTTCAAGTAAATGAAAAAATAATTAAACTTAACATTTAAGTAATATTAACACTTAAAACATGGGGCTGGCTCTGTGGCATAGGGGGTAAAGCCAATGTCTGCACTGCCGGCATCCCTTAAGGGCTCTGGTTCGAGACCTAGCTGCTCCACTTCTGATCCAGCTCTCTGCTATGGCCTGGGAAGGCAGTGGAGGATGGCCCCAAGTCCTTGGGCCCCTGCACCCGCATGGAAGACCTGGGAGAAGCTCCTGGCTGCTGGCTTCAGATCGGCTACGGCTGTTGCAGCCATCTGGGGAGTGACCCAGCGGATGGAAGGACACCCCCCCCCCGCCCCCACGCCTCGGCCTCTGCCTCTCTGTAACTCTGCCTTTCAAATAAATCTTTTTAAAAAAGACTTAAAACCTAAAAAAAAAAAAGAAATTGAATATGCAGACCTAGTTCTTTTATTCCTGTTTCCACTCAGTTCAAATGTTATTAGCGACTTCAATGAAATAATAATTTTGTTAATCTACTTTTTCCCCAAATGTTCATTTTCATCTGCTTGAAAGGTGGTGAGACAGACATCTTCCATTCACTTGTTTCACTCCCAGATGCCTATAACAGGACTGGGCCAGGCTGAAGCCAGATGACCAGGACTCCTTTTGGGTCCCCTATGTTTCTGATAGGGGCACCAAGCACATGACTTGCTGCCTCTCAGGACACTTTAATAGGATGCTGCATCAGAAGTGCATAGTCAGGAATCAAACTGGCACTTGACAGAGGATGCTGGCATCTCAAGTGGTGGCTTCACCTGCTGCACCACAATGCCTGCCCATACCAAACCAAGAGAAAAAAGCCTTAGAGTTCAGTCTTGCAGTGTATAAATCTCTGAAAGTAAACTGTCTTAGAGATTTTAGTTTGGGTTTGTTTTTGTGGTTTTTGTTTTTGTTTTTTTACGTTTTAAGCTTTTATTCAGTGCGAAAGCTGCATAGGAGAGTGAGGGCTTTATTTAAGAGAGAGGGATAAATCTGGATTCATACCGAGTGCCAGGAACCAGCCACGTGGAAGAGCATCTAGGTCAGCAAGCATAGGGCAGGTTGGCCCGAAGGCCACGCATCTTGAAGGCGCAGGGCTGAAGCTAGCGCCATACTGGCAAGAGGCTGGGGAAAGGAAAAGGGCCGGATACATCCTGTCCCAGGCTTTTAATCCACTTTTAAAGGGGAGTGGTTAATTAACCTGAGTGGCCGGTGGGTGCACAGGTGTGGCTAGGTAGGGGCATGAGGTCACACAGGAGCATGGTGAAGGCGTGATCGTCCAGCTCACAAACCTAATCATTTTTAACCTGTATACCTGCCTACTTCATTCCCCCCTCAGAGACTCCATCCCTTAATCCTAAGGGAAGTTGATGGACATAGAATCATCTCTTCTGTAACTGCTTCCTGCTTATGAGGGGCATAGTGTAGGCCCTGCCTATCCAGGGTCTGGAAGTCTCTGTCTATCCTATCTAACAAATTTGTGAGCTGGAGCAGCCTCGATGATCACCAAAGTCTGTGTCCCCTGCATGGTCAGTTACTCCCGGAAGTAGAGTTCTGAAACATACAAGTTTGTTAATTAGCATAAGCAAAACTGGAGTAAAACCAATTTTAAGATGGAAATAATGTATCTTACAGACTCCCAGATAGTGGGTGGTGATAGGCTACCCTTAATGTAGATTATAAAACCATTTAGCTTGAGCATAGAGAATTATAATACATTAGCCCATTAAGTAGCTTTATCATCAATAACAGTTCCCAGAGAGAATCAAGAAAGGCAGGTACAGCATGTTTGTCTTGAGGTGCAGCAGTCTTGATGTGACAAAGGCAAAAGTTTTACTTATCACTTTTGCTTTAAAGGTCTCTGATTGGCTTACGGGAATAGTCAGGCATGTCTTCTGCATTCATCTGGGTAGAAGTTTAATCCTAATTTCATGGAGGTAGTTGTGCTCAATATCACCTGGTAAGGTCCCTTTCATTTAAGCTGAAACTGATCTGAAGAGGATCTTCTTATGAATGGCTTGTTCAGGAATTTCTGACGTTGCAGTTTTTGTCAAAAACTCCTTGATTACTTGGAACACCTTCTGTAGCTCCCCTGTCCAGCATAGTGTGTCTGTGTCAGGGGCTCATTAAGCAGACACAAGGCTTAAAATGCAAATCCTTGAATCCATATCAACTTTTGTAGCTACCCTTTTCAGTACAGAGTCTGCATCAGGGCCTCTTTAAAGCTATATACAAAAGCTTGGAATCCAAATTCCATAACATCCTGTCATCAGTAATTCCCAAAACCGAAGCTTTTAGTTAGAAGCTCCTTAGTTCTCTGGAACAACTTCTGCAGCTACCCTTTTCAGTACAGAGGCCGCATCAGGGCATTTTTAAAGCTTTTTACAAAAGCTTGGAATCCAAAGTCCACTGAATTTTGCCATTCCCAGAAATCTCCTCTACTGTTGTTGTTTTTTTTTTTAATTCTTTGAGGTGTGTGTGTGTGTGTTTTTTACTTAAAATTTTTTTTAAAGATTTATTTATTTATTTATTTATTTGAAAGTCAGATTTACACACAGAAAGAAAGAGAGGTACAGAGAGAGAAGTCTTCCATCCACTGGTTCACTCCCCAGTTGGCTGCAACGGCCAGAGCTGCACAAACCGAAGCCAGGAACTTCTGGGTTTCCCATGTGATTGCAGAGGCCCAGAGGCTTGGGCTTGGGCCATTCTCTACTGCTTTTCCAGGCTATAGCAACGAGTTGGATAGGAAGTGGAGCAGCCTGTTATCAAACTGGCGCCCATCTGGGATGCTGGCACTACATGTGGTAGCTTTACCTGTTGCACCACAGCACCGGCCCCATAAATTTGTTTCTTTAATCTGAAGGTCATGGTAATCTCATCTGTGACTCTGGACATAATGAGGTCTAGGCTTTTGTGAAGGGCTCTCTCTTCCTGTACTTTCTCATCCCCAGATTATGTCCTCTTTGTTTCCTCTATCTTCCACAATGCCAGGCAGACTTAAATGTGGGACTTTTCCTAGGCCTTGGCCTTAAGAATTGGAAGTCAAATAAAATGCAATGCAGTGAGTGCTGTAAATGCTGTGGAAGCAGTACTGCCTGCAGTTAGCATGGATGCTAACAAGGAAGTAATACTGACATGTTGGAGGTTGCCCAGTGTAGGCAGAGGAAAGTCCTCCAGCAAAATGGGCTCCTGGGGCATGTGAGAGATTACAGCTCTCAAGTCCTGGGCACCTAACTATATCCCAGGCTCTGTCCTCGGAGCCACCCTGAGATGGGATAGTAGTTTTCCAGTTTGACAGATACAGACCCAGAGGCAAAGTTAACTTCTAGGGCAAGATTGTACAGGCAGTCTGTCCTCCATGACCCTGCAGTTCTTGTGCTCTGCTGTTTAATAGATGGTACTATTGCAGAAAATTCTGAATGTAGACACGATGCACACATGTAAAATGAACACTTGAAAACATATTTAGGGGCTGGCATTGCAGCACGGCAGGTTGAATCCCCAGCCTGCAGATCGGAATCCCATATAGGTGCTGGTTCAAGGCCCAGCTGCTCCTCTTCAAATCCAGCTCTCTGCTGTGGCTTGGGAAAGCAGCGGAAGATGGCCCAAGTCCTGAGTTCCCTGCTACCCACGTAAGAGACTGGAAGAAGCTCCTGGCTCCTAGCTTCAGATCAGCTCAGCTCTGTCCATTGTGGTCAGTTGGGGAGTGAACTAGGAGATGGAAGACCTCTCTTTCTTTCTCTCTGTCTCTGGCTCTACCTCTCTCTGTAACTCTGTCTTTCAAATAAATAAAAGTAGATCTTTTTTAAAAAATCTTTATGTGCTGAAAATGGTCATATTTAAATTCTCAGCATAATTATGAGGAGGTAAATTAAGTTTTGTCTAGATAACCAGTTAATAAATATCTCTTCCATCTCATACCTTATATGCTTTTAAGTCTTCAAACTAGAATTTTTTTTTAAAGATTTATTTTATTTATTAGGCAGGCAGAATTACACAGAGAGGTAGAGACAGAGAGAGAGAGTCTTCCATCCGCTGGTTCACTCCGCAGATGGCCAGAGCTGCGCTGATCCAAAGCCAGGAGCCAGGAGCTTCTTCCTGGTCTCCCATGTGGTTGCAGGGCCCCAAGGACATGAGCTATCTTCTACTGCTTTCCCAGGCCATAGCAGAGAGCTGGATCGAAAGAGGAGCAGCCGAAACTAGAACCTGCGCCTATATGGGATGCCGGAGCTTCAGGCCAGGGCATTAACCTGCTGAGCCACAGCAACGGCCCCCAAACTAGAATTTAAAAATAAAAAGTTTATTTTTTTTTGAAAGGCATAATTAAAGAGATATTTGACCTGGCCAAAGCCAAGAGCCTGGAATTTCATCCTGGTCTGTCACACGCGAACAGAGCCCCAAGCATTTGGGCCATCTTCCACTGCTTTTCCAGGCACATTAGCAGGGAGCTGGATAGGAAGAGTATCAGCTGGGACTAAAACCAGTGCCCAAGATCCGGCGCGTGGCTGTAGTGGGCTAAGGCAAGCCTGCACCTGCAGCGCTGGCATCCCACATGGGCGCAGGTTCAATTCCTGGCTGCTCCTCGCTGCTATGGTCTGGGACAGCAGCGGAAGATGGCGCAAGTGCTTGGGTCACTGCACCTGTGTAGGAGACCTGGAAGAAACTCCTGGCTTCGGATTAGCAAAGCTCCATCCATTGCAGCCATTTCCGTTGTGGTCATTTGGGGAGTGAACCAGCAGATGAACAACCTCTTTGTCTCTTTCCCTCTCTCTGTTACTTTACCTCTCAAGTAAATAAATAAATAAATATTTTTAAAATAATGAGATAAAAACAGTGTCCATATGTGATGTTGGCATTGCAGGCAACAGCTCAAGCAACTGAACCACAAAGCCAGCTCCTCTACATAGAGTTGTGTGGCATTGAACATGCCTTTTGGGGCCAGTGGTTGTTTACTTTTTATGTTGAAATAAATAATTCATGGAAGTTGAAGTAACAGAAAGCAGTCCTCTATATTATTGCTGCATCATTTTCCTTTCAATGATAACATCTAGTTATTCATCCAATATTTTTGTTCTCTAATCTTTTATGTACTTCATCATTGCAGTATTTATCCTAATGATTATAAGATACACTATTACATTATCATGATTTCATTCAAATAATTTTTACTGCTTCCCCAAGAATGCTGGGATATTAGATCACTTTCCCCCATAAAGTGCTCCTCAGTTCTGTACATCTTAATGAAATTTATTTTAATAGAATAGGGGTATTTCTTCTTGCATCAAGAATTTCCTTTGAGATTTCTCTTCACATAGTCTGCTAACAATGATTTCTACTGCTTTAAAGAGAAGGTAAGCAATTTAAGAGGAGCACAGAATAAGAATTATTTTAATTGTATTCTCTTAAATGATCTTGATTTCACCTTCATTTTTTTAAAAGATTTATTTATTTGAAAGTGTGGTTTAGAAGAAAGTACAGAGAAGAAGGAGAGGAGAGAGATCCTCCATCTGCTGGATCACTCCCTAGATGGCCACAGTGGCCAGGGCTGAGCCATGTGGAAGCCAGAAGCTTCTTCTGAGCTTCCCATTTGGGTGTCAAAGACCCAATTGAGCCATTTTCTGCTGCTTTTTCTCAGGCCACTAGCAGGGAGCTTGATTGGAAGCAGAGCAGTTGACACAAATCGGCACCCATCTAACATATGAGTTGCCAATATCATAGGCAACGGCTTTACCCAATATGCCACAATGCCAGCCACTCACCTTTGGTATGAAGAATAGTATAGCATTCAAGATTAGCAGCTGTTCCAAAACTTAAAACTGAATGCTGTGTGTGTCTGTTATTACTGTCTCTCTTAATGTTGTGTCACTGGGGCTAGTTGAAGGTGGTGTACCTTCTAGCCTCTCTGTGAGATTGTTTGTTTGGTTTTTAGCACTCAGTTTGTACTTTTTAGTCAGCACTTGATACTTGCACATATTTATAGCTACATATTTATATTGTGTGACAATTTAGTACCTGAATGCAATTTGCAAAGATCAGATCTTTAGAAGGTAGGATTAATACCTGGCTGGTAATCAGGGCCTTGGCCAAATATGGGTGATGTAGCATCTTCCTCTTTATGTTTCTGAGTTGGCAAAAAGCCAGAGTTGGCTTATGGCAGGGGGTGACAGTCTTCCAGAGCAACTGCTTCTGCTGCTGTATTAGATTTTCCTGCTCTGGACTCCACTTGTAACTAGAGTTCAACTATTATTCTCTTCCTCTTCACATATAGAGTGCTCACCACAGGGAGGGGAGAGGCTTTGCATCTGAGTGTCAAGTGCTTAGTTTTCAACTGTTTCCCTACCCCTGGCAAATTATTGGAGAAAGAAAGGATGATGAGGGGAGGGACAGAGTGTGTGATGATGGGCTGGAAGGTGAGGACATGACCTCCAAGTCACCTGTATCCTCTTTTGGCTCATCCCAGTTCAACCTCCCTTTCTTGAGAATCTCTTTGAAAGGAACAGTTAACCATGAGGAGAATTTCCTTTAATCCTTCAAAGGATTTGATTCTAAGGACCAGAAATGCTGTGACAGTTGTTGCTCTGAATTGAAATAAATGTTTGATAGAAACATTGAACGGTACGGCTTGAGCACCCTTTCTTAACTGCTTGGTGCCCACTTCTAATTGTGACTTCAGCACATTCTTGTGCTTTTTAAGCAAATACTTACCTATGTAATTTGAATGATCTTTTGCCCTTAGCACCTGGCTGCTGTGGAAGAGAGAAAGATCAAGTCCCTGGTAGCTCTCCTGGTTGAGACACAGATGAAGAAGTTAGAGATCAAACTTCGACATTTTGAGGAGCTGGAAACTATCATGGACAGAGAGAAAGAAGCTGTAAGTAAGAGGGACTTCTGTAGTGGCTTTGCAACAACTCAACCCTTATCACTGTTCATAAAATATAAGCTAGATAAGATAATGTGAAGGCCTACTCTGTTGATCCCATACCTGACTTCTGTCATTTTTTTCTGTTTGATTTGTGCATTCAAAAATAAGGAAATGTGTTCACTCTCTACATTTCAGCTTTCTATACCTGTTGATTGTTCAGTTATGACTTATTTATTTTTGATTTAATAAGTACTAGATAAATCAGAGAAATGAACCAGCAGATTTGCCAGCTGGCTCTGTCATTGTGGACCTTAGTGACACATCTTACCCAGTCCAAGCCACAGGGCTTTCTATAAGAGGGGCTCACAACAAAATGGCTTTCCATTGTCACCCAGCATCCCTGGTGGATTCTTGAACAAGGAGATTGAAAGCAGTCAGCACTTTTTTACAAATTTCATAGATGATTGATTACTGGTCGGCATAGTGGTAAGCTTGTAAATATTTATTGACACCTATTGTGTCCTGGGCTCTGTGCCAGTCATACGCCAGTCCTTCTCTCTTGACTTCTCTTAGCAATTCTGTATGGAAGTCATTAGTAGGAAAGTCTTAGATTTAGTTACTTGTAAGCAAGGATAGGATGCTAGTGCTGGGGTGGAGAACAGGTGTCTTAATTGTGCACAAAATGAGCTGGTGTCATTTTGAAGTCCAAAGGACCCATTCTAATTTTTGCGATTATTTCTAGACTAGCTTCTAGCAAACCTGCTTTCTTGCATGTGCAACATCCCAGCTGAACCCTGCCCATCCACCCTGGACCCAGAATTGATCTGTGTAACCAAGAGGATATGGTGGTTTACATTTTGGTCTTTTGAATCACTCAGAAACCATGCACAATAATAAATGCTTTTTTTATATATATACTGTCACTAGGCTTTGTGGTAACTTTTCATAAATAAATAATAAAGTTGTACTGTATTTATTGGATAGTACTAAGGACTGCAATACAAAGAATTTGCTTGCCACAAATGCAGCTTATATCAACTGTTAATTAAGGGAAAAGAAGTCTGACCACCAAAGAATTCAAGCAGAGTGTCCTTGTTAGTTGGATAGAGCCAGTATTTTTTTTAGAAAGCTTTTATTTAATAAATATAAAATTCATAGATACAGCTATTGGAACATAGCGATTCTTCCCCCTCTCCAGTATTTTCAACTGTACTATCTTATTCAGAGACTATCTTATAAAATACTTTGTGTGGTCTGATTAGAATTTAACCTTATTGGGGCAGGCATTTAGCCTGGTAGTTAAGATGTTGATTAAGTCTCCCATATCAAGTACCTAGATTCATGTCCCAGCTCTGCTCCCAGTTCTAGCTTACTGCTGATATGCTGAGAGACAGCAGGTGATGGCTTAAGTACTTGGGTCCCTGACACTCATGGCTAGACCTAGGTTGAGTTCTGGGCTCCTAGCCATTGTTGCATTTGGGGAATGAACCAGTAGATGGAGTTCTCTGTCTGTTGCTGTCTCACTGCCTCTCAAATTTTGAAAAGAAGAACATAAAGAAATAAGCCATAACAATTTTAACCCATTGACTCTGAGATACACAGATTTTAACATCCTCCAGTTATATACTAATAAAAACTGGGGATGAAGCCTCCTAACCTGCCTAATGTTTGTCTGCCTACCACATGTTTCAGTTCACTTGTGCACTACTGTTCATTCTTACTCAACAAACAGTTGCTTTAGGATAACTTTTTTTTTTAAGATCTAGAAACTTATAGATTTCTCATTTTGATTTTTTTCTTTTTAATGTTTCCTTACTCATTGTCATTTATTTGAAAGAGTGACAGAGACTGAGAGACGAAAGAGATCTCCAATCTGCTGATTCACTGTCTGAATATCCACAACAGCTGGGGTTGGGCCAGGCTTAAGCCAGGAGCCAGAAACTCCATCTCAGTCTCCCACCTGGGTTGCAAGGACTCAAGTACTTGAGCCATCATCTTATGCCTCCCATGCATGTTACCAGGAAGCAAGATTGGAAGCCTGTGCGGAGGCAGGACTTGATCCCAGGTTTCCCATATGGGATGACAGCTTGTTGCACCGCGCCACAATACTCACCCCACAACTTTAATTAAACATTTGGTTTTGTTTAAATAGCAACAGATTTCAGAAGTCCTTGTTTTGAACTTACAGAGTCAGATCTGATATTTCTTTTTATCTCTGGTGACTTAAAATCAGATGTCCTCTTGAGTCTTAAGTATTTAGTAATTAAAGGATATGGAAATTTATTTTAGTATTTCATAAACATCATTCAGCTATGATTGTTGTTCAGTAACTTACTCTAACCCCCTTAAGAACTGCTAATGTCAGAAGAGGGCAGTACAGAAGGTAGAGCGTGTCAGGCAGATTGCCTGATAAAAAGCACTGGCTACAGTTCAGGTGAAGATGCTGAGCTGGCAGTGAGTAGGTAATTCCCATCCTGTAGCTCTGCTGGACTAAGCAGCTTCTGGTTCTAGGTAGATAGCACAGAGTCATCGAGAGAGGTTTCATAACATACACTGTGTTGAGGGATAAGACTGTTTAAAGAACCAGAGTGCTTGGACACTGCATATGATGTTCACATTTGAGGTTTTAAGATTTGTTTTTATCATTTATTTGAAAGGCAGAATGACAGGGAGAGACAAATAAATCTTCCATCCACTGGTTCACTCCCAAATGACTGCAACTTCCAGGGCTGGGCCAGGCTGATATCAGGAGCCAGGAACTCTGGGTCTCCCACGTGGCTGGCAGAGACTCAAGTACTCAAGCCATCCTTGGATGCTCTCCCAGACAAATTAGCAGGGAGTAGATGGGATCGGAAACTAAGTAGCCTGGACTTGAACTAGTGCTCCAATTCAGGATGCTGGTGTCACAAGCGGCAGTTTAACCTGTTGCACTACTACCCTGTTCTCCTGAATACTTTGAGGCCAATGACAATGGATCTATGAGCTGATCCAGTTTATAGCTTTTGGACTAGGTGCTTTCTGAGTCTCTGGGGTTTGTTTGTTGAAGAATAGAAGTTGTATGCTTTGAGAAGAGACCATTTCGGAAACTCAAAGCTGTAAAAAGCCCGGACCATATCCTTGAGGAGTTTAGAGAGTGGATGAGACACATACAGAGAGTGAGATAACAGTTGGAAAATTCAGAGAGGTAGTCATAGTCAGCTCAGATTACCAAGGAAAGCTTCCAGGAGGATTTATCTGAATGGTGAGAATGGTCCAAATCTTGAACCATGAAAAGCATCATTGCTTAGGAAATATGAATCAGCCTGCCTGTGATGGCTTTTGTGGAAGAAATAATGAGTTGAGGCATTTGTTCATTGATCACATGTTTATTGAGCACCTACAGTGTTCTCATCATGTAGATACTGGGGATACAATGGTGAATAAAATCCAAACTCCACCTCAGAGGAGCTTAAAGAACTGGAAGTCTGGCCGGCGCCGTGGCTCACTAGGCTAACCCTCCGCCTTGCGGCACCGGCACACTGGGTTCTAGTCCCTGTCGGGGCGCCGGATTCTGTCCCCGTTGCCCCTCTTCCAGGCCAGCTCTCTGCTGTGGCCAGGGAGTACAGTGGAGGATGGCCTGAATACTTGGGCCCTGCACCCCATGAGAGACCAGGAGAAGTACCTGGCTCCTGCCATCAGTTCAGCGCAGTACGCCTGCCGCTGCGCGCCAGCGGCAGCGGCCATTGGAGGGTGAACCAACGGCAAAGGAAGACCTTTCTCTCTGTCTCTCTCACTGTCCACTCTGCCTGTCAAAAAAAAAAAAAAAAAACTGCAAGTCATTAATGAACCACGGAAGTTATAAAGAGTTCTGTGCCATGTATGTTTATGTATACATGCATGCTTTGTATGTATACGTAATGTGTGTGAGTATTATGGGCTGGCCAGGAGAGATTAGGAATGGTGGGAGCTAAAGGTAGGATTTCAGGTTTCACTGGTATCATCAAAGCAGCTCTTATTGAGAACCTGGCAGTTGACAGGGAAGCATTGAAAACAACCAGTGGACAGACCTGAGACCAGAGCATGACTGCGTGTTTGGGAACTAGGACTAGGAAGTCAAGGCCGTTAGGAGGATAAATTCAGAGCAGGGTGGAGACACAGGGGAGGGGTGTTCATGATGGTGACCAAATTGAGGTTACTGTAAGCCATCCAGGGGCTTTTTGCACTTTGAAAAGTGGAATAATTGAAGAGCCTTAGTGGAGGATTGACACAATCTTCCTTACAGTCGAGCAGGGCTCAGTCTGTGGTGTGTTCTAGAGAGCACATTGTACATCAGTATCCTCAAAATTAGGGGAACTGCTAAGGCAGCTGTTATGGTAACCCATGTGAAATAATGATGGCTGCAATCAGGGTGGCAGCCACATAAGGGAAGAGAAATGATCGAGTCTGGAGGGATTTTGAAGGTAGAACCAGGATGTTTTCTCATCTATTATGCAGGTTCTAAAAGGTTTATTGTACTTTTTGAAAAACTAAAGAAAAGCCAAAGGAATGAATTTCATACTGTCATAGGGGAATTGTGTTTAACTTTGTTTTCTGCATTTTTTAGTATATTTCTGTGTTCCCTGTCTCATAATTGAATCTACCATTGGATGTGTGCCATTGTATCATAGGTATTTGAGAGTTAAAAAGCTGTAACCGGTAGCAGGTTCAATCCTGAAGCCCAGAGACAACTGGTCTCGTGGAGCAGTCACAATGACAAAAGATAAAATGGCCAGTCACAGTCATAATACAGATTGCCCTTGGGATTTCTGCTACCAAAACCAAATGCTAAAGTAGCAAAATGCAGTTGTGTTTTCTTTTTCCTCAAGTACAGTAAGGCGTAGAATGGGTGCGTCTGTTTTAGATTTGGTATTTCTTCATTGACTGTATCATCACTTAGAACAACACTGCAAAAGGAAGGTGTAATTATTTTCTTAAATTCTAAAGCCGAAGAGTCAGAAGCTTCAAGTCTCTGCTGATGTTTCAGGCCTTGGCAGGGTAGATGGGTTTTTGTGGCCCCACTATCTTTTTTTTCCCCCTCCTCTATCTTTTACTCTTTCCCACCCCACCTCCCTAGCTTATGCAAATACAAGTGGGGATAAGAGCTTTGTGTGAACTTCAGCTGCACTTGCAGCTGTGCCTGCGTTTGGTGTCTCAGTGTTGAAAAGTGCTCTGTTTTGTTAGGTTCCGCTAGGATGTAGCTGCTTTATACATACACAGTGAAGGAGGGCAGGAAGGCAGGAACTGAATTTAGTTGAGAGGGCAGTGGTCTTCAGAGCATGGCTTCAGGCAGCCTTGTGAAACCAGATTCCCTAGAACCAGACAAGAGTCACGAGAGAAAGTTAACAGATTCATTAACATCTTATTTATATGAGTAATTTACACTGTCCATTTTAGCTGTTGAGACTTTATCCATAGTCCTAGGAAATGGAAAAGAGAGGAAACACAGTCACGATATCTACAGCACGTAACTCTGCAGCTTGTGAGTTACAAAAGTAATCGGTGTGGGCTGGCGCCTCGGCTCACTAGGCTAATCCTCTGCCTGTGGCGCCAGCACTCCAGTTTCTAGTCCCGGATGGGGCGTTAGTTCTGTCCCGGTTGCTCCTCTTCCAGTCCAGCTCTCTGCTGTGGCCCTGGAAGGCAGTGGAGTATGGCCCAAGTGCTTGGGCCCTGCACCTGCATGGGAGACCAGGAGGAAGCACCTGGCTCCTGGCTTCGGATCAGCATAGCGCATCGGCTGTAGCAGCCATTTAGGGGGTGAACCAACGGAAGGAAGACCTTTCTCTCTCTCTCTCATTGTCTAGCTCTGCCTGTCGGAGAAAAAAACAAACAAAAAAAATTAATAGGCCGGCTCCGCGGCTCACTAGGCTAATCCTCCGCCTTGCGGCGCCGACACACCAGGTTCTAGTCCTGGTCGGGGCACTGGATTCTGTCCCGGTTGCCCCTCTTCCAGGCCAGCTCTCTGCTATGGCCAGGGAGTGCAGTGGAGGATGGCCCAAGTGCTTGGGCCCTGCACCCCATGGGAGACCAGGATAAGTACCTGGCTCCTGCCATCGGATCAGCTTGGTTCGCCAGCCGCAGAACGCCAGCCGCAGCGGCATTGGAGGGTGAACCAACAGAAAAGGAAGACCTTTCTCTCTGTCTGTCTCTCTCACTGTCCACTCTGCCTGTCAAAAAAAAAAAAAAAAAATTAATAGGTATGATGTTTAAAAATGCACATAACAATAAGATTTAAAAATTTAGAGATAATTACTGTTGTCTTCTAGATTATTTTCTGTGTGTGCAATTGCACATGATCAAAGTTTTATTTATCCTTGGGGTTACATTATTAAAGTTTTTGTTGCAGCTTGCCCTTTTTCCTTCCCCATTGAGTATATCTCATGAAACTGAACCTCAAAAATATTATAAAGGCTATCCCTATTCCACACATAAATTCCGTTTTCTAGGACAGATTTCCAGATGTCGATTCACTGGATCAGTGCTTAAGCACATTTAAAAAATGCCCAATACTGGTAAATTTTTCTCAGAAATTCCTGGTTCATACACTTTGTGATTGCCACAAAAGCTAATGCAATCTTCAACTGGATTCAGTAAAAATCAGGCCCGTAGAATGAGATTCCTTTGCAAGAGGAAGCCAGCTCGAGACCTGAAGCTCTGCCCCCTTTGCCCTGAAGCAGAACTGGCCCTCTTGAAGCTAACTACTAGTTTGTACTGGTCATTGCTTTCCCCTTAATCCAGAGGATCTGCTCTTCCCACATGGGAGCTTTAAGCCTTACATTTGATTCTCTTTAAGGTGTGTTTAATCACTTACCCTTTTTAATTCTTCTAATTACTTTCTTTTAATTACTTTCCATTTTTTAAAAAGAAAGATTAAACTCAAAATAAAAAGGACACATAAGGTTGGGGAAATTTTTCTTCCCAGCTGGCTTTCCTATCCTTTTCGTAATAGATTTTTCTTTTTCTTAACCAATGTTAATGTCTTAATACTAGAATGGTCCTCCAAAAAAAAGACTAGTTTGGTTTAAAAAATAAAAAAGAATAAAGAGAAAACTACTGAGCTAGGTAATGCCAAGATCAAAAATTCCCTGAGACACATAAAAATCTCGCTCTAATAGCAGTTCAGTTTCTGTATAAAGCAGATCTTGACCCAAATTCTGCAGATCTTGTATAGCTGAAGGACTTCAGCCAAGCTGCCCAGAATAATAGTGACTCAACAGGAACATAGGTGAGAGATCCTTGGCAGCCTCTGAAGTGTAACCTCAGTGATTTATTACAGTGTCCTTAGTTTCCTAGAAAGAGTGGTTAGAAGAAAGTACGAGAAGATCCAGCTTGAGGATCTGTAGTGAAACTCTTTAGATCCCCCTTTTCATCATTTTGCCTCTTAAACATCACCTCATTTATTAGTCTTCCTGCAGAATGGAGGATTCTCTTGCTATTTACATCTTAATACTGCCTTCTCATCCATACAGGAAGCTGAACTAGACCGGGCTATACCCTCTTTAGATCACTCTCTTTTTAGGACTGCAGAAGAACCATCTTTCTCCCTGGTCATCCCTGTTTGTAACCCACAGCCTCTCACAAATTTGTTTCAGAAGATTGCCTTCTCCTCAAGAAGCTACTGGGTACATCTGCAATAATTGTTCCTTCCATGTATCTCCCTCCTCACCTGCTAATGTCTGTTTGCCCACTCCAGTTCATCTCTGGTATTGCCCAGTTGCTACTTCTGATAACCAATGATTCTGCTCAATTCCCTAGGGATTTCACCCCAGGCAGCACTCTGCCAAGACTCCCAGTTCTTAGAATAATTCTCAACCTTGTTTGATCTAGGTATTTTTAGTTGTGCATTTATCTTTGCTTGAAAAGCAGGGAGAGAGAAAATCTTCCATCTGTCGCTGTACTTGCCACATGCCTTCAGCAGCCAGGGCTGGGCTAGGTTAAAGCTAGAAGCCAGTAACTCCATGTAGATCTCCCATATAGGTGGCCGAGAACCACATATTTGAGCCGTTGCTACTACCTCCCAGAAAGTATATTAGCAGGAAATTGGATCACAAGTGGAGTAAGCCAGGACTTCAGCCAATACTCTGGTACCTAAAGCAGACATCCCAAGCAGTGAGTTAATCCTCTGCAACACAGTGCCTGCCTCCCTTCCACCTAGTTATTGCTAATAGTAGTATATAGTATTTGTCCACAGAACTGGCTGATCCCACATCGCCCTAACCATATATTTTATTTGTTTGTTTGTTTGTTTATTTATTTACTATTTGAAAGAGAGAGGTAGAGTCAGAGGGAAAGAGATCTTTCTTCTTCTGGTTCACTCCCCAAGTAGCTGCAATGGCTGGAGCTGAGCCTGTCAGGAGCCAAGAGCCTGGAGTTTCTTCCAGGTCTCCCAGATGGGTGCAGGAGCACAAGGACTTGGGTCTGCATTAGTAGGGAGCTGGATTGGCAGTGAAGCAGCCAGGACTCCCAACTGGTGCCCATATGGGATGCCGGCACTGCAGGCCAGGGCATTAACACGCTATGCCACAGCCCCGGCCCCTCCCCTAACCTTTTGAATGTCTCAAAATATTGCTTTTCAACAGATTTAAAATGTAAGCTGTAAATGTAATAAGAATTATTATAATAACCACATATAAATATTTTAAAAATAGATGAATTGTAGCCGGCGCCGCGGCTCACTTGGTTAATCCTCCACCTGCGGCGCCAGCACCCCAGGTTCTAGTCCTGGTTGGGGCACCGGATTCTGTCCCAGTTGCTCCTCTTCCAGTCTAGCTCTCTGCTGTGGCCCCGGAAGGCAGTGGAGGATGGCCCAAGTGCTTAGGCCCTGCACCCGCATGGGAGACCAAGAGGAAGCACCTGGTTCCTGGCTTCAGATTGGCACAGCATACCGGCCATAGTGGCCATCTTGGGGGTGAACCAACAGAAAAGGAAGACCTTTCTCTCTGTCTCTCTCTCACTGTCTAACTCTGCCTGTCCAAAAAAAAAAAAAAAAGAAAAGAATTGTAATTAAATATATAAAAATTTCTGCATGTAATAAATATGAAAATTATTTCATACCGTGTCTTCAGAATTTAGTGTGTTTTACTCTGACTATAGATTCATTTCTTGGTCACCTTTCAAATGCTTAATAACTGTGTGTAACTTGTGACTTTTGTATTGGACAGCACAGCACTAGAAAATGACATGTAGGGACTGAAAGTGGTGGGAGGGGGATATCATTGTAAAGAAAGGAGTCATAACCTCCTTGTGCTTCTGATCATCTGTTTACTTTCAAAAATCTGTATTTTTTATTGTGCTTCATGTTCAGGTTGATTATTCACCTGAATTACATCATTGTAGGGTAGGCTCCATTCACTGTACTGTTGTCATGCATACGGTTTCTGAATTTCCTGCACATGTGACAACCTATTTATTTATCTTTAATTTGAATTCCAGAAAGATTATCCTGAATATTGAAGTGTTTATATTCCTTAAAACAAAGATTCATGCAGAGTTTTACTTAAGCGGCCAAAATATTCTGTGAATGTATCACCCCGTATAATTTTGGGCACTTGAAAGCTAAAATTTGCAGAAGCTTTGCCAAAGTTCTATGTGGAAAAATGTGTCTCTTTGCAATTAAGGCCATGTTGACTCATCCAGAGGGTTTACTCTGATATTTAATTCCAAAATAGATAATAGCCAAAAGGACCACATCTAGAAGAGAATGCCTGGGAAGCTTAGGTGGACATGAAAAGTTCACGTGTGTGGAGCTATAAAAATGACAGAAGAGGTTGTTTCAGCCTAGGAAAAACAGGCAATCATGGAAAGTACTTTTAGTATTTGGGGGACTTCCAGACAGATTATGTGTCCTGAGTGAGCCCAAAGATCAGCGTGAAGGAAAGGTAGGTCTTAAACTCAACATAGAGAAATCCTGTGGTCTAATGGAAATACGCTGCTCAAGAAATAATGCCTCTTCTGTCTCTGGGGATATTGCAGGAGGTGAGGTGGGCACTCAGGCATTCCCTGGATTTCTTGTGTATCACCCACTTCTGAGAGCCTCTCTGGATGACATTTATCTTCCCTTTTTCTGTCTTCCAGCTAGAACAGCAGAGGCAGCAGTTGCTTACTGAGCGCCAGAACTTCCACATGGAACAGCTGAAATATGCTGAATTACGAGCTCGGCAGCAAATGGAGCAGCAGCAGCATGGCCAGACCCCTCAGCAGGCACACCAGCACTCAGGAGCGCCTGGCCTGGCCCCACTGGGCACAGCAGGGCACCCCGGCATGATGCCTCATCAGCAGCCCCCGCCCTATCCTCTGATGCACCACCAGATGCCACCACCTCATCCACCCCAACCAGGTGAGAAGAAAACTCCAGTCACAGGATCCTCCCTGTAATGGAGCTTCAGAGAAGCTAACTGTGCCAGTTTTGTTTTCTGATGAGGCCTGGTGAAAATTTCCTCCGTCATCTAAGAAGCTGTCAGCCTTTGAGATGTGGTTTTATCACCATACCAAGCCTGTCATTTTCTCTTTCCACAGTGCTTTTTCCTTGGGTAGATCTGCTTCTGAATGGGCAGCATGTCTGAGTTATCTTAAAAATTTATCATTGGACTGTGTACGCATTTTTTAAATTTATAGGACTGCACTGAGGCCGGCACGATAACATAGTGGATAAAGCCATCGCCTGCAGTGCTAGCATCCTGTATGGGTGCTGGTTGGAGTCCCGGCTGCTCCACTTGCAACGTAGCTCTCTACTATAGCCTGGGAAGGCAGTGGAGGATGGCCCTAGTCCTTGGGCCCCTGCACCCACATTGGAGACCTAGATTAGGCTCCTGGCTTCGAATCAGCACAGCTCTGGCTGTTGCAGCCATTTAGGGAGTGAACCAGCATAAGACTTCTCTCCCTCCCTCCCTCTCTCTCTCTCTCTCTGCCCCCCTCCCTGCCCCTGCCCAGAAGAGGTTCCTGGGGAGTGAACTAGCGGATAGAGGACCTCCCTTTCTCTATCTGCCTCTCCTTCTCTCTGTGTAACTCTGACTTTCAAGTAAATAAATAAATCCTTTAAAAAAAAAAAAAAAAAAAAAAAAAAGAACTGGCATTGTGGCACAGCGGGTGAAGCTGCTACCTGCAGTGCAGGTATTCCATTTGTGTGCTGGTTCAATTCCTATCTGTTACAGTTCTGATTCCTGCTAATGTGCCTGGGGAAGCACTTGGGCCCTGCTACCTACCTGAGATACCCAGACGAGAGTCCAGGTTCCTGCCTTCAGCTTACCCTTTTGAGCCACTTGGAAAGTAAACTAGCACATGGAAGGTCTGCGTATGTATGCACAGTTCTGCCTTTCAAATAAAATAAATATCTTAAAGGAGAGGGAAGCGGGTATTTCACCTAGTAGTTAAGATCCCTGAGTCCCACATTGGAATACCTGGATTTGGTTTCTTGGTCCAACATCTGACTTCAGCTTTTTGCCTGTGCAGACCTTGGGAGTCAGCAGTGATGGCTCAAGAAATTAGATCCTTCCACCCATGTGGAAGACCTGAATAGTCACCCTCTCTCCTGACTTTTGCCCTGGCCATTATGATGATTATGATCTTTGGGGAGTGTACCAGAATATGGAAGCTCTTTCTGTCTCTACCTCTCAAGTAAATATATATATATATATATATATATATATATATATATATATATATATATATAAAAATTCTTCTTTTTCCTTTTTTTTAACATTTTTTGTTTGAAAATCACGGTTACAAGCAGAGAGGGAAGGACAGAGGTAGTCCATCCACTGGTTCACACCCCACATAGCCACAATGGCTTGGGAACTCCACTCAGGTCTCCCATGTGGGTGGCAGGGGCCCAAGCACTTGGGCCATCTTCTGCTGCTTTCTCAGTAGGGAGCTTTCTCAGTAGGGAACTACATCAGAAGTAGAGCAGCCAGGACTTGAACCAGTGCTTATAGGATGCCTGCTTCACAGGTCGTGGCTTAACCCACCATACCACAATACCAGTCCCTCAAATCATTTTTTAAAAATTAAAGTTGAAATAAAATTAAACTATAGATGTTTTCAAACATACATATTCACAAAAAGAATACTACAGTAAAGTCTCTTGACCTTAATTCAATAACCGTCACCTTTCTGCCATTTCTGACTTTTTGTTAGAGATCTTCCACTTAAAACAAGTAGAGAACGTAGTATAATAATCTTCCATATAACTATTGTACAGCTTCACAATTATCAACATTTTTGAAAATGTGTTTTTATGTATTCTTCCTCATTTTTGGGAGGGAAATACACTTCAGATGTACCCCCCCCCTTTTTTAAGATGTTTTTATTTATTTGAATGAATTACACTGAGAGAGAAGAAGAGGCAGAGAGAAAGAGAGGGCTTCCATCCACTGGTTCACTCCCTAGATGGCCACAACAGACAGAGCTTCACCAATCCGAAGCCAGGCGCTTCTTCTGGGTCTCCCATGCAGGTGCAGGGGCCTAAGCACTTGGGCCATCTTCTGCTGCTTTCCCAGGCCATAGCAGAGAGCTGGGTCAGACATGGAGCAGCGGTACCCATAGGGGATGTTGACACTACAGACAGTGGTTTTACTCATTATGCCACAGCACCGGCCCCCAGATGTATCTTTGAGCAATAGGAATCTTACTTTTCAACTTAACTATCCACTACACTAAATGAAAGTAACCATAATTCGTAATATCACTAGTTAGATGTCTTTAATTGTCTAATTTTTTTTTGAGTCAGTATGGAAACAGATCCACATGCTGCATTTGTTAATATATATGTAATATGTAGCAGTTCACCAGATAAAATATCATCTGTGTGTTGAGTAAACCAGAGTTTTCCACACTGTGGCTAATCCAGTCTAGACATGAATAATGTCAGATTTCCTTCCCACACATTTTCCATAAGCAGAGAATTGAGCTGGATATTTTAGCAGGTTCAGGTTTGCTTTTTGAGGGCAAATATTCTGGTAATGACTATTGTCCCTTTTTGTGGCATTAAAATTGATCGGTGATTCTTATGTTGTCTGATCCATCCACCACAAAAATCTCCACTAGACTCCCAGGTAGTTTTATCTCCCATTGAGACTTGTTCCTTAGATCAGTTATTTCATCATGTATTTTTTTAAATTAATTTATTTATTTGAAAGGCAGAGTTACAGAGAAATCTATCTAGTGGTGACTCCCCAGTTGGCTGCAATGGCCTGGACTGGGCCAAAACAAAGCCAGGAATGAGAAGCTTCATCCAGGTCTTACACATGGTCGCAGAAAACCAAGAACTTAGGGCATCTTCTGCTACTTTGCCAGATGCATTAGCAGGGAGCTAGATTAAAAGTGAAACAGTTGGGACTTGAACCAGTGCCCATATGGGATGCCGGCATTACAGGTGGCATCTTAACCTGCCTACGCCACAGTGCTGGCTCCCATAATGTATTTTTAAGTTTTGGGGAAATTTCTACATTTATTATTTCTTCTGCATTTATTTAAAAAAATAAAAACCCACTCTCCTTTAATCTTTAGTTATTCTGAAGCTCAGAGTAACTGAGCAGAGTTAGACAGTGAGACAGAGACAGAGAGAAAGGTCTTCCTTCTGTTGGTTCACCCCCTAAATGGCTGCCATGGCCAGCGCGCAGCGCCGATCAGGAACCAGGTGCTTCCTCCTGGTCTCCCATGGGGTGCAGGGCCCAAGCACCTGGGCCATCCTCCACTGCACTCCCAGGCCACAGCAGAGAGCTGGACTGGAAGAGGAGAAACCGGGACAGAATCTGGCGCCCCAACCGAGACTAGAACCCAGGGTCCCTGCACCGCAGGCAGAGGATTAGCCCAGTGAGCTGCTGCGCCAGCCTGAAGCTCAGTTCTTAAAGAAAAGGCTGGGTAGATGCTTCATCCATTCTCTGACTGGTCTCCACAGATGACCAAGGAGCAAGTGTCTGTTTTGCATGTATATTTTTAGTATTATAAAGTTAGATGTTATCTGTTTTGTGTGTTTCATCTGTTAGACATTACTGTCGTTTTGTTTTTGTTTTTGTTTTTTTAAATATTATTTATTTGAATGAGTTACACAGAGAGAGGAGAGGCAGAGAGAGAGAGGTCTTCCATCCCCTGGTTCACTCCCCAGATGACCACAACAGCCGGAGCTGTGCTGATCCGAAGCCAGGAGCTTCTTCCGGGTCTCCCGTGTAGGTGCAGAAGCCTAAGGACTTGGGTCATCTTCTACTGCTTTCCCAGGCTGTAGCAGAGAGCTGGAATGGAAGTAGAGCAGCCAGGTCTCGATCTAGCACCCATGTGGAATGCCGAACCTGCAGGCTTCAGCTTAATCCACTACACCACAACACTGGCCCCACAGATGTTACTGTATTTTTTTAAGATTTGTTTTATTTATTTGAAAGAATTACAGAGAGGTCTTACGCTGGTTCACTCCCCAGATGGCCACAACGGTCAGAGCTGTGCTGATCGAAGCCAGGAGCCAGTACCTTCTTCCTGTTTTTCCACGTGGGTCCAGGGGCCCAAGGACATGGGACATCTTCTATTCTTTTGCCAGGCCATAGCAGAGAGGTGGATCACAAGAGGAGCAGCCAGGACTCGAACCAGCACCTGTGTGGGATGGTGGCGCTTTGGGCCAGGGCTTTAATCCACTGCACCACAGTGCGAGCCCCCCATTAGTGTTTTTGATGTTTAGACTGTCCCATATGCAGCTTGTGTGACCTCTTTCAAGCTGGCTACTATTGGCCACATTGTAACCACCTTAAAGAATTGAACTCACAGTTCTTCAGGTTTTTGTTTGTGTGTTTTTCTTTTTTGTTTAGTTTTTTCCTCAAAAGTGCACATGTATCTCAGCTTCATGGCAAGTTCTTTAGCCTTGTCCTGTTCCAGCTTGGCAGTGTAAGCCATGGATTTTGGACCCAGGACATTGTCTCCCCAGCGGCAAAAGATCTCATTGTATCTGTCCTTGTAGTTGGTCTTGATGGCTTCCACCAGCTTAGCCAGAGCCTCTTTGTCTTCCAAGTTGATCTGTGTGAAGGCAGCAGTGGTGCAGGTCTTCCTGTGGACCAGGTGCCCCAGCCAGGCCTTTTCCCTTGATGATGCAGTAGGGCGCCCCCCACCCCCCAATCTTACAACACAGGTTAGGCAAGAAGACAGCCAGCTCCATGGGATCCACATCATGTGCAGTCACTGCCAGCTGAGCCTTCTTACTCTTAACCAAGGTAGAGACAGTGTTTATGCCTGCCCGGTGGACAGCGGTCTCTTGATGGGGACATCCCCTTTGCCAGCAGCTTTCTCAGCCCGAGCCGACAGCCCCTGCTTCTTCTCTTGCTTCATCTCTAGTCTGTACTTGTGGGCCAGCTTCAACAGTTGAGTGACTGTCTGGCAGTTCAGGGCCTTGGTGAACTGGTTAATGCAGGAGGCGCCTTCAGCCTTTTATGCAGGGTGGCTCTCTGGGGCTGGATGTCCTGCCCACTGCTCAAGTTCTTAGGCCTTTTCTCAAATGGAGGATTTATTACTTTCTTAGCCTCCTGCTTCTTCACAACAGGAGGTGCCAGGGCCCACTTTCTCACTCTTGCCCTTTTTGCCTTTCAGCATCTTGAGCAGCTGGAGGAAAGTGAACTCAGGGTTCATTCATTCGTTCTTTCTTTCTTTTAATTTCTTTGATGTACTTTCTTTAAGATTTATTTATTTGTTTGAAAGTGAGAGTTACACAGAAAGAGGAGAAGAGGCAAAGAAAGAGAGAGAGAGGTCTTCCATCTGATGGTTCACTCCCCAGTTGGCTGCAAAGGCCGGAGCTGTGCCAATCCGAAGCCAGCAGCTTCCTCCGGATCTCCAATGTGGGTGCAGGGGCCCAAGGACCTGGACCATCTTCTACTGCTTTCCCAGGCCATAGCAGAGAGCTCGATAGGAAATGGAGCAGCCAGGACTTGAACCAGCGCCCACATGGGATGCCGGCTCTGCAGGCAGCAGCCTTACCTACTACACCACAATGCCAGCCTGGTTCTTTCAAACTGAACTGCCAATATCATTAAAGCCATTTTAGGCTTTAATGTACTTTCAGTTCCAATGCCCCCCACCCCACCCCCCAACTCCATTTCCTAGAGCACAGTGTGCTTGGGCACATGCTACCTCTCTGTTACATAGCTCTAGTGGCAGTCATCCTATAAGATTTTTATTACTTGCTATTCTATAGTAATGTTCCAAGTACTTAGCTAAAACTAGTTTCTTGCTTCCTGGGGTAGATATTCTGCATAAAACAAGTAGATGTGTGCCAAGATAGAGGGACTCCTGGAAGCTTGGGAAGGCCCCAATCTGATAACATCAGTTGACCTGACTTTCTGAAAGGACAGATTTTATAAATCTGCTCATAGAAATAACCAGGCATGTTGGCCTGCAGAAGCCTTGAACTGAAAATAAACTGATGATACGGCAGCTGGTGTTACCAACATAAATCTTTTATTCATAACATATTTTAGAAAATAGTTTTTATTAGCTTTATCCTGAAATACAGCGAGGTTGACATTAACTGGGGTGCTCTCATTTTCATATATACAACACTGTTAAATTTTGGTTGTGGAATTCACTACTGTCATCACAGTTGCCACTCAGTCTGCATGATGTTTGTGGAGACAGCCTGAGAATTCTGGCATGCTCACAATACAGGATACTTTATTCAGTCCATCTCCCTTTCCACTTGAGTGGATGTCAATTTTCTCAGAGTTAAGCTTTGAACAGACACAAATGCCTAACAGAGCGCAGATAACAGTAATTTTTCAAAAACACCAGTTATATCAAAGTTCAGTTTCTGTAATATTGACGTAAATGTTTAGGGGCAAGTCACTGTGACTCCTTAGTGTTTGGTTTTTGGTATTATTAAAACATCATATCCCAAGGAGCTGTTCACAGAGAACGTGTGAGATGCTCTAGCTTCTACATTTAGCCTGGAAAAGGTGGAGTGATAGGCCTGCCTTCTTCCCTAAACACCTCCCAATGATAATAGGTGTGTGTGCCGTGCTCCTGACCCACATCGTTTGCTTCCTTCTTGTTACCATCACTTGCAGTTGAAGAACTGAGGCCAGCCAAAGCACACAGCTTTGCTGCCTTGCGGAGCCAGGATCCCACTGAGCCCCATCTGATTCCAAAGTGAGACCAGTGCCATTCTGTTGCCTCCTGTGACAGAGGACTGAGGAGGACAGCTGTTTGTCAATGAAGCAATGCCAGCAAATGAGTTGGTAAAGAGGGTCTCTAAAAGAAGTAGGTCATCTTTCTCTTCTTCGTTTCTCATAGAAACAGGCTTTTCTAAAGTGAATTTGTAAGCAAACTTAGGTATGATGAGAGGTTTTTTTTTCCCTTTAAATGCGATATGATGTTCTTGTTTTTTATGGAAGTACCTACATAGGGGGAAATTGACAAATTCTTAGTATTTCCTTGGTGAGATTTAATAAATAGAATATATGTAAAATCAGCACTCTGCACCTCCTGTCATACTGTCTGTCTGTCTCTTCCTCTTCAGGGGTGATAGCTCTCCTGACTTCCAGCACCACAGACTAGCCAGGCTTTTTGGCATCCCAGGGACTTCTGTTTAAGTCCAGCTTCCTTCACTCAGTGCTGTGTGTGTAAGATGTGTCCACATTGTTGTAAATGATTGTACATTTGTTCCTCTTTGTGCTGTACAGTGTTCCATTCTCACGTTGATCAATGTCTGAATGGTTT